>NW_028318264.1:3122916-3435208 GCF_062004578.1 Staurois parvus | reverse complement strand
TGGACAACACTCTGCCTGATCTATTGGATAATCCTGCCTTGTGCCTTGTTTTCTCTTGAACTTTGAACTCCTTGCTCCTCCCATGAACTTCCTATAATAGCCATGTCCATGCACTTCCTCCTTGCCAGATTATTGTGCCTTCCAGCCAATATCCTGCTTCTCTGTCCTGCTGCCATCTACATCTTCGCTACCGACCTCTGGCTTGTTACTGACTACGATTTTGCCTCATCCTATCTACTACGATTTGGGACCGACCCTTGGCTTGTGACTGACTCCGCTTCTGTCTTATCCCTGAACTGATTGATCCGCTATTGGTTTCCAGTTTCCCCTTTCCCTGGTGGGGTGATCCTGAGACTGCGACCTGGTATTCACACGCAGCCAAATCCATCTCCACCATTAGGAGCTCTGGTGAAGACCGGTGAACACTTAGACCCCGCACCTCAGGTGAGCCTGTGTCATTCCCAGGGTGATCCGCTGGTGTACCAATCCTGCTGGTTTCAGGTAAGCCTTACACTGCTGTAGCAACTGGTCTCTGAAGCTTTTGCTCAGAATTATTAAGTACGAGCATGTGCCAGCATTCTCCTTCCAACATGTACTGAGGTTTTCTTATATACTCTTATGTTCTCACTTACAATGCTGGCTCATTATGGCCACTAGATGGAGCTGACTATCATAGGAAATAAGTATGCTCCTGATCCCCATCTAGTGGCTATAAGGTAGTATTTTCCCCATTCACACATTCAAATTGTAGAGAATATAGCGATGCATCATTTAATCTTGCTCCATGCACAGAAAGAATATGAAGTTTTGCAGAATATGAAGTTTTGCAGCTTTACAAATTTTTTATAACTACATACCTAAGAGATACAGTTTATTTGTTAACCTAAGTTAATGACGATACAAGCCTACTGTATGACTTAGATCCCTTCTCCAGGCTTTGTACAACTGTATAAGTCACCCTGTAACCTTGCATCTTTCACATTGTGCGTTAATTGATGGCTAACATCTTGCAATATACTACTACTGCTACACTATTTTATTTCTAAAATAGTATTATATTATATTTATGCCTGTAACACCACTGTCACAACAGCTTGGTTCCTTCAGAGTTGATAAGAAAGAGACTTTTCTGATTTTTTTCAGAATATGAGACATACGGGCACATTTGCAGTAACATGACAACTGGTGCTACTGGTGAGCTGGTGAGGAGTGGCATAGAATTACATTGTTTCCATTTTCTGTGGTATGGGTGAATGGGTAGCAGAGCCTATTGACAGGAGGAAGAGTGCAGTAAGAATCTAAATTCACTGGCTTCTTTATTAGGTACACCTATTCAGATATTTGGTAACACAAATTGCTAATCAGTCAATCACATCGCAGCAACTCAATTCATTTAGGCATCTAGATATGGTGAAGACTTGCCAAAGTTCAAACCGAGCATCAGTATGGGGAAGAAAGGGGATTTAAGTGACTTTGAATGTGGCATTGTTAGTGCAAGATGGGCTAGTCTGAGTGTTTCAAAAACTGCTGATCTACTGGGATTTTCATGCACAACCACCTCTAGGGTTTACAGAGAATGGTCCAAAAAAGAGAATTTATCCAGTGAGCTGCAGTTGTGTGGACGAAAATGCCTTGTTGATGTCAGAGATAAGAGGAAATGGACAGATTGGTTTGAGATGATAGAAAGGCAACAGTACCTCAAATAACCACTCGTTTCAACCAAGGTATGCAGAATACAATCTCTGAAAGCACAACACGTCCAACCTTGAAGCAGATGGGCTACAGCAGCAGAAGACCACACCAGGTGCCACTCCTGTCAGCTAAGAACAGGAAACACAGGCTACAAAACGCATAGGCTCATCGAAATTGGACAAAAAAAGATTGGAAAAACATTGCCTGGTCTGATGAGTCTCGATTTCAGCTGTGATATTCAGGTGGTAGGGTCGGAATTTGGCATAAACAACATGAAAATATGGATCCATCCTGTCTTGTATCAACAGTTCAGGCTGCTGGTGGTGGTGTAACGGTGTGGGGGATATTTTCTTGGCACACTTTGGGCCCCTTAGTACCAATTGAGCATTGGTTAAACACCACGGCCTACCTGAGTATTGTTGCTGACCATGTCCATCCCTTTATGACTACAGTGTACCCATCTGATGGCTGCTTCCAGCAGGATAATGCACCATGTCACAAAGCTCAAATCATCTCAAACTGGTTTCTTGAACATGGCAATGAGATCACTGTACTCCAATGGCCTCCACAGTCACCAGATCTCAATCCAATAGAGCACCTTTGGGATGTGGTGGAAGGGGAGATTTGGATCATGAATGTGCAGCCAACAAATGTGCAGCAACTGCATGATGCTATCCTGTCAATATGGACCAAAATCTCTAAGGAATGTTTCCAACACCTTGTTGAATCTATGCCATGGAGAATGCAGGCAGTTCTGAAGGCAAAAGGGCGCCCAGAGCGGTACTAGCAAGGTGTACCTAAAGTGGTCAATGAGTGTATATTCAGCTCTGATGCTGGAGCTTTAGCACCCCCCCCAGTGGTTCCAGGTTCCTATTGGGTGTTTTAATGAGAGAGGAGCTCTATTAGACAGGATGATGATAGTGGGCATGCCCACTCTCAGTGACTATTAGTGTAAAGCATAAATTATACATATAGTAGCCACACAGTGTCATTGGTTACTAGGACCCAGCCACCACCAGTATCCTAGAGACCACAAATCTTGGAAAATGCTGATTTGTTTAAAATAGTAAAAACCGTGATCATCATAGTTGCTTAGTCATGTTTGTGCAGGTGGGGTGCCATTTATCGTGATTGATGCTGATTCTACATCTCTGAGCCACATGATTGATGATGGATTTACACTGTGGGACATGGTTTTGATGTTTTTTGTCAAAATGTGTTTATTTGCATTCCTCTTTTGTGTAGAGGAGGGGGGGGGGGGAATATCTGGAGGCCCCTTATTTTAACCGTTTCCCACCCGGACACTGTATATAAATGGCTGGCAGCTTCCTCCTCATTCTGACTGAACGTACGTCGGAACCTGTTCCTTGCATGGCATCCATGTGATTCTGTGATGGCTGTGTTCCTCAGACACAACACATCACAGATCGGGACATGGGCGCTGTGACTAGCCTTCCTGATCATGTCCAATCACAGCCATCACACAATGTAAACAGAGACACATGTCTCTGCAGCAGCCAGGGGCGGACTGACAACTCATGGGGCCCCTGGGCAATAGGGGATCATGGGGCCCCTGTGTCCTTGCCCAAACTCAAAAAGCCTATGGAAAAGGCACCAGGGGCATCTTATGGGGCCCCCTACTGACCCCGGGCCCTTGGGCAGTGCCCGAGTTTTCAAATGGTCAGTCCGCCCCTGGCAGCAGCTCTCCCACTTAGGGAGAGCTCAGTGTGTGTGTGTGTGTGGGTGGGGGGGGGGGGTCACTGCAGCCTGTCAGATCTGTGTGTAGCTGACGATTTTACTGCTCAGCTACATACAGATCAGTCGGTGCAGCCATCCCACACAGTAAGCCAAGCATGATCTGTCCCTGTCCAAGTGTCCCATAAACATCTGTACCAGTGTCACATCAATGTCTGTACCAATGCACCAGTGCACAAAACATCTGCAACAGGGTACTAGTGTCTCATCAACGTCTGTCACAATCTACCAGCATCACATCAATATCTGTCCCAGTGTACCAGTACTCAAAAACTTCTGCAATACTGCTCCATTGCAACATCAATATCTCTATGTCCCATTGAAACATCAACATCTGTCCCTAGTGGACTGTCAACACCTGTGGGTGTCCACCGGTGGACGATCAACATCTGCCACAGTGCACAAGTGCACAAAACATCTGTCAGTGTACCAGTGTCCCAGCAACACCTGTCACACTGATCTTGGTGTGATCAGATGCTTTTAGGGCAGAGGAGAGATCTGGGGCCTAACAGACCCCTAATCTCTCCATAAAGAGTACCTATCATTGCCTATCACTGTCACAAGTGTTTTCATTCTTTGTTTAACAGTAAAAGTGATAAAAATTTAAAGAAACAGTGAAAAAAATTGAGCCAATAAATAAATAATTTAAGGTGCCCCATCCCCCCAGGCTCATGTGCAAAGGCAAATGCAAAACGTAAACGGCAATCACACCACACATGTGACATATTGCTGCAAACGGCGGAGCAAGAGCAATAATTCTAGCACCAGACCTCTTCTGTAACTCTAAACTGGTAACCTGTAAAGCTTATAAAGCGTCAGCAATGGAGAATTTTAAATACAGAAGTTTGGCGTCATTTCACAAGCATGTGCAATTTTAAAGCATGACATGTTTGATATCTATTTACTCAGCGCAACACCATATTTTATATTTTACAAAGAAATTGGGTATTATATTGTGTTTGTGTTCATTAAAAAATTAATCAAAGAGTATTTTTGCGTTAGTGTGTAAAATTCGTAAAAACCGCTGCGCAAATACTGTGTGCCATAAAAATTGCAAAACCCACCATTTTATTCTCTAGGGCCTCTGCTAAAAAATATATAATGTATGAGGGTTCTAAGTAATTTTCCAGCGAAAATACAGATTTTTACTTTTAAACAAAATGTGTCAGAAGAAGGCCTGGTCTTAAAGTAGATAATGCTTGAAGTTGCTCCTTGGATGTTGGGCTTCTCGATGTGGCTAGGCTGTGAAAAGGTTTCACACATGTGGTATCACCATACTCAGCAGGAGTAGCAGAATATGTTTTGGGGTGTAGCTGCAAGTAAGCCTTAGCCGTGTGTGAGAAATAACTTGTTAACATGACATTTTTTTGAAAAAATACAATTTTATTTAATTTCTTCATTTTCCAAAGAATTGTGGGAAAAAAAATAAAATTTAAAAAAACTCATGTCTCTTACTAAATATCTTGGACTGTCTATTTTCCAAAAAGGGGTAATTTGGACTGTATTTTTATTGTCCTGGCATGGCACGGCATCATGGAATGAGTTAGGCAGTCACTACATCAGGATTGATTAATTTTCAACAATTAGTAGCATAACTTGAAGACTCTATAACTTTCACACAGACCAAATAATATGCACTAATTTGGGTTAGTTTTACTTAAGAAATGTAGCAATATAAATTTTGGTCAAAATTTATGAAGAAAAATTACTTATTTGCAAAAATTTATAATTTAAACTAAGAAAAACAAGAAATTAAAATATTTAAAATTTTCAGTCCTTTTTTCACTTATAGCACAAATAATTTAAGACCCAGTGACGATTAAATACCACCAAAAGAAATCTTGAAAAAAATTATAAACATTTCATATGGGTACAGTGTTGTCTGCCTGAGTAATTGTCATTCAAAGTGCGACAACACTGAAAAATGAAAATTGGCCTGACCAGGAAAGTGTCCAGTATTGAGGCGGTTAAAGCAGGTTTTCAACTGCAATAAGTCCCCCATGCAGACCCTCAGAACCACCAAAGTGGATATGGTGGATGACATGCCCAAGCTCCCTCCATGAAATGGAATGTCATATTTAAAATATGGCTATGCACAGCCAAAATAGATTTTGTTTTGCTCTTTAAGCAATACAGGTAAATGTATTCTCTTATATTGCATGAATACCAAGGATAAAATTTCTTCTTCTCATCCCATTTACTGTTCTTTATATAACAGCATCTATTCTGTAGATGTCAGCAACAGCTGCTGCTGTTCAAATTCCCCCCCACCCCCTTAAACCCACCCACACACACACACTCCTTTTTGCTATTGTTTTATTGGGGTTTTTTTTTTAAATGTTTGCTGGGTAAAATATATACAGTTTATGTTTGGTGTTTCCCGAATTACTTATTTAATTTTTTCCCAGATTGTGATCAATCAATAAAACCAACATAAAATGGAAAAAAAAAATGAATGACCTCATAAGAATCTCTATCAAAGGAATATCCACCATATGTATCCAACAGTACTTAATTTCTATTCAAAAAATGCCAATCGTCTCTTTAATTGTGCCTTCTCCCAACTACCAATACCGTACATGCATCCACTTCCAATACACCACAGTGCCTCCCCTCACCAGATGTACTCTCGCCTGACGGCTTTGACCCCCAACTGAATGTAAGGTGAAAAAATGCTTGTGTCCCCTTTAAGAAGATCCTCAAATATTATCTGTTCCCACCTGTACACTACTTTGCAGCAAGGTTTTCCTTCACATCCAATTTTCTAGACACTATTCCTTTAAATGTCCAGCCACCCTTATATGAACCATCATTTATTCCAGTCCTAGATTTAAAACCACTCACATTGTGCAGATGCAAAGTCGCAACAAACAATCATAAGCATACTGTATGTAGCAGTATAGCTTTTCAATAAACCGGCAAGTAGTATAGTTACATAGGAAGCTATATTCAGATGTGACTTCATCAGGGGAGAAACCCTGAATTGCCTTCAGTTGGTTTTGGTAGAAGAAGATGAAGGAGGTGAGGAAGAAGTGGAGGTAGAAAACTCAATCCAAGTGCTCCAAATGTTAATGAAGTTGGTTGATATGTCATGCAGTTTTATCTTCAGTTCTTTCATTTTCATGAGATTCAGCTCTGTGGTCCAGTCAGCTATCCCAGGAATAGATGTGGATCTCCCATGTCTGGGGTTCAGTATTCTATCAGCAAAAAGAGCCTTTGTAAACTTTTTCTGACTGTTTTAGGGAGCCAGGAATGATGGGAAGAAGAGCAACTTCTGGGGTTGTGTGGAAATTTGCATCAGTGACTCTGATATGCAAGTAAAAGAGAGAATGCCAAAGGGGTTGGATATCCTTGCAGGACCACTAGATGTGAAGCATGGTGGCCTTTTCCACATCTCCAGCACTAATTAGGCACAGTAGGAAAGATTTTATGCAATGTGGATAGACAGAGGTACTACTGTGAGAGGATCTTGTATTTTTTCCTGCACCTGACTGGCTGTGAACATTTTCAAGCTACAAAAAATGCTTTGTCTTAATCTCCATCTGACATAGAGTGACCAAAGTCACACTCCCTTTCCCTGGTGTATCATGGGCACTGTGGGAAGGCAGGAGTTTATAAAATGTGGTAGGGATGAGAAACTAGGTGAATGCTATCAGAGGCTTTTAAACATAGATCCTCAAAAGGAATTAGATCCCTGGAAGGTGCTCCTAACGTGTTAAGATGTATATGAAAATGTAGAAGCTGTATGGAATGGAGCCATTGGCTAAGGCATGGAAGTTTGCTGAACATAGCTCAAATTGTGGATGGATGTGAGAATCCATTAGCATTTGTACAAGTGTCACAAGCTACCCACCTCTAGTCCCAGAGGGAATTTGGGATTGACTAGAAGAGGGGACATTGCACCTACATTTGATGGGATTTTGTGGAAGCACATGGTTTATTCCCAAATAGCTAATAACGATCTTAAAAAATAAGGAGCTCAATACAAGGGAGGTGAAAATGCAGTCATATCCAGGAAGGGAAACTAAATGAATAGGAGTATTAACATTGCTGACATAAAATAGATAACTATATGTGGAAGACCAGCTCCTACATCTCTTTTGTATTTGGTTAAGATATCATGCCTTAGTCGGGATGCCAAGCAGGACCATAGGTAGTGAAGGAGGGCTGAGCATAAAAAACAGAAAAAGGAATGAGGGATCTGAATACATAGAGTACAGACCAAATACAAAAAAGCATGGAAAACACCAATCTTGTAAAGTGACATATGACCAAACCAGGGGTGTTTTTTAACTGTCCAAAAGAGCAGACAGCACTGGGAAGACCATAGCAGTGATAACTAGTTCAGTTCATATAGTTTGTCAGCATTTCAGCATGGATTTAAATTTTAATTGTGTGGGTCACCCATCAGAATGGGTAAGTTTCTTAAAGAAATGACCTCTCTCAAGAGGGTAAGGAACTGTCTAAACATTCCAACTTGGATGAATTCACCTAAAAATTATTAAGACGTTTAAAGTATTACATTTCCTTATGTATGGATAGCTATTCTAGGGTTAGACATATAGAAGAGCAGGTCATATGCAAAGAGAGTTAGTTTATGTATAAAGTATCTGATGGTAACGCCCTGAATGGAGCCATTGACCCTAAGATCGTTCACTAGGTGCTCGATTGCTAAAATATTTAAGAAGGGGGATAAAGGGCACCCCTAAAGAGTTTCATTCCGAATAAACACTTGGTTTGAAAGCATCCCTTTACCCTAATTCTAGCCAAGGGGGAGGAGTAGAGCTCCATGATTGTTTTAATAAAAGCAGAGAGAAGGTCTATCTGCACCAAAGTGGCTTGAATAAATCCTCAAGGTGGTCAAATGCATTTTCAGCATCTAAGGAGAGCAGGCATAGGGGTAGTTTACATGTGTGTAGTGTGTAAGGCATCCCATAGATTATGCAATTTTCATTCAGTGTTGATGGGGGAATCCCTCCGGCAGCTCTATAGCTGGTGGCTGTAGCTGCCTGCAGTAGTGTCGGGCTCGATGTTTGAGTCAAAAGTAAGTTCAATTCGAACATCGACCATTTGTGTGTTTGCCTAACACACGAACGGTAAGCCCCCAAAGTGCCTCACAATGCACTCCACTCTCACAGTGCATTGTGAGACCCATGATTGGCCAATCATGGCTAACGGCTATGGCTTTTAGGGGGAACCCCAAGCACTTTTCCCCTCTTTTTTGGGAGGTTGGATTCCCTTTAAAAGTCCTACCAGGCTTAAAGGGTCTGGTACTGCTTTTAGGGGGAACCACACACACTTTTTTTTTTTTTTTTTTACTGTGGGGTCCCTCCTAACCGTCATACCAGACCTAAAGAGTCTGGTTTGGCTTAGGGAGGAGGTCCCACGCTTTTGTTTTTCTTTTTTTTAATATCAGTCCTACTACAGCACGTTCTATACATTGTACAGATGTGCAACTTTGCAGGTAGTTTAAGTGGACCCCCAGGCATGATATTAAAATGTTTCTTTTTTATATTTTAAGAAATGAAAAATAACTACCCCTTTAGAGACAGTACTTTTTGTAAGTTTTTTTTTTACTGATTCATGTCCCTCAGGGCAGTACTTGAGTCCCCATATCCCTTTTATAGCCAATAACTTGCATATAAGCCTTCAAAATGGGCACTTTTGACTTTACAAGTTCGAGTCCCATAGACTTGCATTGAGTTTGAAGTGCCCAGTCAAACGTTTATTAGGTTCGAACATTCGACTGCGTACCAAACATGGGGGTGTTCAGCTCATCACTAGCCAACAGTGATCGCATGAAAAAAATCTAACAGGCTGGTTGTATTGAAGTGCATCAATGGATTAAATTTAGTACAACCAGCCTGCCATATGTAGATGGATCAAATCTCGTCTGGTCCCTGCTGAACCCGGCCGAGATTCAGTCCATCTACGGCTGGATATAGCCAGATAGTTTGATAGTGTTATCTCGAGCCTCACATTGAGGCACGAATCTTAGTTGGTCCAAATGTAATCATGACGAAATTCGGGGGTGTAAGCAATTATATAACAATTTTGCATAGTTCATATAGTCCACATTGGTAAGCGAAATATCCCAATCCCAAATTAAAAAAAAAACTGTTTCTGTAACTGATTATAAAGTATTATGTTGAGTAAAAGCAAAATTAAAGCTTAAAAATTTAAATTTTTTTAAAATAAAAAACATGTTATACTTACCTGCTCTGTGCAGTGGTTTTGCACAGAGCAGCCCTGATCCTCCTCTTCTTGGGTCCCCCGCTGGTGCTCTTGGCTCCTCCCTCCTGCCGAGTGCCCCCAGAGCAAGCAGTTTGCTAGGGGGGCACCCAAACAGTCTTGTTCCCAAGCCACTGCTCTGCGTGTCCGCTCACACACAGAGCCTTGATTCTGTCCTGCCCCTTATCTCTCCTCACTAGCTCACTGTCTTAGCCAATGAGGAGGGAGAATCCCCAGATAGCCAAGGCTCTTGTGCACAGCACTGGATTGCAATAGGGCTCAGGTAAGTATTAGGGGGGGTAAGGGGACTGAAGCACACAGGTTTTTTTACCTTCATGCATAGAATGCATGAAGGTAAAAACCTTCAGCCTTTAAAACCACTTTAACCTTTAATTTGTCAGTCACTTATGTAAAGGCAATCAAAATTTACCAATCCATCTAACATTGATGTTTTCAGATAGCGCTGTTGCTGCTCCATAGATAGAAGAGTCACCCCAGGACTGGAAATGTGTTACTGGCCAAGTCAAAACTAAAAAAAGAAACTAATGCAGCCACCACATCTAAGGATTGATAAGTTGAAATATGTTACATGTTTGTTTTGAGGTTTAATACCTCTTTAGGACTTTTAACAACCCCTGCATGCCCAGCTGCAAGCAGCACTCACAGGCAGTGCTTCAACCACATGAGTGCCAACTATTTGGGACAGGATGGTTTTAAGTATATATAATAGGGGTTGGGAGCAGGGGTGGACTGACCATTTGGAAACTTGGGCACTGCCCGAGGGCCCAGGGTCAGTAGGGGGCCCCATGAGATGCCCTTGGTACCTTTTTCATAGGTTTTTTTGAGTTTGGGCAAGGACACAGGGGCCCCATGATTCTCTATTGCCCGGGGGCCCCAGGAGTTGTCAGTCCGCCCCTGGTTGGGAGTTACCAGACTTGTCCCAGGAGCAGGGTCTTTCATGTACCTTTAGAATCATGCAAGAAATCTGAATTTAGGGGTGGTGCATACATGGCAGGAGACTGGACCATGTCCCTAAGTGTCCAGACTTACTGACACCACTGATAAAAAAATGATAGCTTCATATTCACTGTATCCTGAGCATGAAATCTTTAGGGCGTTGTCTCTTGATATAGGAGCACTGACACCCTCCAGTGTCTAGGAATAAAAATGTAATGCTTATTGGTTTGCTTTTTAGATATATTAGATTTGGCAGACAGCAAGCAGAAAGCATTGGCAGTAAAAGAGTCTTCCAGTAATAAACACATGAATCATGTTGTGATGAATCATAATGAATTGTAGCAAGCAGGAGGCAGCTGGTGCCACTGTGTCTGCACCCATATTCATTAAGCAGAGTGCTGGAGGTAGTAAAGAAAGGTTAGTAGAGCAAATGAGTGTTTCCATAATTCAGTGTAATGATTTACATACCATTTTAACAGTTGGGCTAATGTTATATTTTAGATTTTGTTTCGGTCATGTTGTTCTTCTGAAGGTATAATTGAGAATAAGATTAATATTTTTAAATTGTAGTATTGCTGGCAGTATCAAATTGCAAAGCCATGATGATGGGAGGCTACGTGTGCTGCCCATTTTCAAGTGTCTGTCACAAAAGATTGCAGCTTTTGTATTGTGATAATAACATGTTAGATATAATTAATTCTAGCACTGTCAGTTACATTATGAATATACACAAGGAAAAGTGACAAGCCTTTCTATTGCCTCAAAAATCTAACACACACACACATCTTTTTAGGCAAAAGCACTTTATATTTTCAACAAGTGTTCTAAAAATGATATATAGGGACAGTGCTGGGCCCTGCCACGGTGTGATTATAGGAAAAAGATATACAGGATATTAAGGCAGAATTCAAAGCTCCTGAGCATTGATTTTGAATAGAGAAGACTGGCTTGTCTGTTTGTAATCCACGATCGGGTCCCGAAGCTTGAAGGCTTCAAAGTGTTTCTGGTGGGATGGAGCCTTTAGTCCTATGTTGGGGTACGGCTGGAGATCTACAGACCATGTCAATACACAGGTGTGTGGATTAGTTATGTTAGGCCTGATCATAGCTCAGGGCTCCCATATGGAAACAAAGCCCCTGCAAGGAGACTGTATCCCGTGTTGGGAACATTCTTTGCCCACAGGACTCGGAGAGTCAGGAAAGCTGCGAAAGTCTGTGGAGATTGAGAAAGATGAGATGGCTAGTGAGTCTAGGAATTGGAGGCAGTCTGTAAGTAGCAGGAGGAGTGTGAGAACCCAGGGTACCTGGAGACCCTATTTTGAGCCAGGGAGTGGACCCCTGTAGAAGGGGTGCTGTATCTGTTCTGGCTGAGTTAGTCAAGAGGAGTTGGGTGAGAACTAGAGTCTGAGAGAGCAGTGGTGCTGCTGAAGACCAGAGAAGCCAGGTAGCTGTAGCATTTTCTGTAGACTGTTTAATTGTTGGAAAACCCCTCTGTGGGACTCTATTTTAACTTTGCTTTTTGTTGCAAAAAGTGGGCCAGAAAGCCCATTATACTGCAGTTTGGACTGACAAGACTCATTAGGAATTTTCACCACCAGTAAGCTACACATACCCAGGGGCGGACTGACCATTTGGAAACTCGGGCTCTGCCCGAGTGCCGGGGTCAGTAGGGGGCCCCATGAGATGCCCCTGGTACCTTTTTCATAGGCTTTTTTGAGTTTGGGCAAGGACACAGGGTCCCCATGATCCCCTATTGCCCGGGGGAACCATGAGTTGTCAGTCTGCCCCTGCACATACCCCAATATCTCTATTTATTTATTTATCTATCTATCGATCTATCCAAAATATCCTTGATGTGCTGTAACTCTTTGCTTTCCACTGTGTGCTTTCCACCCTCTATCTATCTTTTCCAAAAATGTTTAACTGTAATGTGTTTTTGCACCCACAGTGGTATTATCAGTACTGGCTACTGAAATGGGAGTAAGGGTAGAGAAAATACAAACACCTATATACATGTTTATATTCCTTTTGATACCCCAAAATACTTCAACTACAAGTGAGTGTTATTGCGGGCTATCTCAATTACAAAAATTGCATTTCATCACCTGCAGACTAGTGATGCACCAATCTGCTTGAGTTTCATTTCATTTGGGGCTCATAGAATCCTGTCTGAAATTCACAAAACCTTAGGAGCATATCTAGTTGAAGAATAAGTTCACCTTTTGGAACATGTTACAGGTCCCACCTGTATTTATAGCTGATAATGTACTGTTTCTGCTCCTGCCACCTCTCCCCCTGATTACTCACTCAGTCTGACAGCGGGCGGAGGTTCTCTCCTCACCTGCTGTTACAATTCAAAAACCATTTAGCCACATGGTGCTTTGCCTACATGGCTACATCATTCATTCACAATTGCCTGTGAATGAATGAACTACAAGTACTGTCAGCCATTGTGGCAGACGGCATGTAGCTCTGAATGAACTTCAAGGGTGCTGACAAGTGCCCTTGTAGTTCATTCACAAGCTCTGCAGCTTTCAGATAGCCGATACAGAGGTATGGGCTAAAGCTGCAGGTCTTGTCTGCAGAAACCTGACAATGCACCCCTGATCCATGGATCATAGGTGCGATGCTTTCCATGCTCCTGCAGGAAAAATATGAATACATTCTGCAGAAATATGTGCATTCATTATTTTTTCTAAAAAGGTGAACTTATCCTTTAAAGTCATCTTTGGAACTAAGAGGCAAACCATTGTCAAAAAAGGCATGAGGATTTGACACTGCCAGAGGGACATTTAGCAAAGCAAAGACAAAATACTGTACAACAGGGACAGGGTCCTTTTAATGTCACTTCAAAAGAACAAGATGTTTTGTTTTTTGTTTTTTTATGGCCAGCATCAGCTACACCATATTCTAGCATCATCTTTTTTGGATGTGTAATTGATTTTTTTAAATTTACATTAAGCCTGGATTAAATACAGTAGTAGCATCTCAATTTGATTCATTTCAACTTGGAAAAAACATTCTTAGGTAGCTTTGACTGCAAAATCTAATTTTTTCCCAAGCAATATCAGGCTTAAATTGAGTGAAAGCAGTAGCCATAACAGAAGGTCATAGTAAGTTTACTCAACAAAAAGTTTATTAACTGGCAAGTGGAAAACAGTTTCATGGAATAGTTTGCAATCTATTTTTTGCAATACTATACTTCACTGTCTTAAAAGATTAATAAAAACAGTAAACACAGAGTGCTTGAAAACGCTTCAAAACCACAACTCCACATTTACTGACACTCCCCCCAATTCAAAATATAAACTTCAGGTATCTAATTTGAAAGAAATTGTCTAGTGTCTAAACAGTACATGAGTACTTGAATATGGAGCAAATAGAAAAAGATGAGGCAGTTTTATCTTGCAATAAAAATTAAATTGTATTGAGGGATAACAGCCACAAATATTTTTCATGACCTGGAGAGTATGTAAGCAACGTGTTTATACAGCATTATAAAAGGGAGAGATGAGGCAGATTTCATCTTGAAATAAACATTAAAGTGTGCTGTTTGAGAGTCACTAGCTACAATTGTTTGATGGCTGAACAGTTTTGAAGCAGCTTGGTTAGGCAGCAATATAAGAGGGAGAGATGAAGCTGGGTTTATCTTTAAATAAACCAAAAAGTGTATTATTTGAGAGACAATAGTCACAAATATTTTGGGCATCTGAATATGTGACTAGGCCACAAACTTTGAGTCATAATGTATGATTTTTCCTGCAGAAAACATTAGAAATTTTATAGCTGAAATACAGCTCTCTATACAATGTTTGGTGCATTTAAAGTTTCTATTGGATGGAAATGAGCCACAAACGTTGAGCTTTGAGACACAATGCAGATTTAACAATGCAGGTGTGTGACCTTTACAGTACCAGATAACTAAAATACATAATGTGTAAAGGATACGACGGGCACAAATATACAGTATAATACATCCAGTGTAGATTTAGTCATCTTGATAAAAGATCAGTAGTTAAAGTCTATGCTTTTCAGGGGTTCACAATTCCCCATTCATTAGGGCTAAGGTTAACAATAACACAAAACAGTATCAATATATAGATCTAAATATAATGAATAATTAGCCAATTACAAGGGTGTAGTGTACCCTGTAGGTATAAATAAAATGAATAAATATTTTGTCAGGCTCTTTGTCAGTTCTGTCATGTATTGTGTTTCCATATCTATCGTATATACAATTGGTGAAAGGAAATATTTAAAAGTAATCTCATCTTTAAAAGTATAAATTCATCATAGAAATAAATATAACATGATCTATATAATAGTGTTTCCTATTTTGGATAGGCCAGGAGAGGTGGCTGATGCTAGTAATGGTGGCAGGCATTTTTTGGGGAGAGGGGCCTAATGACAATAAAAGTTTTTAGTCTTTTAGTACCGGCAGCAGGGGTTTTGTAGTAATTGGTAATCCAAGACTGGTTCCTTTTCAAGTTAAACTGGCTGCATTTAGGATGGGGTTGAAAGAAGAGGAAGTCTTTGTCAGCTAATCAAATATCTCTGGGGCTATATACACTACCACTCTGATAGAAAAGGCATACATTTCCTGCCTATAGATGGAGCAGCCAGACCACTACTTTGTCCTGCAAAACCTGCTCACTCCCTACTACTACTAACATATGCAGAACCCTGCCTTTCACTTTTTTTGTTTTTTGTAACAAAGGGAAGTGCCTAAAGTTAATGGCAGCTATGGCAGATAGATTTGTGCTGCTTTGGTAAACATTACTTTACCACACAAATATGTGGGTTGTGCTGGCCAACTTTGTCTATGTCAGCAACCAGTGTATGTTGTAGAACCCTAAATGAAAATAGGGCCTAGCAACAGAAAATAAAATAAAATTAACCCCCTAAAAAATAAACTCTGAACCATTAAATCTTAAGAAATTATTTGTATCCTGGCAAGAAACATTCAAAAATGGATAAATGGGAAAAAAAGAAAATAAAAAATTCTCAAAACCGCAGCTAAACAGCAACTACAGTTGTTGCTGACACACACGCAACGTTTACCATTTATAGGGACTATGAACATCAAACACAGTTTTTACCTCAAACTCATAGTATCAGAAATTGAATTGTTTACAATATGGGTATCGTTACTGCAACTCCAGCTTGTAGTATGTCATGCTTATTGATCTTTACTATTATTACTGTATTGTTTTCTTTGACTTAGAGATGCACTCTAAAACTTTTTCATATGTTGGTCACATTTGAACATTTTTACGGGTCACACTATGCATCTTACAAAACTTAATTTGAAACTTACTGAAAGTGAATTTGCTTACCTCATTCCTGATACACAGCAGACAGCTAGACAAGATCACTATCAAAGAAATGTGTTTCTCCTTGTTATATAGTGTATGCTATCCACTGGAACTTGGCTTCAAATGTGTCATATTCAGGAATACAAGTAATACCAATTGTCTAGTTGAAAATAAACATGAATAACACAGGCCTTTGTTGTCCCTGTTAAAATTGTTTAATAATAAGTATCCTTTAAAAGCAACAGAATACTGTATGTTTTAATTCTTACATAAAAGGCAGAACTGCCTATTTTAATGAAGAACGAACATGCATTTTTTTCTACTAGAGATAAGTGACAGCTTGAAAATGAAATCAGATTGTATTAATTTAAGACATCTGTTCCTCTAATCCTTTTCATTCAATTAAGAAACTAATATAGTATGTAAAATCTAATATAATCAAATATTTACTTTTGAAAACAAAATCCTTGAATTATATTTATTTTCTAATAAGGTATTTTAGAATAAATTGGAGAGAAATCTGTACTATTCCCTATAAAGATGGCTTGTTACAGACAGAAGTAAGCAAATGATGGAACAATATAGAAGTTCTGACAGGCTAACACTGGAAGTAATTAAGGGAGCAATAAGAAACAAACAGGAATGTCTAATAGCAAGGGATACAATGCCACTGAGCATTCTATTTCCTAACCACTGTTGGCTCTATACTAAAACTAGTTGTCAAAAATGTGCCACAAGTTAAAATGTCATATTCTGTCTGATAGAACCACTTTAATATGAAACATACAAAAGGTATAGTGGCATTACATTAACATTTATGTGTTAAAATAAGTGTTTCTAGGATTTGCAAATATTCAAATATTTTTGTCATTATTTTTTCATTCTAGAAATAATTTAACATATTCCTAATATAGCAAGGATGGCTAAAGGCCTTACAAAGGAAGTTAGGTCAGAGTAATACAAGCAAAAGTTGAGATTGGCCCTTATTTTATTATCAAAATACATCAAATACATTCTTATTTTTTACAACTCTTACATATGGCTTGTGCTTTGCATAGACCATGCACTAGGACAAAAGTGCTTCATCCTTAGCCTTAACTGCACAGAGGGTGTTTTCAAAAGATAAAACATGGTATGCAGCAGGTTAGTTTTTTGGACTTCAGCCATAGGTAGAGTAGAGTATGCAGACAATGGCCTTTGTTTACATACATATACTTGCCAATATTTCGTTCCCAAATCTTGGGACTGTGTTAACCCCACCCTTTTTGAGCTAGTTTTCCCATGCAGTAACTCAAGATTGATGCTGTAATCCTGGAACATGGACCAAGACTCACCATTAGAAGGACAGAGGGCTAGGTGTGGGACTATCCCAACAATCTCAGGCAGTTGACATGTAAGTATATATATAGCACAGATTGTTGTTTTCGGGTTCCCTGTCTCCCCAAGCCTGCTTGGGAAGCCCAACCCTTGATGACACCACCTTAAACCTTTGGCCAGAAGAACTCTCTGGCCTTTTACCATAAAAGAAACTCACACAGAAGTTAGAGTGAACTGACACTTTGATTATTTTTTCATTCAAATGGTTAGCACAGTAATATTTATTACATTAAGATGACAAGAAGGTATGTGCAAGAGAATGACAGTTAACACTCTTAACAAACTCAAACAAAGGGTTGCAGCATAGCACACTCAAATCAGTTCTTTTATATCAAATAAAACAAGAAAAAGTGCAGCGAATGTAATAAGACTGATAAGTGTCTGATAAATACAACCAGAAATCCATAAAAAACACATATAAGTCCCACTGATTAGCTCTTATGGCGTGAAGGTGCTATTCAAAATGAAATCCCAGCAGGCTGTGAATAATCTGGGAATCAGAAGTATACCATAAGGTGAGAAATGGTGACCATCCGGTGGTGTGCGACAGATTAGTGGGATTGCAAACTCACCAGAAGCGCAATCTTAGTGCGCATTGGTTATAAACATCAGCCTGGAGATCTCCTCTCAATGGAACCTGGTCTGGTCTTAAATTCTCCCCCTCTGATGGTATAGGCATTTCATTGATGTCAGTCAGAGGTCCCTCTTGTGGGTTGCATAATGAGGTCTGGTCATAGGGAATACCAATCCTTCCTCCGGGCTAGGTAAGACCTGGGTCCTGAGGGTTTAAGTGCTCATGGTAGAGCAAAAAATAGGGGATCCTATAGTGTAGTAAACTTGTAATTTATTGAAGAATTAATCAATGGTAATAAATTGTGTACACACATGTAAATCATCCAAATAAAATCAGGCAAATGGTTAAAAGTGATCAAGGTTGCTAAAAAACTCTGTAGATAATCAGGTAAAAAGTAGCCTGTGCTGCCAATGTTACTAACCAGTCAGCATGTAAAGATGGCTGCTGGACCTCCGTGATCCGGCGACGTGACGTCACTGCATAGCGAGGCTCCTCCTTGACGCATTTTGTATAAACATACATTTTCAAAAGGGGTGATGCCTTTGCTACAGGATGTCAATTCAGCTTTATATAGGTTCAGATGGCACGCGCTTGTTAGCGAGCGCCATCTTGCCAAGGATCAGTACAGACTGCACATGCGCGAGTGCCGCGGGCACCATATTTCTGTAGATCTTGGTTGGTCAGTGTGAGCTGCATATAGGTTCAGATGGCGCGTACTTGTTAGCGAGCGACATTTGCCAAGGATCAGTACAGACTGCGCATGCGCGAGTGCCGCGGGCGCCATATTTCTGTAGATCTTGGTTGGTCAGTGCGAACTGCACATGCGCGAAAATCGCATGCGCCATGTTATTGTAGGTCTTACTGAGTCCAAAAAAGTAAAGCTCTATGCGCGTGCATGAGCGGCGCTGCCGCCATTTTCTTGTGGTTATTAACCATCTAGATACAGGAAAAAGGCATATATGTAAAGACCTGCTATTAAATATCACAAAAAAATTACTTTGATGTGGTTTGTTAACTAGGTGACTCATGCGAATATATAATATCCATGTGACTGTATATAAGGCATTATGTTATAGAGTTTAAAACTGATATAAAATGTATATAATATGCTGTCTAGGACTTAGCATGCAGCACAAACCACGGATAGATATAAAATTAGTAAAAGTATATATGCAATCAGTAAATTATACGTGGACTGAGTACAGATGTCATATACATATGGAAATAATAAAATGATGAATATTCAAAGATATATAATATAATAAAATAAAATAAATTAAATTATGTCACCCTAATCAGTGGTGAAAGAAAAAGAAAGTAAAATTGAATATCATAAGAACATAATATCAACATAAAACATGTGTTAAACAAGCTAATATCTCCTGTAAACAAACATGTCAATGCACAAATCACGTCCAGACAAAATGGTACCAATCGCTGATAAAATGAGAATCAGAAGTATCATGTTAACTGTTATCTATGAAATAGTTAATATCAACATCGATATTATGGCCTGCAGGGGTAAGGGTTCTCATTTCGTAAATCGATTTTGTTTCCATTTGCGAAACGAGCCTACTTTTATTAGAACCCCGCCAGTGTTGCTGAACCATATCAATTCCAGTAAATTTAAGGGTTGATGGATCTTGATTATGGTAGTACCTAAAATGCTTAGATACTGAGTGCTCTCTAAACCCCCTTTTAATATTATAGCAGTGTTCACGAAATCTGACACATAGCCTTCTTGTTGTGCGGCCAATATATTGTTTTCGGAAGGGGCACTCTAGAAGGTACACTGCATATCTAGTGTTGCAGGTCATAAAGTGCGAAATGTCGAATGTTCTACCTGTTGTAGTGGATGTAAAAGTTTCAATTCGATTTTTGGACATGTTGCTCTGTAAACATATTGGACATTTCTTGCAAGGGAAAAATCCTTTCATGTTGGTGAAAAAACTCGGTCTGGGAGGAGGTTCAATGACGTTAGGTGAAATTTTTGTTCTAAGGGTAGGTGCCTTTCTGAAAACTACTTCAGGTTTATCGGGTAGGGCATTGGCTAAAATCGGGTCTGCTTTTAGGATAATCCAATTTTTTCTGATGATCTTATTGATGACTTTATGTTGTATAGAAAAGGAGGTAACCAGCGTACAGAACATACTTTTCTTCTACGTGGTTCTATTGGACAACATTTCCTCCCTATTCATATTTGCTACATTGGCTATTTCAATATTGAGAATCCTTTCCTCATATCCTTTCTTCATAAATCTCAGTTTCAGTATGTCAGCTTTAGTATGGTAGGACTTAACATCAGTGCAGTTGCGCCTGATTCTCATAAATTGACCCCTAGGGACATTTGCCAACCAGGATGGGTGATGGCAGCTGTCAATAGGGATGTAGCTGTTTCTATCCGTCTGCTTAAAGTATGCTTCTGATGTTAAATGGCCTCCTTTATTTAGTATCGTGATATATATGTTCTGCAATTTAGAATTCAGACAGTACCCTCAGCCCTGAGACATTTTTTTCCTAAGTGAGCAGAATGAGAAGCAATCAGATTGGCAGACTATGTCACTTTGGGCCCTCAGGTACCGGTGGCTGGGTTTAATTCTAAAACATGAAGAGCTGTTGAAAAAGATGGATCAATGTCCTTTTAAACTGCAATATTCAATCTCCTGCATGCTCAATGGGGCCTTTGTTGGTGCACATAAAGATTCAAATCTCTCTTGATGCAAGGTTAGGAGTTTTCCAAAGTAGGTGAGGATAAAGTAAGAAAAGCTGCTCCCTTAAGTGATGCTGAATATGGATTGAGAAAAAGAGGAGGGGGCAGAACACACTTCTGTAGTAGAATGGGAAGGTTACCTGGTGAATGATGTAAGCTGGGTCTGAGGCTACAAGCTTGCTTGACCTGCAGAGTGCAGATATTGCAACTTAGATAATTTGGGGTATGGAGCTCTCCTAGCCAATTCGTGGCTACAGTCATGTAGCGGTAGTTTCTCTGCAGATGGGAACCCCTGTGTTCTCCGGATTCCTCAGACATAGATTACTCTACATGACAGCAGTCCAGTCCATCTGCTCATTCGCTAGGTTGTCAGTCCAGCTTGCCAGCTATCAGCAGTCTCCAGCTCTTCCTCTCTCCTTCACTCTCTCTGTCTGCAGTGATGGGCCAGCCCGGACCTTTGGCATCCCGAACTCAATGTTCACCTCCCCTTCTGGTTCCCAGGCTTTGTTATTTATCTGCCCCTGCCCATCAGCCAGCTCCTCTGGGAAATGTAGTTTGTAATCTCCGCAATAGACAGAGAAGTCCTGCTAGCAGCCTACAAGTCCCACAAAGCTTTTCTTTGGCAGAGTCCGTCTAACTGGGCTACAGTTAGGAATAGTAAAGGAATAGTAAAAAGAGGCTTTATCATCTTATAGTGAAAGGTATCTAGAAAACTTACGTAGTACAAGCAGCATACCTGCTTTACTGTGTGATGGGCTCAAACAGTGGAAAGGAGGTTTTTGTATCTGGAACCTATGCTTGTTATTCCAAAAACTGTAAGTCTGAGGATTGCATTTTGGGAGTTTTAAAACTAGGACATTTGAAATCATACAGTCAAGATGTAGATTTGAAGACAGTTTCATCCTCCTGTGTGTGAGCTTAATATGTTAACTTTAAGCATTGTTTCTTTTATGTTTCAGTCATAGCTGTAGGATTCCAATATATAAAGAGTATCAAACTTTTCTTGACAATGTTTGTACATTCTGAAAAAAAGTGTTTTCGACCTGCATAGAAACACATAAAGCATTCGGTGTAAAAGTGTTAAGGGAACATCTTAGACGTGCGTCACTTGGTTTCTAAGCAGTAGACTTCAAAGGTGCTGCTTTTTCTCAGCATCAAACAGTAACTCTTGCAAAGCTTAAATTTGTGCCATGTCCTGTGTGGTTTCTATTAACAGGATACAGATTTACGTTTGGAAGCACTGATATAGAGTACTGCACATCAGTTAAGCTCACTGGGCATTCATATAATTCTGTGATGTGCTGTCTTCTCATAAACTCTCTAGTACTCTGTTCATGCATGTCACTATATTCTTTATCCAATAGACTGTCTCACTCAGATATTTGTAAAAGAGAAATTAAAGTATTCCAAAAAACAATTAAAATATATATAAAAAAAATTACATTACAAATTATTTTTGCATAGCAGTTTCTGTGGATCAAGCAGTCGCACCGCCCCGCTCCACCCCTTCCTTTTACGCAGATGATGCCTGAATCATTCTCCAATTTATTATCAAAGTGATATGGGACAGCCAGCTCTAAATTGTCTCCCTATGTGATTGCTATTGGCACATGCAAATTGCTTCTCTCATTTCCTAAACTATTTAACCCCAATTGTATGTTATGGAATGTGAGACAGTGGGGTTGATTTTTTTTGTTACTGACCAGTAATGTAAGAGCAGCCATTTACACAGACCACCAATGTAAATAGGTTATTTTCACTAATATTTGTCCAAGCGTCTGCATGATCTGTACATACTGTACCTACTTGGGTTCCAACTTACAGTTCAGGATGGTATCCCTCAACCTATTGTTATTGCTCTATAGGCCCTGATGAGGGGGAATGTTTAGTCCCCCAAACGCATTAGATTTTGTTACAGAATAAAATATTTTATGAGCTTGTGTGGCATTCCTATCTTTTCTGTTTTTCTAGTAATCTCCTCTAAGGGTCCAGGAGGATACCACGGTTGGTGACATGCCTCCAGGACTACATATACAATGTTATAACAAATCACCATAAGGTTCAAAACTCCTATGCCACAAAAAGACAATGCTATAAATGAATTTAACAATTATTAACTGACTGTGGATTTAACAGGGAAATGTAAATTGACCACCAACATAATGGGAATTTCTTCATTGACCACCAATGGATGTGAATCAATACTGATCACAAATACAGCATGGCAATTTACAGGGAGTTGATAATAGGAGGATGCCATGTGACCAATAGGGGTTTATTTACTAAAGCCGGAGAGTCCAAAATCAGACTCCCTTCTACATAGAAACCAATCAGCTTCTAACCTCAGCTTGTTCAATGAAGCTTTGGCAATGAAACCTGGAAGCTGATTGGTTTCTATGCAGAAGTGAGTCTGATTTTGGACTCTCCAGCTTTAGTAAATAAACCTCATAGTGTCCAAGGAATAGAAATGGGAAGAGTACCTCAACCACCACAGAGAACCAGAATCTAGAAGGTATAAACAGGTGGCAATATAGGCTTCTGGCAACCACTGGTAAAGAGGTCTGTTCTTAGTGGAGCAAAAATGTCAGGCATGAATAAAATAAAGTCTGATGAACCCCAAAATTGAGCAAGGAACAAGGACAACTTTATTGTTCTGAAACTTGCAAGCCCAGGCAGTGTTACTTTCTAAAGACAATTTTTTTCTGACCCTATCCCATCCCAGAACACAATTAAATTAATACACATTCTTTTCAGCAGTGACCTTCCGTCAGGCTTTAAATTATTTTATTTAGTCACAGTGTCATTTTAAGCAGCAATCTAAACAAGATTAATCATTACTAACCAGAATCCACAGAATTATTAATAGGGATTGTAAATGGGTAATTGTGGGTCACTACATCCAGTAGATCTGAGATCTGGCAGACCAGAGTACTGACAAGAAGTTTAACTAGCCAATTGCAAGATGGCATAATTCCAACAATTAGAGAAAGATAGGAAAACAGAATCTATTTGTATGCTCATCATAAATACTTTACACTCATGAGTATTGCACTCCTTGATCTGGGGATAGCCTTTCCATACACACAGTTCTCAAAGTATAATTAAACATTTCAGAACTCCTACTTCCCACCCTTTGCTTTTTGATTGGGTGAGGAGAGGACTCAATTACGCCCTCTAAAAGTTCCAAAAAACCTTGTGCAATTGCAGCTCCAGAGCACTCCTTTTCCACCCAAGGAATACACACACTGAGAGTTGGTCTGAGAACCAATAACTTTGATACACTGAATCCAACGTATGCCACATTGAACTAGACGCTACAGGAACTAAGGTCTAGAAAACCTAAGTATTTTTCATTTTTATTTCCATATAATTTACTGTTGCTATTGAAAAAGGATGTAGTGACCCACAATTACCCATAGCCAAAAAAGGAAGTGAGAGGAAACACCAGGTTGTCACAAAGGTCACTAGAAATAGTGCCCCCATTGGAAGATTTACTGCCTATATATCTGTCCTGGTGACAACCCAAAATTTGAGATTGTCCTTCAATTTCATTCTCAATAATATCAGTCACCAGGATAACTGAAGAGAGTGAATCTCCCTAACAGAGATACAGGCAGCAATAACAACCTGACAGGAACTCTAATCCCTCTTCACACTATAAAAATGCCTTTTCTGTAATATCTTCTTCTGTAAATACTTTTTGTACTGTTTCTCTTGTATTTTGTATTACATGATATCTAAAAACCCTTAAGCCTTCTGGAAAGAGTGTATGGGGCCCACTGATTTATAGTTATGTCTCTGATTGTCCTGATGAAGTCCTAATTTAAAGTATACGTTTACGTAAAAAAATTAAAAGAGGGCACAGAGGACATTCCTTACTTTCAATGAGATGTGTCCCATGTGCTTCTGTCCTCATTTAGCAGAAATCTTCTTCCTTCAATGCCCCCCCCCCCCCAATCCTGTCTCCATATTATTCTGGTGCGAAGGGGGAGAGGGGTAATAGAACTAATGGAACTGTGACTCAAAAATGCCTTATTATACCTACCCTTTCTGCACAGTTCCACCATTCAAAGTGGTTCAGTGCCAATCATATTACTGCTCTACAACCAGCAATAAAGAAATGGAAGATTCCATACATATTTTAAAACATTGTTTTGTGATTGTTTTGAGCTATTTTAACCCCTTTGCGCCGGCGCCTCCCGACCCTTTAAGGGTTTCAGAAGCCGGGAGGCGGGGCGGAGTTTAGGGTCATGTGACACGCCGTCACGGCGGTCACATGATCGAGAAAGGTCCCGATCGAAAGAGGAGATCAGGACTTTTCCGTGAGTACCGGACATGTGTGCTGGGAGTGCGCAGGGTGCGTGCTTTCAGCACATATGTTCTATTTTAATGGAACGCAAATGTGCGGCCGTTCGGCATCTAGGTCCAGATGCCGGGAGGCCGCACATTTGCGTTCGGCCGGCTTGAAGAGGTTAAAGTGTAATTTTACAGAAATGCTAATCAAACAATAAAATATAGGGGGGTTCATCTACTGTTCACTGTTTTATTTGGAAGAGATTTTTCCGTTAGTTTAGTGATTGCGGAGAAAATTCACTTTGCAAAGAATACCCAATCACATGCAAGAAAATAACACATGATTGGATGATGAAAGTCAGCAGAGCTTCACCTAATTCCCTGCACTAAGGGGAAATTAATCAAACAGACTATTTTCTTTTAGTAAATCAATACCAATGTATTTATTGTTCTTTGGTTTCACACATCTTTGAGTCAATTCTTTTAGGTAGACCATCAACAAGATTGTTTGGTCTGTCATATGCACAGTTATCACAAGATGAGCAAAACAGTTCCACTGCTTCTACAGTGCTAAATAAAAGAAATATGCCAGTATGAGAACTAGATTAACTTACTATAACCTTGGCATTAATGGTAGGTTATTGGAAGGTAGGGATATTACACTCGAGTATCAACCTAAACCCAAATTAAATGTTTTGGATGGACCTAATTTTCTAAACTAGCTAATAAATAGACAGACAAAAATAAGCATTAATCTAATCTTGTCAATTATTTAGGAAAATAGATCATATAAGCTGTGTTTTTCATGCTTTTCTAACATATACTTTCACTTTTAAATACTTATGAATACCATGACCACCAGACTAATATGCTATCTATACTAAATGATATTCCTTTACACCCTGTTTTAACAATTTTATCCATGCATATGTAATTCAGATATACATCAAAGTAAGAATTAGTTACAGATTTGTTGTATTGCTTTGCCTTTTCAGAAAATAAATAGAATCAAAAGTCTTTATCAATGTAATGGATATAGGTTTTATTCTATTTATGATCTGATGTCTAAATGACTTTGCATCCCCATGAGCGCTTGCTAGAGTTAAATGATCCTTTCATAAATATGTTAAAGGATTTACCAACTTCCTATATAATCTTTAGAAATTTACATAATCACTATGAGCACCCACAGAAGCAATTTCCAGGAGTTTGCAAATCTAATTATGGCTTCTTACAGGGCCTGCAAAACTCCACAGCAGAGTCAACGTATAATTAAATGTTTTAAATTTAACATTTCTGCTTCAGTGATGTATGATTTTTCATTATTTTGTCTAAATAATATACATCTTTAGTATTTTTCAGGCTTCCTTGTATGTACCAAGCTAAAATTTATCACACAAAGCCATCTGGCATCGCAGAGTAGAGTGTAATTAAATAAAGGTAGTTCTGCTGCATATTTCAGAACTGCCGTACCTCAGGTTGTACCAGTGACATTCAATCAGTTTGGTAATTTTAACTAAGAAGATTGCCTATTCAATTGATCAGGTAGGAATAACTTTTGAAGGCAAAACAGCTAAGCAATAAGATGTATACAAATAGAAAACACTGTGTACAGAAGTCAGAGTGACATCTATTTGATAACAAAATTTGAAACTAAGCTTTTTCTGAGTTTGGCAATCCTTTATTTTGTACAGAAGTGCCCTGGGACCAAATTAAAAAGAGTTCTGATAATTCTGACTTCATGCGAATTGCCACTTAGCAAAGTGAATTTTTACACAGCTTAGTGAATGAGCTGATCTGCTGACTTCCATCATTCAATTATGTGTAAGAAAAAAATACTTTTTTTTCTAATTTTCCTTGCACTTGATTGGGTATTTTTTACAATGTAAATTTTCACCGCATTTACTAAGCTAAGTGAAAGTTAATTTTGAAAAGATAATATGCTCTATTCCTTTAGTAAGGAGTTTTTAGTATTCACTCAAAATTGTGTTAATATTCAGTTCAGTTATCTAACCATGGTAAACACATGTTTAGTGGCTAATTGAACTGAATATTCAAACATTTCTTCATGTGAACATTATCAACTTTATTTAGTAAATCAGCCTCTTCTAGTCAGAATTCTGCAATAATATAATTCTGTGAAAATATCTTAGAAATTTTACCTTATTACCTAAGAGACCACAAAGAAATTGGACTTTATTTTCTAAAGAAGTAGAGAATGTTCACTCTGTAAATTGAGTTGCATTGCCTCTCCTCATACGTGTGAACTCCCATGTGCATAATTCCGTTTACTGTTAAACTGATAGGTATGCATAATGCTGGACCTGTATGAATTGCAATTGGTTCTAGTGTGAATCCATAGAAAGGGGTGTTCTCCTTGGGGATGGTACACCCCAAATGAAAGTCTTAGGAGCAAATCTACATTTTGAGACATCAAAATCCTAATTAACAAGAATTCAACTACAAGTTAATCTATTCATTAAACAGGTGTCCAGTAGACAGTTGATTGTAAAATGGTGTAACAAACAAAATCCCTTCCCATTTCATGCTGTCAACCATGGTACCACATGGAAGAGAAATGTCACTAGGCCTGAGAAAGAAAATAATTTATTTACACAAGAAAGGTGAAGGGTACAAGAAGATCAGAAAATCTTTACTTATCAGTCAGAATACTGTAGCAAAAGTGATGCAAACATTTAACAAACATGGAACTGCAACCATCTTACAGAGATGTCTAGGCCATCCACGAAAGCTAAGGGAGAGAAGAGCTAAAGAAAATCACCATGCAAGTTCACTGCAGTTAGCTAAAGAAGTAAAAAGCCAAATTGGGGTGATTGTTTCCCATGACACAACAATATGGCGTACACTGCAGAGGATTGGCATGCTTGGGTGTCGTCCATGAAGGAAGCCTCTCCTACAGCCCATGCACAAAAAAGCCCACCTAGAATTTTCCAGGGCCCATGCTGAAAAAGAAGAAGACTGCTGGGACTCTGTACTCTGGAGTGATGATAAATGTGTTTGGAACTGATGGCTTCAAAACTGTATGGCGTCACAAAGGTGAGTAGTACAAATAAAAATGCATCATGCCTACAGTGAAACATGGTGGTAGCAGTGTCCTTCTGTGGGGCTGCATGAGTGCTGCTGGTGTCGGGGAGCTGCATTTCATTGATGGTATCATGAATTCACAGATGTACTGCTCTATATTGGAAGAGAAGATCCTACCATCACTCTGTGCCCTTGGTCGTTGTGCACTTTTCCAATATGACAATGATCCAAAACAAACATCCAAGGCCAGTCTTACATTTCTGAAGAACAGGGGGAAAGTGATTCAGTGGCCAAGTGTGTCTCCTGATCTGAACCCAATCAAACACCTATGGGGAATTCTGAAGAGACAACTTGAGCATTACTCTCCATCCACCATCCAGGCTCTAAAAGAATTTGTTCTTGAAGAATGGAAAAAAATAGATGTTGCATTATGTCGCCAACTTGTTCATTCCATGCCTAGAAGACTTTGTGCTATCCTTACAAATCATGGAGGTCATACAAAATAGATTGGATATTTGGATAGCCCAGATTGGGGTTATAGTTGGGCTATTGAGCAAAACACAAGTGAAAGATTAAGAAAAAGATAGGCAGTAAGGAGGAAAAGGGTTACCCCCTAACCCTTTTCCTCCTTACTGCCTATCTTTTTCTTAATGTTAAGGATTAGAGATGAGCGAAGTATTCAAAAATTCGATTCGACTGATTCGGCGAATTCGTGGACAATATTCGATTCGAGTCGAATATATTCGCTGTGAATTTAACTTAAAAAAGGGTGTTTCTAGGCTTCAGAGAGACTTAATATTAGTGCAGAACACTGTACCTTTAATTTAAATGCCCTTGGAGTCTGCTGGGGAAGAGAAATAATACTGTCAGTCAGTATGACATGCAGATGAGTGCCGTCGATCTTAGAATCACCGCACACTTCACTCATTTGGCCAGTCACGGGGCCAAAACCAGTGTTTGGAGCCACAGTGTGGCGGTGGAGGCAGCAGCAATGGGAGGCCTTACAGCAACCTATGACAAAATGGAAACCAGCAGGAGTGTGAGGAGACCTGAAAGTGGCACATGGCAGAGTGTGGCGATGGAGACAGCAGCAATGGGAGGCCGTACAGGGACCCATGACAGACTCTGGACTTGGCAGCAGCATGAGGAGGCGGTATATAGGGTCCCATGGCAGATTAGGGGCCTGGCAGCAGCTATGGGAGGCCCGTAATCTGCCAGCACCCTATGTCAAAAAATTGAACACACCAGCAGTGTGTGAGGAGACCTGAAAGTGGCACATGGCAGAGTGTGGCGATGGAGACAGCAGCAATGGGAGGCCGTACAGGGACCCATGACAGACTCTGGACCTGGCAGCAGCATGAGGAGGCGGTATATAGGGGCCTATGGCAGATTAGGGGCCTGGCAGCAGCTATAGGAGGCCCGTAATCTGCCAGCACCCTATGTCAAAAAATTCAACACACCAATGGGAGGCCGTACAGGGATCCATGACAGACTCTGGACTTGGCAGCAGCATGAGGAGTCGGTATATAGGGGCCCATGGCAGATTAGGGGCCTGGCAGCAGCTATGGGAGGCCCGTAATCTGCCAGCACCCTATGTCAAAAAATTCAACACACCAGCAGTGTGTGAGGAGACTTGAAAGTGGCACATGGCAGAGTGTGGCGATGGAGACAGCAGCAATGGGAGGCCGTACAGGGACCCATGAGAGACTCTGGACCTGGCAGCAGCATGAGGAGGCGGTATATAGGGGCCTATGGCAGATTAGGGGCCTGGCAGCAGCTATAGGAGGCCCGTAATCTGCCAGCACCCTATGTCAAAAAATTCAACACACCAGCAGTGTGAGGAGACCTGAAAGTGGCACATGTTTGGGGCATGATTCATGGCGGATTTAGTCAGTTGTGTCAGGAACTGGTGGTTTGAAATCCAGACTAATCCACGCCTGATTCATTTTCACAAACGTGAGTCTCTCCACACTTTGGGTGGACAGTCGTGTCCTCCGCGGAGTTACAATACCTCCTGCCGCACTAAACACGCGCTCCGATGCCACGCTACTGGCCGGGCATGACAGCCTTTCAAGGGCAAATTCAGCTAGTTGGGGCCAAAGGTCAAGTTTCGTTGCCCAGTAGTCAAGGGGATTGTCTACCTCGGTTGGCAGGGTGCTGTCCAAGTAGGCCCAAGCCTGTTGTTTGAGCTCCTGCTCCAGGTCCACCTGATGCTGCTGCTGCTGCGGCTGGTTAGTAGTTTCCTCACTGCGCTGGTGAAGAAAGCTACTCATCATCGACTGCAGACTGAGGCAGCCGCTGCTGGTGGAGCTGCCACTGCTCCTACCACCCCACCCCTCCCCTGCTGCCATGGCAGCGGAACGCGAGCGCACAGGGCCCACAGTGTCTGAGGATGGACATTGGCGCAGAAAGGCAGAGACCAACTGACTACATAGGTGGTTTTTATAGTACGTTATTTTGGCCTCCCTCTCAGCAGGTGTGAAAAAGGCCACCATTTTTGAACGGTAGCGAGGGTCCAACAAGGTGGACAGCCAAAAGTCATCCCTCTGTCTGATGGTTATTATTCGGCTGTCGCTACGCAAGCAACCGAGCATGCTATGGGCCATTTGTGCCAAGGAATGCGAGGGACTCCCTGCCTCCATCTCCACAGCATACTGCCACGGTGCGTCTGGGTCCTCTGTCTCCTCCTCCTCCTCCTCTACCAGATGCTCCTGCTCCTCCACTCCTGTCCGCTGAGTGGAAAAACCACCCATTTCACTCAATAATTCCTGAGCACCAATGTCCTCCTCTACCTCCTCCTCTTCTTCCTGTCCTGCCCCCACAGGGGTCATGTGGCGTTGAGATCTGTGCGCCACGTCTACCGCACCCTGACCAGCCATTGTTAACAGCATTTGTTCCAGGACGTGCAACAGAGTAATGACGTCGTTCATCCCATAGTCCTGCCGACTCACGAATAGCGTGGCCTCCTCAAAGGGCCTGAGCAAGCGGCAGGTGTCACGCATGAGCTGCCAATGGCTGACATCGAAGTTACACAGGGGAGTACCTTTATCCGCTTGTAACATCAGGAAATCGGTGATGGCCTTTCGCTGTTCGTAAAGGCGGTCTAACATGTGTAGGGTTGAATTCCACCTTGTTGCAACATCGCAGATCAGACGATGCTGTGCAATTCCGTTCTGCCGCTGCAGCTCAAGGAGGGTGTGCTTTGCGGTGTAGGAATGGCTGAAATGCATGCAAAGTTTACGTGACATTTTAAGGATGTCTTGCAGTGGGATGGTGGATTTTAGGAACCGCTTGACAACCAGATTGAACACGTGAGCCATGCATGGCGCATGGCACAACCTTACTTGACGCAGAGCAGACACCATGTTCTTTCCGTTGTCGGTCAACATGGTTCCGATTTTCAGTTTGCGCGGAGACAGCCATCTGTCGATTTCTCTGTTCATTACACTGAGAAGTTCCTCCCCTGTGTGACTACGTTCGCCTGGACCTGGCAGCAGCATGAGGAGGTGGTATAGGGGCCCATGGCAGATTAGGGGCCTGGCAGCAGCTATGGGAGGCCCGTAATCTGCCAGCACCCTATGTCAAAAAATTCAACACACCAGCAGTGTGTGAGGAGACCTGAAAGTGGCACATGGCAGAGTGTGGCGATGGAGACAGCAGCAATGGGAGGCCGTACAGGGACCCATGAGAGACTCTGGACTTGGCAGCAGCATGAGGAGGCGGTATATAGGGGCCTATGGCAGATTAGGGGCCTGGCAGCAGCTATAGGAGGCCCGTAATCTGCCAGCACCCTATGTCAAAAACTTCAACACACCAGCAGTGTGTGAGGAGACCTGAAAGTGGCACATGGCAGAGTGTGGCGATGGAGACAGCAGCAATGGGAGGCCGTACAGGTACCCATGACAGACTCTGGACCTGGCAGCAGCATGAGGAGGCGGTATATAGGGGCCCATGGCAGATTAGGGGCCTGGCAGCAGCTATGGGAGGCCCGTAATCTGCCAGCACCCTATGTCAAAAAATTGAACACACCAGCAGTGTGAGGAGACCTGAAAGTGGCACATGGCATGAGAGACTGTGGACCTGGCAGCAGCATGAGGAGGCGGTATATAGGGGCCCATGGCAGATTAGGGGCCTGGCAGCAGCTATGGGAGGCCCGTAATCTGCCAGCACCCTATGTCAAAAAATTGAACACACCAGCAGTGTGAGGAGACCTGAAAGTGGCACATGGCATATGAGACTGCGGACCTGGCAGCAGCATGAGGAGGCGGTATAGGGGCCCATGGCAGATTAGGGGCCTGGCAGCAGCTATGGGAGGCCCGTAATCTGCCAGCACCCTATGTCAAAAAATTGAACACAACAGCAGTGTGTGAGGAGACCTGAAAGTGGCACATGGCAGAGTGTGGCGATGGAGACAGCAGCAATGGGAGGCCGTACAGGGACCCATGAGAGACTCTGGACTTGGCAGCAGCATGAGGAGGCGGTATATAGGCGCCCATGGCAGATTAGGGGCCTGGCAGCAGCTATAGGAGGCCCGTAATCTGCCAGCACCCTATGTCAAAAACTTCAACACACCAGCAGTGTGTGAGGAGACCTGAAAGTGGCACATGGCAGAGTGTGGCGATGGAGACAGCAGCAATGGGAGGCCGTACAGGGACCCATGACAGACTCTGGACTTGGCAGCAGCATGAGGAGGCGGTATATAGGGGCCCATGGCAGATTAGGGGCCTGGCAGCAGCTATGGGAGGCCCGTAATCTGCCAGCACCCTATGTCAAAAAATTCAACACAACAGCAGTGTGTGAGGAGACCTGAAAGTGGCACATGGCAGAGTGTGGCGATGGAGACAGCAGCAATGGGAGGCCGTACAGGGACCCATGAGAGACTCTGGACTTGGCAGCAGCATGAGGAGGCGGTATATAGGCGCCCATGGCAGATTAGGGGCCTGGCAGCAGCTATAGGAGGCCCGTAATCTGCCAGCACCCTATGTCAAAAACTTCAACACACCAGCAGTGTGTGAGGAGACCTGAAAGTGGCACATGGCAGAGTGTGGCGATGGAGACAGCAGCAATGGGAGGCCGTACAGGGACCCATGACAGACTCTGGACTTGGCAGCAGCATGAGGAGGCGGTATATAGGGGCCCATGGCAGATTAGGGGCCTGGCAGCAGCTATGGGAGGCCCGTAATCTGCCAGCACCCTATGTCAAAAAATTCAACACACCAGCAGTGTGTGAGGAGACCTGAAAGTGGCACATGGCAGAGTGTGGCGATGGAGACAGCAGCAATGGGAGGCCGTACAGGGACCCATGAGAGGCTCTGGACTTGGCAGCAGCATGAGGAGGCGGTATATAGGGGCCTATGGCAGATTAGGGGCCTGGCAGCAGCTATAGGAGGCCCGTAATCTGCCAGCACCCTATGTCAAAAAATTCAACACACCAGCAGTGTGTGAGGAGACCTGAAAGTGGCACATGGCAGAGTGTGGCGATGGAGACAGCAGCAATGGGAGGCCGTACAGGGACCCATGACAGACTCTGGACTTGGCAGCAGCATGAGGAGGCGGTATATAGGGGCCCATGGCAGATTAGGGGCCTGGCAGCAGCTATGGGAGGCCCGTAATCTGCCAGCACCCTATGTCAAAAAATTGAACACAACAGCAGTGTGTGAGGAGACCTGAAAGTGGCACATGGCAGAGTGTGGCGATGGAGACAGCAGCAATGGGAGGCCGTACAGGGACCCATGAGAGACTCTGGACTTGGCAGCAGCATGAGGAGGCGGTATATAGGGGCCCATGGCAGATTAGGGGCCTGGCAGCAGCTATAGGAGGCCCGTAATCTGCCAGCACCCTATGTCAAAAAATTCAACACACCAGCAGTGTGTGAGGAGACCTGAAAGTGGCACATGGCAGAGTGTGGCGATGGAGACAGCAGCAATGGGAGGCCGTACAGGGACCCATGAGAGACTCTGGACTTGGCAGCAGCATGAGGAGGCGGTATATAGGGGCCTATGGCAGATTAGGGGCCTGGCAGCAGCTATAGGAGGCCCGTAATCTGCCAGCACCCTATGTCAAAAAATTCAACACACCAGCAGTGTGTGAGGAGACCTGAAAGTGGCACATGGCAGAGTGTGGCGATGGAGACAGCAGCAATGGGAGGCCGTACAGGGACCCATGAGAGGCTCTGGACTTGGCAGCAGCATGAGGAGGCGGTATATAGGGGCCTATGGCAGATTAGGGGCCTGGCAGCAGCTATAGGAGGCCCGTAATCTGCCAGCACCCTATGTCAAAAAATTCAACACACCAGCAGTGTGTGAGGAGACCTGAAAGTGGCACATGGCATGAGAGACTGTGGACCTGGCAGCAGCATGAGGAGGCGGTATAGGGGCCCATGGCAGATTAGGGGCCTGGCAGCAGCTATGGGAGGCCCGTAATCTGCCAGCACCCTATGTCAAAAAATTCAACACACCAGCAGTGTGTGAGGAGATCTGAAAGTGGCACATGGCAGAGTGTGGCGATGGAGACAACCCACCGACTGTTTTGCTCGCTGCCAAGCTGCCACCCTCTTCTCCTGATGATGCGGAAGCAATAGCCTGATGACGACGAGGCTGCCAAGTGCGATCAGCCTCATCATCATCAATTAGGGTCTCCGCCTCACTACTAGCCCCCTCGGCTGCGTGTGGGTCAGGAGACAGACCTGTCTCTACACCGGCTACCGAGCCACTCTCCTCACCACTACTTCTTCGCCTGGCTGCTGAAGAGGCGGATGTCTACCCCCGTTCCTGACCGCCCTCTGTTAGCTCTTCCTCACTGTACTGGATGATACCGGGAGCACTAGCCTCTGGCTGCGAATAGTGCTGCCTCGACCCCTTCCTCTGCTGCCACGTCTGCTCGCTCCTAAAACATAGCCTCTGCCACTCCTCTGCATGTTGTCTGACATACTCTTTAATTAAACGATTCTGTGTCCCTGAGTAACAATTCTGTGTCCCTGAGTAACGTTTCTGTGGCCCTAAGTAACAGTTCTGTGGCCCTAAGTAACAGTTCTGTGGCCCTCAGTAACAATTCTGTGTCTGTCCCTGAGTAACAATTCTGTGTCCCTCAGTAACAATTCTGTGTCCCTCAGTAACAATTCTGTGTCCCTGAGTAACAATTCTGTGTCCCTGAGTAACGTTTCTGTGGCCCTAAGTAACAGTTCTGTTGCCCTAAGTAACAGTTCTGTGGCCCTCAGTAACAATTCTGTGTCTGTCCCTGAGTAACAATTCTGTGTCCCTCAGTAACAATTCTGTGTCCCTCAGTAACAATTCTGTGTCCCTGAGTAACGTTTCTGTGGCCCTAAGTAACAGTTCTGTGGCCCTAAGTAACAGTTCTGTGGCCCTCAGTAACAATTCTGTGTCTGTCCCTGAGTAACAATTCTGTGTCTGTCCCTGAGTAATGTTTCTGTGGCCCTAAGTAACGGTTCTGTGGCCCTCAGTAACAATTCTGTGTCCCTCAGTAACAATTCTGTGTCTGTCCCTGAGTAACAATTCTGTGTCTGTCCCTGAGTAACAATTCTGTGTCCCTGAGTAACGTTTCTGTGGCCCTAAGTAACATTTCTGTGGCCCTCAGTAACAATTCTGTCTGTCCCTGAGTAACAATTCAGTGTCTGTCCCTGAGTAACAATTCTGTGTCTGTCCCTGAGTAACAATTCTGTGTCCCTCAGTAACAATTCTGTGTCCCTCAGTAACAATTCTGTGTCCCTGAGTAACAATTCTGTGTCCCTCAGTAACAATTCTGTGTCCCTGAGTAACAATTCTGTGTCTGTCCCTGAGTAAGAATTCTGTGTCTGTCCCTGAGTAACGTTTCTGTGGCCCTAAGTAACGGTTCTGTGGCCCTCAGTAACAATTCTGTGTCCCTGAGTAACAATTCTGTGTCTGTCCCTGAGTAACAATTCTGTGGCCCTAAGTAACGGTTCTGTGTCCCTCAGTAACAGTTCTGTGTCCCTGAGTAACAATTCTGTGGCCCTAAGTAACAGTTCTGTGGCCCTCAGTAACAATTCTGTGTCCCTGAGTAACAATTATGTGTCTGTCCCTGAGTAACAATTCTGTGGCCCCAAGTAACGGTTCTGTGGCCCTCAGTAACAATTCTGTGTCCCTCAGTAACAATTCTGTGTCTGTCCCTGAGTAACAATTCTGTGGCCCTAAGTAACGGTTCTGTGGCCCTCAGTAACAATTCTGTGTCCCTGAGTAACTTTTCTGTGGCCCTAAGTAACGGTTCTGTGGCCCTCAGTAACAATTCTGTGTCCCTCAGTAACAATTCTGTGTCTGTCCCTGAGTAACAATTCTTTGGCCCTAAGTAACGGTTCTGTGGCCCTCAGTAACAATTCTGTGTCCCTGAGTAACAATTCTGTGTCTGTCCCTGAGTAACAATTCTGTGGCCCTAAGTAACGGTTCTGTGGCCCTCAGTAACAATTCTATGTCCCTGAGTAACGTTTCTGTGGCCCTAAGTAACAATTCTGTGGCCCTCAGTAACAATTCTGTGTCTGTCCCTGAGTAACAATTCTGTGTCCCTAACTAACGTTTCTGTGGCCCTAAGTAACAGTTCTGTGGCCCTCAGTAACAATTCTGTGTCCCTGAGTAACGTTTCTGTGGCCCTAAGTAACAATTCTGTGTCCCTGAGTAACAATTCTGTGGCCCTAAGTAACGGTTCTGTGGCCCTAAGTAACAATTCTGTGTCCCTGAGTAACAATTCTGTGGCCCTAAGTAACGGTTCTGTGGCCCTCAGTAACAATTCTGTGTCCCTGAGTAACAATTCTGTGTCTGTCCCTGAGTAACAATTCTGTGGCCCTAAGTAACGGTTCTGTGGCCCTCAGTAACAATTCTGTGGCCCTAAGTAACGGTTCTGTGGCCCTCAGTAACAATTCTGTGTCCCTGAGTAACAATTCTGTGGCCCTAAGTAACGGTTCTGTGGCCCTCAGTAACAATTCTGTGGCCCTAACTAACGCTTCTGTGGCCCTAAGTAACAGTTCTGTGGCCCTCAGTAACAATTCTGTCTGTCCCTGAGTAACAATTCTGTGGCCCTCAGTAACAATTCTGTCTGTCCCTGAGTAACAATTCTGTGGCCCTAATTACGTTTCTGTGGCCCTAAGTAACAGTTCTGTGGCCCTCAGTAACAATTCTGTGTCTGTCCCTGAGTAACAATTCTGTGGCCCTAACTAACGTTTCTGTGGCCCTAAGTAACAATTCTCTGGCACTCAGTAACAATTCTGTCTGTCCCTGAGTAACAATTCTGTGGCCCTAACTAGCGTTTCTTTGGCCCTAAGTAACGATTCTGTGGCCCTCATTAACAATTCTGTGTCCCTGAGTAATGCTTCTCTGTCCCTAAGTAACGTTTCTCTGTCCCCAAGTAACGTTTCTGTGGCCCTAACTCTGTCCCTAATACAGAGCGGTCTGCCTCTCTTGAATGACTGGAGGCAAATGAAGAATTCTAAAATGGCCGCTATTTATAGCTCGACCATTACACAGTGCTGGCTGCCTGGCTGCTGATTGGCTAATGCGATCACATGTCATTAAGGAATGCATTATGGGTCAGCGCGCCTTGTCTGCGCGCCTTCCCAGACATCCCCGCTCCGTCGCCGCACATGTCCGCCGCCATTTTAGGAAAAATTTCGATTCGCGCGTCCGAAGTAGGCTATTTTTCGGATTCGGCGCGAATCGAAAATTTTCCAATATTCGACTCGAATTCCACTTCGCCTACTTCGATTCGCTCATCTCTATTAAGGATGTTTTAAAAAATAATTTGTTGGTATGAATTGCATGTATAAATATGTATAAATATGTATTAAAGAGACATTAATAAGAGTGTTGGTAAAGTGAATGCTCAGAAATAAAGGCTATTGAGACTTGTAGTGGAGTTCTTTGTAGGAGCAGGAAGTCAAAATGTACAGTGCAATTTAGAAAGTTTATTGCATACCTACCAGCTTCTTAGCACTTTTCCCTGAAGGAGGAGAGGAAGCAGTAGGACAAGAGACCAACCAGAACACATTGAATTCTTTCAAGTCAGAAAAATATTGGAGAAAAAAGCTTTACTAATCCACTCATCTAGTAATGAGGACTACACAAGGGAACCACAGATCTGTTAAATCAGTATGAGCAATTATCAGAAACAGAGATAAATCACCGCATATTGTATATATAATTTTCTTTAAGGACTACCAAACAGAATCACTGTTAAGTTATCTGCTATGGCAGATGATAAAGAGTACTGTAAAACTTTATACAAATTTTGTGAGCACAAACTTTTGGAATTGATAAATCAGATCGTAAGATACAAAAGAAATATAATAGCCAAACTAAAGAAAGAAATACTCACCATTAAAGAAAAACTACTGCCATTTGTTGACTCACAACAATTCAAAGTTGGTTATAAAATTACAACTGGATTATGCAAATTGAAAAGGAAAAGCTTTGCCATGAAATTGAAAAAGGAATATAGGAACCTAAAAGGCTACCAAGCTAGGAAAACCTTCTGAAGAATATGACTGAGAAATCATAAACAGGACCCACTCCCATTGGACCCTCTCTTGTCAGACCCATACAAAAATAAAAACTCTAAACCTAATATGAGTGTTCAGTATAACACTGAAATAAAATATCAACAGAGAAAAAAGACTAGTTGACTACATTCAAATAGTCTTATTTTAATGTAACACTCAAAATTGTAAACCAATATCTAGATAAAAATAGAAAAATGTCAATTAATCAAAGGAGCATTCAAACAAGCCAAGAACATTCCACGTGACCACTGCCTCACACATCAGCCAAATCTGAATCTGCAAATCCTTTATCACAATGTACCCTTATTAGCATATACTATATAACATGAATCATATTTCTGTTAGCAATTTCATTTCCAAATAATGGTTCATTCTTCAGCATGAACCTTTACAGAAACCACATTTACCTCTCCAACGTAGAATAGTTTTCTGAAAGGCCAAAATTTAAAGAACCACTTGGCTCCCAGCAGGACAGCTATGATCTGTATTTAACCCATATCATCAAATAATGCAAGACCTATTACATTTAATACCCCGAGATGCATTTTTGTAATTGACTTACCCACCTGCCCTTGCCAACTGCAGAACATTGGTTAAAGGGCCCAGACCTTCCGTTGAAGGTTTAATAAACACAGAATAAACATTGGAAAAGGTTTCACTGACACAGTAAAGTTGGCTTACAAAAGATTGTTTAATTTGCAAGGGAATTTTCTCCAGAGCTTAATGAATGTTAATTCTGCTTAACTATAAATGGAGCAACTGTTGATAAAAGAATATATAAAAGAATAATAAAATTGATAAAAAAATAAATGTACTGGCATTTATGAAAGTTCCACCAGTGGACGGTCCACTGATTCCAGGCTGGGAAAAGATAATGGGTTACGTAAAACTGGTAGCAGAGGTAGGTTTGGGGAAAGACATTTACTAAAGTATTCAGTGTTGTTAACTAGTTAAGGTGTGCTGCACTGATAGATAGGGACCTGGACTGGGGTGAAAGCAAGGGAACAGATTGGGGAGTCACTGGGAAACAGAAGAAAGCTTCCAGGTCTATCCATTTAGGGGCTTCTCTAGATGTGAATAAAGACACCAGTGAAGAAATTCCAACAATTAATTTCTATGGAATGCATTGTAACAAAAGGCAGCCTGCAGCTTTTTCCCTCTAGCTTTCAGAATATACTTATTCTCATTGTTTTCAATAGGCCAGCATCCAAACTGGAAAAAGATCTGAAGCAAAACAAAAGCAAAATGCATGCAAACAGGAAAGCACAACACATGTATACAGCAGTGGAAATGGGCCATAAACAATCTGATATAACAATAGTAATCAAACTGATTAAAATTAACTTTCAATGTTATAGATTTTTAAGTAAGATTGGTTTTCAGTTATAGCAGTTTCAATGCCACAGCATCTAGTAATATTTAGTGACTGCTAAAATGTACATTTTATGATCACTCTGCGCATACAGAATATAACCATACTTCTTCTATGATACTTATTCTAATGTCCTAATGATGGAGGTGCAGTATTTTTGGAATGTCCTGGCTTGATCTTTAACAATAAAAACTCTTAATTTTATATTAAAAGCATCAACAGTTTTGTGAAGGATTTGATCATAGAACTTTTTTATGGGCTTAATCGCTTAGTGCGTGAGGCCTGAATGAGGTTTATACCTTTCCCTTTTTTGCCTGGTGTAAAGGAGACATTGGGGCTGGAACAATTTTTTAACAGAGTACAAACTAACACATTAAATGTTCTGTTTCCATTTTGTCATTTTGACTGACATTTAATACATATCGAATACAAATTACACACTTTTTAACATTTAGATGTGTTTAATTAGTAGACAAATTATACTTGGGGTCTACTAGTTGCTGTGCAATTGCATCAAGCATTCTCATAGCCATCGAGAATAATTGTAATGTGTCTAGCATGTTTATTTCATATTATCGACCACATCTTCTAGTGACCATAATTAATATATTCATGGCAGTTTTGTGAAAGCTTGAAGCTTTACCACAGCAATTTGTTAAATATTAGACCCTTTAATGACTTCAGTAATGGGCACTTTCACCCCCTTCCTGCCCAGGCCAATTATCAGCTTTCAGTGCTGTTGCACTTTGAATGACAATTGCACAGTCATGCAACACTGTACCCATATGAAATTGATATATTTTTTTTTGAGGCAGATAAAGATTTCTTTTACTGGTATTTATTCACTGGGTTTTTTATTTTTGCTAAACAAACAAAAAAGACATAAAGTTATAAAAAAAAACACATTTCTGGTTTAAAATTTTGCAAATAAGTAATTTTTTTTTCTTCACTGATGTGCTCTGATGAGGTTGCACTGATGAGCACTGATAGGCTGCACTGATGGGCACTAATGAGGCTGAACTGACGAGGTGACATTGATAGGCACTGATAAGCTTCACTGATGGGTACTGATGAGGTGGCAATGATGGGCACTGATAGGTGGCGCTGATTGACACTGATATGCTGCACTGATGGGCACTGATATGCTGCACTGATGGGCACTGATTGGCACTGATTGGGCTGCACTGATGATCAGGGCACTGTTGATCAGTGCTCTGATTATCAGTGTAAACCATGTACTGACAGTCTTTGGCTTTCTTTCCCTCACACAGACACAGCTTGTGAGGAAAGAATTGCCAATAACTGGCAAGTTTGTTTACATGTGATCAGCTGTGTTTGGACACAGCTGATCATATGGTGCAGGGCTGCTGTGATTTGCTCTTTACCTAATCTGTGATAAGCTTAGTCCAAAGGATAGCCAGTATAGCAGCGGTCAGCTTGCTAAAGGAAGTAGGAGATCACTATATGCTGTATATGGATAGATCTAAATGTATTTTTTGCAACAGACAAAACATGGAAAATGTGCATGCAGTGCAGAACATGCACCTCTTTAGCATTCAAGTGCAGACACACCAATTTAGATATGACATGCCATTGGAAAAGATGTGTATATTGGGAAGGTCAGTAAACATTTTAAAGTGTTTCTAAAGGCTGAAGGTTATTTACCTTCATGCATTCTAATCATGAAGGTAAAAACATTCAGTGTGCAGCTTCCCTCCAGCCCCCCCTTACACTTACCTGAGCCAGATCTCAATCCAGCGATGCACAAAAGAGCAGCCACTGTCCCGGGTCTCTCCTTCCTCATTGGCTGAGACACATCAGCAGGAACCATTGACTCCTGCTGAAGGGAGCAGGGGGCAGAGCAAGGCCAAACCCTGTTTGTCCTATAGAAACACAAAGGTGCCTCAGGAGCGAGCTTGAAAAGTACCCCCAGAGCAAGCAACTTGCTCTTGAGGCACTCAGCATGCCCAAAAAAGAGGAGGATCGTGGCTGTCCACTGAACAGAGAAGGCAAGCATGACATGTTTGGCATTTTAAACAAATAACATCTAAACCTTTAGTATCACTTTACTCCATTTTTTACTGAAACACTTTTTATTGTTTTTTTTTATACCAAAATTAGTAACTGTAACAAAATTTACCAGATCTGTTTTCAGCAGTCCGAAAAAATATGCTTCAGAATTGTTTAAGGTAATACATAGAAGTCATGTTAGCAATGCTTTATAAGTGTTTGTGTACATTTGTGAATTCACCTAAAGTACAGAATGTCTTGGATAGAGTGGAGATGAATTAGAACCCCATCAGTTGTTATTGATGTCTGTGCCCCCATTAGCGAGATATGCCCTCTCTATTTGCCTTGTTTACCATTATCATTGAACGTGAAAGTAAAAGAAAATCCCAATATTTAGGTTGTCAACAGAAAACTAATAAAGGGGAAATCTTCCAATAGGGACACTAGTTCTGATCACCTAGGGGTCCCCTAGGGATTCTCTTAAGTTTCAGGTATTTCCTCTTACTTCCTATTTTGACTATGGGACAGGAAATAAAAACAAATTCTCCCCAATGGGATGCAGATGGCAAAAAAAAAACTTCCAGGGGTCATGACTGTCCCTTACTCAATCCAAAATGGAAAAAAATTTTTGCAGGTAGTTCTACTTTAAACTGGCAATTAAAAATTGTATTAACCTCCTTAGCGGTATTCCCGAGTGTAGCTCGGGGTAAAATGTCAGTACCAAAAGCAGTAACCCCGAGCTACACTCGGGCTTACCATGCGGCGTTGCTCTGGGGGTCCCTGCAGCACTTACCTTGTCCTTCGCTCCCGCGATGTGTCCCCTGCAGCGTCCCCGACCATCTCCTCCGGCCGATGCTGGCATCCGGCTTCTGTGTTCCGGTCCCTGTGACGTCGGGACGTACGGGCGCCGGAACCGGCGGGAAATTTGAAATTTTTTAAAAATGTCATTTTTGCTGTCATTGCTGTTGCAATGCATTTCACATACATTTTGTCCCTACTGCTTTGTCCTGCGCCCTGCCTGCATTTTGAATGTTCTTTCTGCCTGGAAACTTAGAAAAGTCCATGGCGTCCAAAAAGTGTCCCTTTACGTCAAAAGTGGTTTTGGAACAGCGATAGTAAATCAGAACCACTTGCAGAATTGAGTGATAATGATTCGTGGGGAAATTCGTCATCAGACACTGAAAACGATTTTGCGACTTTGCTCAGCGATGTGCGAATTTGCCTCTGTATTTCACATTTCAGTGTTTTTGGTTTGATTATATTATTGAATTAAATTTATTATTATTATATTATTATTTTTTATGATTATTTATTAAATTATAATTTATGATTTCGTGTTTCAAATTTTATCATACCCGGGATGTTTACTAGACTCTTGTTCGGACAGATTTCAGTGAGTTATTCCTAAAAATTACAGCCTACAATAAAAAACTACATATTTCCATGCAAAAAAATGGTACCGCTTTCAGCACAAAAAATCAGAAAGAATCATACCGCCAAGGAGGTTAAAGCAGCCTGTACACAATTGTTATTTTTTGTAAATGTGGCAAGATTTATCTTTGCCTTTACAGCCAAAAAAAGGAGTGTAGAAAAGGTATTGGGGGGGGGGGGGGTAACTGTAGAGTGTAAAAAAGCAGGAGATATACCACTCTTATGACATGAGTATTTGAATTAAAGAAAGCATTTAGTGAGATAAATAAATTGGCTGTCATTGCTGTCCAGGAAATGCAAGTTTCCTGGCAGCCAATTATTGAGTATACAAAGAAACAAACATACTGTGTACACTCTTCGCAATGCTGCAGCTTTTGTGTGACACAGCAACTGTCTGACACCAGCTGTAAGAGCGCTGACAGGTCACATAACCGTTGATCCATCATCTGCACCCCCACTCTGCTCCTCTGGTGCTCATTGGAGTGACAAGATCTAGAGCCACAGCTGGCTTTAGCTCCCAGCCACACCCTGCAATTTGGAGCCAAATGTCAATCTTACAATGATCAGCTTTTATTTATGTAGGTAAAAATTTGATCTCAAAAGAAAATAACAACTGTTTGCCGTAACTGTTTAAAAAGTGTTAACTGGGGTTTGGTTTCAGTTTATTAGTGTATCTAAATTTGCATGTACATATATCACTCCCCTCCCTCCAAATTGAGAATGGTGCTGTCCAAAGGTGTCTTTGTTGCTCTTTTATCCAGAATGGGGGCATTCTAATACAGGAGGTGCGTTACTAGCCAGATCACCAGGTGAAAAAAAGAGGAAAAAAAAGCCTAAAAAGAAAACTATTTCACCCTCCACATCAAATGATTGGTAAGCTACAATACATTACATTTTTTGGTTTGGGGTTCAATACCACTTTAAGCAGTAAAGCTAAACCATAGCAAATGATAAGAGAATGAAAGAGCAGGAGCAGAGCAACAAGTGCATCCCTCTACTCACCCCTTTTGTCAGAATATTTTTTTAACTCATGTACATGCAGTACACATGTTTTGGACTCTAGTGCTGGCATTTTCTCTCCCAGTTTGAGTTTCATTGTAAGCTGATTACAATTGGCTTACACCAAGTCAAATTTAGGTACTCGATTTTATGTGAAAATACATGTAAAGGATATCTAAACCCTAACTGGATGGTGTGCCAATAAAGTCCAAAATTCTACTTTCAATAGTATCCCTCTTACAATTGCTATGTGTTTTTTTTTCATAAAATACTGTTTTCACTTTGTGATCCTGCTTTGTCATTCAGCACTACTGATTTCCTCCAGCCTCTTACAGCCATTTTCTGTTCATATGCATTTGCTCTAGTGTCAGATCCTTGCTCAGCACTGGCTTCTTGTTATGCCTGCACAATATGTGTCAGTATGGCCACTTGTGTCAGTATGACCACGTGTAGTTTTCCACTTGTTACGTGTGTTACAAAGCATAAACACAGTTAGGACAAAGCTGTTGCCCCAAAACTGGAAGTGCATGAAAAATGAATATTATACCAGGATCATCTGGTAGTGCATATTTAAACAAGACAAAACAACTTTTGAAATTACTTGACATGTTATTTTATATTTGATTTTACTTACTGGGTTTAAATCTAATTCCAGGAGTTAATGTTCATGCACACAACCATAATACAGTATATTACCCAAGTTTTGTTAAATATATATAATATGAGGTTTAGTTAAGTAAATAGATACCAAACATGTAAAGCCTTAAAATTGTGCTTACACATGCAGTGGCCCAAAATTGTTTGTAAATGATGCTTTAAAGGCCTTTGCAGAATGTTAGTTTAGAGTTAACCATGAATATTGGCCCTGGAATTATTGCAGACATTTGTAGACTAGGTGTTCTAGAAGTTTGGAGTTTGAAGTTGGTTGAGGTGGTTGAGAGGTACACAGTAACTGAGGAGCTACTTAATCCTGAGTTCAAAGAGTACTCTGTTATATAGAGTCCAAGGTCCAATTCTGCAGGATAGCAGGGTACCAAAGACAAAGATGGCGGATGAAGATCAGTAGAGATATTCTGCAGGAATAGTAATAGATGCAGCAGAAAGACACTTCATGATCAACTGTGGTAGGCATCCCACACAATGGTAGCGTTGAAGTGCCAGGCAGGACCCAAAAGGCAGGTCTGTTAGATAGGGTAGTCAGGATCTGATGCTAGTAGGCAGGAAGATGTAGTCTGGAAGCTGAGCTAGGGTCATACACATGTAGGCATTAGTAACAGAGGCAGGGTCCAGTGACTAGTCAGGGTCATGCACAGAAAAGGAGCTGATAATGGAATCAGGGTCTGGAGGTAAGCCTAGTCATACACAGAAGCTCAAATAGGAGTGAGGTCAAGCAGCAAGTCAAAGTCACAATCAGGGGAGAGTCAAGGAGATATCCAAGGGCAAGTCGAGTCAGCAACGGGTAGTCAAACAACAGGGTAACCAAGAAGCAAAGGAATAAGGATCACAGGGAGCTGAAAATAATCCATCGATTATTGGTGACCATTCCATCTTCTAAATAGGGCACTTGGTGCCAGCTCTGAGATTGTGTGTGCACATGCGCACACCAGTGCATGGACCTACACTAGTGCATTCACATGTGTCGGTGCACACAGATGTGCGCACGTTGATGTGTCATAGGATGCCCCAGGAACTGGGGGGAGATGAACAGTGACTTCAAGAGCACCAATATATTTTAGTTGTTCTTGACTATGCCACCCAATACCCTGAGGTGATATTCTTGAGGATTACGTCCTACAAAGCTATTGCCCATGAGTTATTTCAAATGTTTACCCAGACAGCTTTTCCCAAGGAGATCTTCACTGACCAGGGAACACCGGGGTTTTCTTGACCTGGTAAAAGAGACCTGGGAGAATGGGTCTTTCCCTCAGAAAAGCATTTTGGAGTATTGCAACATGTCTGGGAGGCACAACTCTGGGGTCTATAACTGCTGAGTGAAAATAAGACACTTTTAGGTAGGGGATCAGGTGGTAGCGCCATGTGTCCCAGATTGGTCTTGACAGTATCCAAGTGGTTGCTACCTTGTTTAAACCCCAAACCCAAGAGACAAAATATTTTCTACAGGTGATATGGATACATTTTCAGCCTTACTTTTCTCAATGATATAAAGAGCATATTATTATCACTGAGCCCAGTGCCATGGTTTGTGTTAGGTCTTATCGCATCAATGGCATTATGAATCATTAGGATTCACAGAGTGAACGCTAAAGCCCCGTACTATTGGTCCCAAGTCTCAATGAAACCTTGTGAGTCTAAAATATTTTTTTGAGATTTAAAGAAATTTCAAAATATGATCCCTATACCATGCTTCGAGTGTGTGAGCTCATTAACATACTGGGCCCCTCTCATTACATCACTATGTTGGATCTCACAAAAGGGGTATTTGCAAATAGTGCTAACCAAGGATGCCAGAGAGAAAACAAACTGCATTATTTTCTATCCAGACAGAGACCTTCAATATCAAAGAATGGATTTTGGGCTCCAGACAGCTCCAAACATATTACAACAGGTAGTCAATAAGTTGTTTTGCCTCCGTTTGAAGTATTCCTCATTTCACTTAGATGACATTGTCATATTATGGGGATTGAGAGTATCACCTGTCAAATGTCCAGGTCAGGGGCGGACTGACAACTCATGGGGCCCCCGGGCAATAGGGGATCATGGGGCCCCTGTGTCCTTGCCCAAACTCAAAAAAGCCTATGAAAAAGGTACCAGGGGCATCTCATGACGCCCTCTACTGACCCTGGGCCCTCAGGCAGTGCCCGAGTTTCCAAATGGTCAGTACACTTCTGCTCCAGGTGGTATTTGACTCTCTGAAGAAAGGAGGGTTCATGTAATGCACTGAGAAATGCACTGCACAGATGAATGAAGCAAAATACATTGGGTACATTGTAGGGAGAGGGTTGGTAATAAAACAAGTAAGCAAAATAGAGCCTATCCAATAATGGCCCCGCCCTGTCTCAAATAGACAGGTACATGCATTCTGAGGTATATTTGGGTACTATAGACGATTTGTACCATATTTTGCCATCCTGGCAGCTCCTATGACTGACCTGACTAAAGATCAGAAGTCAGTCATTGTAGAATAGAACTCAGTGGCCAAGAGGGCCTTAATGGAGCTCAAGAAAGTTTGATAGAATAGAATGAGTAAAGAGATGGGCAAAAAAAGAATGAGAGGGATAAAAAAAATCAATAAAAACTTCAGTAACTGAATGTACTATCTTGAGGGAAGAAGAGAAAAGGAAGACATGATTGAAACCTTTAAATTCATTAAGGTTGTGAATAAGGTTCTGGCTGGCAGGATTTTTAATTTGAAGCTAAGATCAAGAATACGGGGACATGATATAACACTAGCAGAAACTAGCACTAGCGGGAAAGTATTATTTTATCAATGTATCACTGTATCAATGTTACATTCCCCTACTGTATGTCTACTTGTCTTCTCCTTTGCATCTTATGCACTTATTGAAGTACATAGACTCTGTAGGGATACCCATTCACAGAATTCAGGCACTCATTCACAGGAAGGTAGCAGTTACAGCACACTTTCAGAAATGCTTGTGATCCATAGCTGTTCATTGTTATTGCCTTCAGTGTGCTGGTACTCTGAGCTGGTTCAGATTAAGATTGGGGACTTCAAGATCCTTCAGCTATACCCTACACACACTGCTCCTGCACATAATACCCACCATAATACTCTTTGGCACTCATCTCAAGCACACACTGGCTACTGTCATACCCTTTGGCACTCCTGTCCTGCACATACTGTCCACTGTTATACCCTCTGCACCCCTTTCCTGCATATACTGCTCATCGTGATACCCTCACATTCTTTTCCTGCATATACTGCCCACTGTCATACTCTCTGAACTCTTCTCCTTCACATGCTGCTTGCTGTCATATCCTCTGCACTCCTGTTCTGCCAGAGGAAAAGACGAAGAAGCCCGGGCAAATGCACCAATGCGCAATATGGCCACACCAATTCACTCAAAGAAGTGCGCATGTGCATAGGCGGGCGACATAGTAATGCATTCCTGTGCATGAAAACGCACCGGCACACGCAAGGTGCACTAATTGCTGATACTCAGTGGCCTTTATAAGGACTGCAGCTCTGCTCAGTGATTGTTGGATTATCATCAGCCCCTCCCGTTCCTGTGTTCCTGAGTTTACTGCTGATTACCCATTACTAACCCGGCTTGATCCTGACCTTTTTTCCTGTCTGCTGCTCTGTGTATGATCCTGGCTTGATCCTGACCTTGCTCCTGTCTGCCTCTACTCTGTTTACGACCCCGGCTTGATCCTGACTTTGTATCTGTCTGCTGCTCTGTGTATGACCACAGCTTGATCCTGACCTCGCTCCTGTCTGCTGCTACTCTGTGTATGACTCTGGCTTGATCCTCACGTTGCTCTTGTCTGCTGTTCTATATTGATCCTGGCTTTGGCTACTGACTACTCTACTCATCCTCCGGGATCCTCGTGTTCTCTGGAGAAACTCCTCCTGCAACTGGAGCACCCATGGGTTCCATCTCATCAGGCATTTCCAAGCAGCAACACCACTGGCAACCCGTGCTTCTTTGGGCACTGCACCTCCTGTTTCCACCTCCAGGGGCGCACTGCACTTAGCCGTAAGGGGAGCCCTCTCTATTGCAGCCTCCGGTCAGGTACGTGACAGCATAATCCAGCCATAATGTCAGAGGCTGAGAGAGGTGTCTCCCTGATAGAGCAGGTTGCCGCCATCATGCAAGCAGTCAAGAACCTACAAGAAGGCTATTTCCAATTAGAAGGTCGCCTGCAGAATCTTGCTACTCCTTCAGCTCCTGCTGACCAAAACCTAGGGCACCCTCTGCATCCTTTGCTTCTGTTCAAGAAGGTCCTGCAGTCACTCCCACAGTAATGCTACCTCCATCAGAGCCAAGAGTACTAGTCCCGGAACGCTTTTCTGGAGATCGTCAAAAGTTCAGGGTGTTTAATAACGCATGTCTGTTATATTTGGCACTTCAACCCAGGACTTTTTCTTTAGAGTCTGTGAAGGTGGGGTTCATCATTTTGCAACTTACTGATGAACCTCAGTCCTGGGTACATCACCTCCTATAGCAAAAGAGCCCAGTTCTGAACTCTGTTACTACCTTTTTCGACGCCATGTCTCAACTATATGACGATCCCCAATGCATGGCTACAGCAGAAGCTGCCCTTCACTTCCTCCAACAAGGTCGCCAACCCGTGGAAGATTATACGGTTGAATTCCTAAATGGTCAGCAGACACAGGCTGGAATGAAGCCGCCCTCAGATACCAGTATTGGCTTGGTCAGAGTTAGCCATAGTTGAGGCTTCTACCTCCCTTGAAGCCCTCATCCAGTTGGCCATCCAGCTAGACCATCGTCTGCGGGAACGGCGATAGGAAATATCTAATTCCTACAGTCCATCCTGGATGCTACCCAAGGTGCCTTCCTTCTCTGCTCCTCTGCCCACTGTGCCACCTGCTCCTGTTGCCGAAACTGAACCTATGCAGATTGGCATAATTCGCTCCTCCTTGTCCTCAGATGAAAAGGCATGTCAGAGACAGTTCAACCTATGCCTCTACTGTGGAGCGTCCAGACATTTCTTACGAAATTGTCCTGTGAGACCTAGTAAGCCTATCCCTCCACGCGCTATTTACTCTCAGATTTCCGGATCATTACCAGCTCACCTTGTTCTGCCTGTCTTGTTGCAGGTGGCAGGAAGGCAAGTCAAGCTCCAAGCAATCATTGACTCCGAGGCGTGCAGCTGTTTTTTAGACATCACCCTAGCAAAGAAGTTTCAGGTCCCACTGAGAGACAAAAAAGAAAAACTTGCAGTCCATTTAACCAATGGGACTTTTTCTCGATCTGGTCCTGTAACGCAGGAAACCATTCCTATTTTGACATCCACAGACTCAGGCCATCAAGAATTTCTCTGCTTTGACATCTTGTACTCCCCCATGTTCCTGATCATCCTGGGAATACCGTGGCTTCAGGCCCATAACCCTCATGTTGACTGGCCTACAGGAAAGATTTCCTTCTCCTCCATCTATTGTCTACAACATTGCTTTCCCCCTGAACTCAGACTCTTCCAGTTCAGACCATTCAAACGGTGCCTGACACCAGTCAAATTGTGCCCCAATTCTACCATGAATACCTAGATGTTTTTGATAAATGGAAGGCCAACATACTACCACCTCACCGACCATATGACTGCCCTATTGAACTCCTTCAGAGATTCCCTTTGGGCAAATTTTTCCGTTATCCGAAGTTGAGCTGGAGGCTCTAAGAGTGTACATTGACGAGAGTCTTAAGAAGTGGTTCATTTGCCCCTCTTCTTCTCCTGCTGGTGCTTGTATCTTCTTCATGGAGAAAAAGGATCACTCACTCAGGTCTTGTGTGGATTACCGGGGACTCAATAAAGTAACTCAAAAAACGTTATCCGCTCCCTCTAGTCCCGGAGCTCTTCCAAAGATTCTGTGATGCCCAAATATTTACTAAACTGGATCTACGGGGCGCCTTAACCTAGTCAAAATCCGCAAAGGAGATTAATGGAAGACAGCTTTTAGAACCCACTTCAGGCACTTCATGTGCCTGGTTATGCCCTTTGGGTTATGTAACGCTCCTGCAACCTTTCAACACCTTGTGAACGACATTTTCCAGGAATTCTTGGATCACTTCTTGATAGTCTACCTTGACGATATCCTTATCTTCTCTGCCACCCTGGAACTCCACCAAGTGCATATCAAAAAAGTCCTAGCTACCATAAGACAGCATGGTTTATATGCAAAGGCAGAGAAATGCGAATTTGAAAAACTATCAATCCAATTTCTGGGCTTGATCATTTCCACTGATGGGATTTCTATGGACCCCAAAAGGTAGCTGTCATCACCAACTGGCCAGCCCCCACCGATAAGAAAGGTATCCAAAGATTTGTGGGCTTTGCCAATTTTTACAGGAGATTTATCAAGAACTTTTCCTCTATCATTGCTCCCATTACCCAATTAACTCGGATACATACCCGATTACAGTGGTCTCTGGAAGCCCAAGGAGCCTTTGACAAGCTGAAGACTCTATTTACCTCTGCTCCGGTGCTACAGCACCCCAACCTGACTCTGCCCTTTGTCGTTAGGGTCGATGACTTGGAGATTGCCACAGGAGCAATCCTTTCTCAACGTCAGGGGCCCAAGGCTCTCTTGCACCCAATGGCCTTTTTCTCCCAAAAGATGAGTCAACCGGAGAAAAATTATGACGTGGGGGACCGCAAATTACTGGCTATTAAATCTGCATTGGAAGAGTGGCGCTACCTCTTGGAAGGTACTCACCCTATCATGGTTTTTACCGATCATAAGAACTTGGAATATCTTTGAACCGCAAAACGGTTAAGACCAAGACAAGCTCGATGGGCCTTATTCTTTTCAAGGTTCAATTTTCATCTAACATACTGTCCAGGGTCTAAAAACGGGAAAGCAGATGCCCTGTACCGTATGTTCCCAGACACTCCTCAAACAGCTGCTCCCAGTACTTTTTTATCTCCACATAATTTCCTACTCATTCAGCCTGATCTAAAAGAAGCAATTAAACAAGCTTCACTTTCATATGCCGGGTCTGAGAGGTTATCCTTAAGGAAGCAAGAGGATTTCTTGTGGCATGAGGACAAGATCTTCATTCCCCAAGAAGTCAGGCCACAAATACTTAAGACATGCAATGACCGCTTGCTTGCAGGTCACTTCAGGGTACGGAAAACAACTGAACTTGTCCAAAGATCCTTTTGGTGGCCCAACCTGAGACAGGACTGTAAAGAGTATGTTAACTCCTGCGCAACTTGTCTACGCAATAAGGGCAGCCATACCAGAGCCTGGGGCTTGCTGAGACCCATGCCAGTTCCTGAACAGCCTTGGAAGATGATTTCTATGGACTTTATTGTGGACTTACTTCCCTCTGAGGGATTCATCCTGGTGGTAGTGGATAGACTGTCCAAAATGGCGGGTACTCCTTCTGCTACTGAAACTGCTCAAACATTTATTAAGGCAATAGTGAGACTACACAGGATACCCAACAATATAGTTTCTGACAGGGGGATACAATTTACATCCAAATTTTGGAGATCTTTCTACAAAACCCTTAATATCAAAGTATGTCTCTCTTCTGCTTATCATCCACAGAGTAATGGGCAAACGGAGAGGACTAACCAAACTTTGAAGCAATACCTAAGATGCTTCTCCACCTTCTCTCAGGATAACTGGGCATCTCTTCTTCCCTGTGCAGAATTCACCTACAACAACTTTGTCCATGCTTCCACCAACCAGTCTCCTTTCTGGCAAATTATGGTTTTCACCCTTCCTTCGTTCCGGATGCAATTCCAGAAGCATCAGTACCTGTAGTCCAGGACAGGTTAACTTTCATACAATCCAATTACCAGATACTCCAGAAGATCATGCAAAAAGCTCAGGAGGATTACAAGAAACAGTTTGATAAAAGGAGGAGAGGTAACCCTGGTTGGAAGCTGGGAGACAAAGTGTATCTTGCTACTACCAATCTCAAACTTGCTTGCCCTTCACGAAAACTAGGTCCCAGATTCATTGGACCCTTTAAAATCAAAAGGGAGATTAACCCTGTGGCCTTTGAACTGGACTTACCCGACTCTTATAAGATTCACTCGGTCTTCCATGTTTCTCTACTCAAACCAGCCGTAATGTGCTCTATCCCTGGAAGAGAGGAACCGCCCCCACCGCCAGTCATGGTAGGGGAAGTCATCGAGTTTGAAGTTGAAACCATCTCAGATGGACGGAAAAGGGGGAGACAGATTCAATATCTGGTTAAATGGAAAGGGTATCCACCGGAGGATAGTGCCTGGGAGCAAGCAAGAAATGTGCATGCTCCTAAGCTGCTTCAAGAATTTTTGAACATATTCCCTGAAAAATTAGCCCGCCTGGGCATCCGGAGGTTGCCCCTAGGGAGAGGGCACTGTCAGAGGAAAAGATGTGGAATCCCGGGCAAATGCACAATATGGCCACTCCAATTCGTGCAAAGAAGTGCGCATGCGCATAGGTGGGCGACACGTAATCATGCATTCCTGTGCACGAAAAAGCACCGACACACGCAGGGTGCACTAATTGCTGACACTCAGTGGGCTTTATAAGGACTGCAGATCTGCTCAGTGATTGCTGGATTATCGTCATCCCCTCCCATTCCTGTGTTCCTGAGTTTACTGCTGATTACCCATTACTGACCCGGCTTGATCCTGACCTTGTTCCTGTCTGCTGCTCTGTGTATGATCCTGGCTTGATCCTGACCTTGTTCCTGTTTGCTGCTCTGTGTATGACCCCGGCTTGATCCTGACCTCGCTCCTGTCTGCTGCTACTGTGTATGACCCTGGCTTGATCCTGACGTTGCTCTTGTCTGCTGTTCCATATTGATCCTGGCTCTGGCTACTGACTACTCTACTCATCCTCTGGGATCCAGGTGCTCTCTGGAGAAACTCCTCCTGCAACTGGAGCACCCATGGGTTCCACCTAATCAGGCATTTCCAAGCAGCAACACCACTGGCAACCTGTACTTCTTTGGGCACTGCACCTCCTGTTTCCACCTCCAGGGGTGCACTGCATTTAGCTGTAAGGGGAGCCCTCTCTCTATTGCAGCCTCCAGTCAGGTACATGACATGTTCTGTGCACTGTCATAACTTCTCACTTCTCTTCTGCAGATACTATCTGCTATCATACCCTCTGCACTCCTCTCCTGCACTTATTACCTGCTGTCCCACCTCACACACTCCTCTCCAGCATATTGCCTGCTGTCATACCCTCTACATTCCTCCCCTGCAAAAACTGTCTACCATCATATCCCCCTTACTCTTTTTTGTACACTTACTTCTCACTGCCATACCCTAAGCACTCCTCTCCTATACATATGGCTCAACGCAACTGGCTTAACTTTGTCTGTTCTGGAAAAGGCAAACGTTTGCTAGTACAAATGATAGGAAGCAATCTTTATTTTTTCTTTTGAAAACATAGTACTTTACTTGGAATTTTTAGTGCATCAATACTACTGTGCCCTACATTATTTCTTGGAAATAAACTTAAGGGTTGGTGATTTTAACCTTTAGTACTTAGAGATCTAGAGTCTTGATTGTTCAAGGGAAGAAATAGTAACTTATAGTTATTTTGCCCAATTTTGTTTCCAAAATGTGATATCCTTATGACATTTAGAAAATTATTATTATTATCCAAGTAACTCAGTGAATTGTAACATTTGTCACAGCTATGAGTGTGGTGAAGCAAACCAAATGCTTGAGTGCACTGTGTTATATTTTCTTCAAATCATATTTCCACATTATTGACTTCAAAGTTATGTTTGTGAATGAAAGGTTTATGCTTTATGGCTGAACATCAGACATGTTTGATGTGATAATGTCTTTTTTTGTGGTGCTTGCATCTCTAGGGCATTGGCAAGCTGGGCTCAAATGCTTCCCCTTGAAATACATTCACTAACAGCTATAAATCTAAGAAGAAAGGATTGTTTTTCCTAGTTCTGAGTAAAGGGTTAGTCATATATTCAGCTGTGACTCTATCCAATGAAATTCTTGAAGTCTTTTGCCCCATGTAGTTACTACTAATGCTTTGAAATACAGACAGACAAGTTGTCAGTGTTCTTTTAACAGTAGTATTCCACTTAAATGAGCAATTAATAATTCTATTGGAATAATGTTTAACATCACTAGAAGCAAATACTTCAAAGTGTGCACTTTGTTAGTGAAATGTTTAAAAAAGAACATGTTAAAACATTCTAAACTCACTTCAAGATGTAGCATCAAAGTTATCATTGTTCCTCCTGTAAGTGAAATGTGTATAAGGACAGTTGCTTATGCAATGGAACCTGCTGCTGTAGGGAGGGTTCAGAGGGGGCTTCTCTTTTAGGCTAGTTTCACAATATTATGTTTGGCAATGTTAACTGCATTGGCATGCTGAGGTGCCATTCATTTTGAATGGCATCCCAACCAGGGGCGGACTGACCATTCGGAAACTCGGGCACTGCCCTACGGCCCGGGGTCAGTAGGGGACCCCATGAGATGCCCCTGGTACCTTTTTCATAGGCTTTTTTGAGTTTGGGCAAGGACACAGGGGCCCCATGATCCCCTATTGCCCGGGGGCCCCATGAGTTGTCAGTCCACCCCTGATCCCAACACACTAAGGTAATGCACCTGCGCTGTATTCCAAAAAAAGGGCCTGGAACAGTTTTAGCTAAGCTCTTTTCAAATCGAATTGACTGCTTTAACATTGTCACGTGATGTAGTACGTGTTCGCATGAATTTGCTAATGCATTGGAAAATTGTGAAACCAGTTTAAAACATTCCTGGCATCAAAACCTGGAAGGTTTCTGACAAGCTGAATGCGGAATTGTTGCCGCTACATGACTAGGGATGAGAGGAGGAATTTCACTGTAGTTGATTTCACCATGGTCTTGTTGAGCTACCTAGGAAAAATTGGCTTTATACAATTATCTTTTTATTTATTTAATTTAGAGGGCAAACTTTATGTACTGTGTAGCATAGTTTAGTTTATTTAACATAGGGCCTATTCACACCGTTCCATGTATACCCAAGCATGCATTAACACAAATGTTGTTTTTAGTTGCACATTTACAGGTATTCTCTTTGAATGGGCATTCAACACTCAACATGTAAAACAACATTCCTGCTCTATTGCTTGCAATGCTGTGCACCACTGTGCACAGAACCTTCACAACTGTGCATTGTGCATCATTGTAGAACAGGTCTTTTTTTTTTTTTACTGTAAATGTACATTGTGGTGCCAATTAAAACTAATGACAATGTACTGTACATATACTGTACCATGCGTTACCATGTTCTGTGTTAATGCATGTTTTTTCTTTTCCTTTTTGAGTGTATTTGTATTTATTTTACTTTTTTACTATTTACTGTTTTTCCTTTTGTAAAATGCTAAGGCAACTGAAAGGCCAAATTTGGCACAAGGATAAGTCCTTAATATTTGAGAGGAATGACCGTAACCATAAGAAGACAATTAAAGCCCATGGTACTTTTAAAACCCCTTAATTTCCTCGTCACCACTTCATCAAAATGGTGACATTTTTCAGAAAGCCTACTATTTTTTGAGAGATTTTAGGAAAATGAAAACTGAGTTTCACTCATTGCTACACATGACAATGCTTTTAACCATTGTTATGGCAAAGCAAATATTTTGTTATATGTTGTAAATCTGTTCTAATATTGGCACACAAACTTTTAGATAAACTGCAGAATGTTCTAGTATTGTGGCTTTCCAAGTACAGAGAGTTTGTTAAATTACAGTGATAATGTATTTAATAATATACTATGTGTAAATATATATATATATAGAGGGGCGGACTGACCATTTGGAAACTCAGGCACTGCCTGAGGGCCTGGGGTCAGTAGTAGGGGGCCCCATGAGATGCCCCTGGTACCTTTTTCATAGGCTTTTTTTAGTTTGGGCAAGGACACAGGGGCCCCATGATCCCTTATTGCCCGGGGGCCCCATGAGTTGTCAGTCCACCCCGTATATATATATATATATATATATGGTGCAGCTCTGCATAGAAACCAATCAGCTTCCAGGTTTTAGTGTCAAAGCTAAATTGAACAAGCTGAAGTTAGAAGCTGATTGCCTACCAGCCACAGCTACACCAGATTTTGCACTCTCCAGTTTTAGTAAGTCTCAGTATGTCACAGCAAAATACATCCATTACAATGGATGACTTCAAGCTATAACTTCACAATTTTCCTCCTGTCTACAGTCCTAAAGCAAATATCCACGCATAGCCATTGCATTTAACATTAGATGGAGCTAACATTGGCTTAAGGATGTTTCCCCTGTCATGGTAATTTAGACATGCTTTGTATTGAAGCTGACCATGTTCCAAAGATGTCAGTTTTGGGCTGTGTGCCGTGTGAAAAATTATATTTTATAATTTTATAAAGGTACTTTGCACTGGTCTGTCATTAAATGCAGCAGAACAATTTCTTCTAGTGAGTAGTACAGTATCAATCTGCTACAGTTACAGTCTGTAGACCATATCAACAATAGTTATCCAAAGGAACAGTTGAAACATCATTTACAGACCAGTTGAATATTAGATGGAGCCTTTGTATAATTCTTTGGATAACAATTTTCTTTCTTATTTTAAAGGATCAGACAACTTGTTGAAAAATGTCTGAGGGCAATAAAGAGTGCTCTCAATGTTGGATTCACTAGTTATCATCTTCATGGGGTAACCTTAAATGACCCAGTTCTTATCTCAGTATCATATTGTGGTCTTGGTTTGCAGGTGGGAGAGGGGACTTTTAAGATGTATTGCAAAAATGCTAAACGTACACATTAAAGGGTGTATTTAATAACATTTGCTAGCAAATATTTTATAAAGCATATTCATCTCCTAGTCATTTGCTGTATTTACAATTCATTAAATGTGACAGCTCGAAAATATCAGGCAAATGTTTATAGTATAACTGTTTTTTTTTAGCAGCTAAGGTCAGGCCAAGAATTGGCACATCTAGAACCCTTCATTGTGCTGAAATTGTGTGCGTGTTTTGAGGAGTTAAAGTGGTTGTAAAGGCTAAAGGTTTTTTTACGTTCATGCATTCTATGCAGGAGGATAAAAAACCCTTCAGAGCCCCATCTCGATCCAGTGCTGTGCATGAGAGCAGAGGCTCTCCCGGGTCTCTCTTCTCATTGGCTGAGACATAGCAGTGGGAGCAATTGGCTCCCACTGCTGTCAATCACAGCTAATGATAAGGGAGCAGGGAGTAAGGTGTCCCACATAGTGGGGTTTGGGTGAAAGCATGCATGAGTACCCCCAGAGCAAGCTGCTGACACCAGGGCTCTTATGCCAATGTGGGTATAAAATATAGTGTTCAGTCTGTTCTAGGCATTCACTTCAATGGTTTTCCGTGAAAATCCCTGCATTTTGCTGATAGAGTGATAGAAGCATAGCCTGCACACAGGCACTAGATGTGTTTGCAGTAACCCTTTCGTCGCCAGGTCCTGATAGAGGGGGGGTTTTATATATAATCTGGTGGCTGCAGCCACCAGGATTGTGTAAAAACTGACAGGCAGACTCCTGTCTGTTAGGTGGAAGCAGTCAGGTGGCTGTGCCCCCCCCATGTATCTGAGTCCCACTTGCCCATCTGCAGGCCCCAGGAGTGCCATGGTGGGTGCTGGCAGGTGGAGGGGAGAAAGGAGAGCGAATGAACATCTGCTCTCCTCACCTTCTTTCTGTGACCCAGAAGGCGATATGCGTGACGTCACTTCTGGGTCACCGCTGTCACTTTCTCGGCTAGCACAGCCGAGAAGAAATGTAGTGCAATGCGGTCCACATTGCAATGCATTGATTGGAGGTCAGAGAAGACATGCAGGGTCTAAAAGACCCTGCATGTCTTTATAAAGAGAACCCGTCACCTAAAAATCATCACATAGGGGCCTTTATGTCCCCTACGTGATGAAAAAAAAGTTAAGTAACAAAAAAGTTATTTTTTTTGCAAGACAAATAGAGTTACACCCAAGCACATAACATTCTCCCCCCCCCCCCAAAAAAAAAAATTGTGAGACTCCCCACCTCCAGATATACACATGTACAAATATAAACTCACGCATAAGGGCTCCTGTGCATGAAAATGTTGATTGTGATACAAATGGCCGCGCACGCCAGAGCGAGAGTAATAATTCTAGCACAAGACCTTCTTCGTAATGCTAAACTGATTACCTATAGGGGTTTTTGAAGCGTCGCCTATAGAAAATATAGAGTACTGAAGTTTGTCACCATTTTATAGGCACACACAAATTTAACATTTGGCGTGTTGGATATCTATTTACTCGTTACAACCTTTTATTTAATATTTTACCAAAAATGTGGGTAATTTATTGCGTTTGTTTGTCCTAAAATTCACTTTAGTGTGTTTTTTACTGAAATTTTGCATTTCCTAGATCTTTGCGGTAATATTGTCTGACATAGAAAGTTGGACCTGTCATTATTTTATTCTATAGGGTGTCCAATTTCAGAAAATACATAATGTTTTGGGGGGGTTGTGTAATCTTTAGGCCTAAAATTATTTTTTTAATGTGTGCAAAAAAATTAGCAAAAACGGCTCTGGCAGTGAAAAGGTTAAAACTTCTGTGTGACTGTAGCTATTCAACAATATTACAACTTCCCAACAGATTAGATCTATTTTTGTGAGATAGTAGTATCCTCAGATTATTTTTTGCAACACTTTATACACCAGATCCTGCAGATAATTGAACTAAAAACAACCTTTCTGTGTAAAGGTTTCATAGCCGTCACCAGAGATGAAGCTCAGGCTTACCACTACTATGGGTTCAAGATGAATTCTGAAGGTTTGAGATTTATGATCCTGGCAAATATATGTGAATATTTGTCTGGGAGAATTTTTTGAAATGATAATGGCATGGCCTTTGAAATATAGTCAGCAGGCTTAGAAGGGCCAATAAAGGTGCCTTTGGATAAGTCAATTTCCTCACTATAAAAAGTTTAAGGGGGAGGGGCAGGGCAAGGATAGGGAAAGCTGGCAAACAGAATGGGGAGAGATTAGAGTAAGCAAAGCTGGGTACACATGGGCCAAAAACAGTTGATTTGGCATGAGCCAGAGGCCTTTTGGCCAGTGTACAGCTGTCTTTTGTATAGAGAACTCTCTGGGTTGAATGAAAAGAATACTGTATACCCAGCTTTAGAAAATGGTACTTTAACCTCCTAGCCGGTATTCCCGAGTGTAGCTCGGGGTAAAGTTTCAGTACCACAAGTGATAACCCCGAGCTACACTTGGGCTTACCATGCGGATCTGTTCTTCCCTTACCTTGTCCTGCACTCCCGCAATGTCCCTCATGCAGTGTCCCCTGTAATGTCCTCCAGTGGATGTCGGCATCTGTCTTCTGGGTTCCATCCCCTGCGACGTCAGGACATACGGGGACGGAACGGCGGGAAATTTGAAAATGACAAAAAGTGACATTCACTAAATTCACTAAAATCACATAGTAAAACATTACTGTATCAAACCATTTCACATACATTTTGTCCCGAGTGCTTTGTTCGGTGCCCTGCCTGCATTTTTACTGTTCTTTCTGCCTTTAAACTGAGAAGCGTCAATGGCGTCCAAAAAGTGTCCCTTTAGGTCAAAATCGATTTTAGACCGGCTAGAGAACAGCGATAGTAAATTAGAACTACTTGCAGAATTGAGTGATAATGATTCGTGGGGAAATTCGTCATCAGACACTGAAAACGATTTTGCAACTTTGGTCAGTGATGTGCAAACTTGGCGCTATATTTCAAATTTCAGTGTTTTTGGTTTGATTATATTATTGAATTAAATTTATTATTATTATATTATTATTTTTTTATGATTATTTATTCAATTATAATTTATGATTTTGTGTTTCAAATTTTAACATCCCCGGGATGTTTACTAGACTCTTGTTAGGACAGATTTCAGTGAGTTATTCCTAAAAATTACAGGCCTACAATGAAAAAAATACATATTTCCATGCAAAAAAAATGTACCGCTTTGAGCACAGAAATATAGTATAGGCATAATCAGACCGCTAGGGAGGTTAATTCTAATTGCTTGCTCTTTGAGCAATCAACCATTGTTACTTTTTTATTCCTATTATTGGTGAGTTTTTTTTTCATTCTGTGGTTGATTTCAGGTCAACATTTATTTTCTGCTGTGCTGTTTTCTGCAATGGTTTTCTCAAATGGGCTTTAGTTCTAGGGAGTATTATTTTGGAGTTTTATTTACTTTGAGGAGTATGTTTTTTTATTGTATGTTACTAAGGCTTTTTTACAGGTTAAACTGCTTTTTTTTAGCAGCATGGCTTTCCTTAAAAAAAAGTGAGCTTTTGTTTGTTTTGGGGGGAGGTGTTTTGGGGTTTTCATTTCTTTTGTTTTTCTTTTTTTTTCCATTATTTCATGTTTATAGGGCATTTATTATGTCTGGGGTGCTTGAAGTGCAGCATTCACTTACTGAATTTCTGTTCTTGGAGCTTCCTTTTATTTGCAGTACACAGCTACATTGTTTGAAATAAAAACAAAAACTAAGTGCAAGAACAGTGTGCACCTAAACTGCCTGACAATAGAATCTCTCACATTCAGTGCACCACCCATTCCCATAAGTAATTTAATAAAAATTAGACATACACTGGTTAGGTCTATTAACTATTACTATAAAACTTTCCTGCTAATAGCCAACTTTACAGTGTTGTATCCTCTGCAACATCTTAATTGTGTAGTAAAGCATCAGCTTGTGTTATTTCTCTTTAGTAAATTTGGGCCTAGACCTACTGTTTAAAATTGTCCAGCTGCTAACCAATTTGATAGTGCTATATCATCTGTGGTCCCTCAATTCTTGTAGTAAAACACCTACATGTACTTTTTTTCTCTAGTACATTCCAGTTTCCCCTCATTAAGTATGTCTTGCTGTTGGCTAATTTTTTTTTACACTTCAGGGATAGGAGAGTTTTGCTTAAGTGAGAACAGGGACAGCCTAAGTGAACTTTATATGATAAACCACACCCACGTACAAAATAGAATCCCTCTGACCATATAGTATATTCTTCCACCATAGAAGTGAACAATAAATGTAAATGTAAACAGTTACCGGTCACCTTATACATAAACTGTGTCAGTCACCGTGAGTATAAACCAAATGTTCAATAAATGTTGCTTTTCAGTATACGTCCATGCACCCTAAAGGATCTTCATGTAGTCCCTCAGTACTTGGTGTTCTTTCACTTCTTTGTATACATCAAACCAATAAGTCCTCTTCTATTCAAAGTACCTCAAAGCAAACAAATTAGACATTAGTGCATTATCCTTAAATGCAAATATATTAAGTGCATGTGTCTCACAATCAATGTCACCGTGATCATTAATATCCAGTGATAAATTCCTCCCCTAGCTCAAATTGGTGAACAATAATGCTCTACGCTCCTCAAAACACAGTGAATATGTGCCACACCACACTGCAAATAGTGATCATACAGTGCAATCAATGAAGTGTAGCCTCAGTGAACTACTAACCAATTTCTTTTTACTGGTGAAAGCAGGCCTATTAAGTTTGAGGTAAAAACACATTTTTTTTAAACAGAAATGAATGAGACTGGGGTGCTACACTGCATGTAAGCTACGTTTACATACAATTGTAAAAGAAAGAAAAATCAATTCCACATTCAGATGTAGTGCAGTCACTGTCCATGAAAAAATCATTTTTGGAACATCAAGATTTGTGTATTTTGAATATTGTCCTTGAAGCCACATGAAAAGACTTTCACGCTGTTGTACAGAGTTTTTTTGTGCACAGCTTCCCAAACGTTTTTCTATAGTAGTTTGCATATTTAACATTAAAAACAGCCATAAATAAATAATAGGGTTCATCTCTCATAAACTTGCTAAGTTGGGGTTTGTCTAATTTTGTCAATTTTCACTGAACCCTTAGTGAGCTGAACCCAGGTAAATTCACCCATTCCTAACTGTCACACAGTTTTGAAGCTTTCCTAATCCCCCAGACTACTTTGTATATCTCAATTTTCTGGCTGTCCTCATATGAGTACTGGTGGGCATGTTTGAGGGGTCTCTCCTTTAAAATTGGGCACTAACTGATTAACCCAGGATGTTCTGTTCAGTTTCGGACTGAGCTGTCCCCTATGCTTTGTATCACGTCATTTCTGTAGCTAATACTAGGACGGAGAAAGTGCATATGGTGAGTGACAAGTAGTTAGGTCAGAAACTGTTGAATTCTATCTATACTAATGAACACACATTTATCAGTTTGTAGCACATACAGTATATACACAGGTGCCAGCACAGATAGCTCTAACCCTGGAAAAAAATATATGTATCTATATACAGTGTAGCTAATGGATGAAGATAAACACTTAAGACTCCGTGTTTAGTATAGGTCAGCCTATCTCAACCAGGGTGCCCTTGCACCCTGGGGTACCTTGAGGTTTCTTCAGGGGTGCCTTGGCAAAAAGTCTACATATTGCCCAAAACATATATACAAGCCAGCAGGTGGAACAAGCCTGCCTTTTATTTACACAAAGCCACAGATTTCCATTGTTCACCATTACGACCTTATAGCCGCCAGCGTCCTGACAACCAATGACATCGTCAGTTGCCTGCATAGCATCATAGATTGGCCCTCCCCTGCCCCTCTCCATCAGTGCTGGGGTCACATTAGCTCAGTGATGGATACAAATTGAGGGAGAAGAGAAACACTGGAATACTACTCAGTACCAATGTGCTTTGGAAGAATTCACCTCTAATGTTGAGTGTCCTACATGTGTGGATGTTGCTGCATTATTTAAAACTATTAGAATAGTTTTTCACATTTTAGAATGGGGTGCCCTTATAAAATAATGGACAGCCTTGAGGCACCCAATTTTAGAATGGGATGCCTCATGACTGTCCATAATTTTAAAGGGTGCCTTGGGACTGTCCATAATTTTAAAGGGTGCCATGACTGAAAAAAGTTTGAGAAACACTGGTATAGGTGATCATTAATACATATTAATAGACTGTAAAGAGAAAAGACAGTATAAAGAACTTACCTATGAAGTGTTCATCCAGTAAAGAGTTCTGTGATTTCTCACTTATAAGGTTGTCTTTGGGCTATTTTTGTGAACATTTTCCTTTCTCAGTATGTAAGAGAAATTCTATACTCATATAAAACATTCTGAATTGTCTGCATTTTTTTTTACTACTCATGATTTGCTAGCATCCAATTAATTTATGGTTGGCTAGAATGCATTGATTTTCTAAGTGCCATTGGCATTTGTATGTAATTGGTCTCCCATAAATGAAAAATATTTCTTTTCTGCTGCTGAAAACTGTTTGCAGCAACAGATGAGGTTTTTGACAGTCCAAAAATTACCTTGTTATACTGGGATTTCTAATATTGTATTTATGGTGTTTTAAATTATAGTTAGTGTGGTACATCTACCAATATCTCATGGACCAATAGTCAAACACCAGATAATGTGCATTTTATATAAACTGATCATACCCTGGCTTATTTGTTGCTTCATGATGTAGAGTTTATTGCAGCTGGTAAACTTGATATACATAGAATCTATTTCATTTGAGCCTTCTGTTCAACTTTTATTTTCTTTATTTAGGATAGGATACACATCACTGTGAGTATTGCAAAACACAGCAATAAAAATATATTGAAGAGCAAATATACCTCCTATATACCAAACCTCAAATAGATTTTAACAGGTCATACTTCCCTTAAACTACCCAATAGATACTTTGGACCAGTGCTGGGACAAAGTCATCCAGTGTCCAAGTTAAGATGCCAAAATGCTGCGGCCCCCCTTCCTTTTGCTAACAGGCCTTTTCTCCTTTATTGGTCTTGACCCAGCAGTCACTTCATTGTCCAAGTCACTGCAGCTCCTTATCTGTCAGTTTTGCATTGACTTGGAAGTACAGTTTCTGATTTCACTGCACACTGTGAGCTTCTCACAGTGCACATTACATGCTGCAGCAAGTTAGTTTTATTTATTGGATGGAAGATGTGCAGCAGCATCTAGCCATCTCCCCAGATTTACTGCCCCTAGCCCACCCCTTTCATTTATTGGTTTTCAGTTGTTTCAATCATGAAAACTCAGTATTATATGTGGGCATTATCTAGGACAGTTTTCATGCAAATGCTGTCTGCCTATGAATACCCACTCCTCTTACATTCATAGCAAAACTAGCCAGAGCCAGAAAACTGCATGTAACAGGGGTTAGGTTTCCCATGAACAGTAGTGAGGCAGGGTGCTGGGATGTTCTGAAGAAGCTATGTACAGAACTCTGCTGGTCTCTTCCACCAGCTATGATCTTCCTGCATTGCACAGATATGCACAAAGGCCTAGTGATGACACTACTGGGTCTAAAATTAGAAGTATAATAAAAATGAAAATGTTTTATTTGACGTTTTCGACAGCATCTTGATGAGGGGGTAATGGGGGAACCACAGATGGTCAATATAAGCAGATAGCCTTAGCTTTAAGTTAAATAATCTAGATATCTAGATAAAATCAACATTTTTTTACTTGAAGTTTTCATAAGCATGTTGATGTGGAGGGAAAGGAGGAACCTGGGGGGGGGTCAAATATAAGCAGTTAAACAATCTAGATATCTAAATTGGTTAAGAGATGGAAAACCGCCATTTGTATCTATTTCCATTAGTTGTGTTATTTCGATCAAAAAAATATTGTGGGGAACGTATAACTTACCTGGAAATCAAAATTTCAAAACTTTTAAAAATCAAGTGGGCAGGGATGCAATGAACATTTGACTCCCTCTACAGCTGTTTTACCTTCATTAGCCCAGTCAGACATGTAATATTGTGAATACTTTCTTGCATGGAATACTTATCGACACCATTTCCAGTACATATCACAACCAGATCATTAGAATAAATCTGCACTTTTCCATTTCTTGAGGCCCCAAGATATATGTGTGAAATTCTGAATATAATTTAATTGCTTGCTATCTTGTAACACTTGCTAACTATTTTAGAAAAACTGTTAAACTAATAGCAGAATTTGCTAACAGGCCTTTTCTCCTTTATTGGTCTTCTTAATGAATAAGATTGATCTATGGAAGTGCAGCAACACTATGAGTCAGCATAAGCTACTGCTATAGAAGATAATTCACTTCCTCCATTAAATATTTGCATATATGAAATATCACATCTCCTCCCACAGCTATATAATTCAAGTGATGTCCACACATTTGGCAGTTTTGTTTGCAATTTTGGGCTTCTTAAGCTGTTTTAGCCAAACAAATCAGGCTTTCAAGGTTTCAGCTGTTTCCCAATTTTAAGCAACCATATTATCAACATTGCCCTGGAAATCAATCAAAATCTCTTCAATACCAATCTAATTGAGTATGTTTTTACTAATTTGCTTGCATTTTTAAAAATTCAATTCTTGGTGGTAGGCCTTTATTGAAGTTAACATTACAGCTTCTGAAAAATCATTTTATTGTCAACTTTTACATATGTGGAGTGCTTTGCCATTAGAAGAATTGATATTTAAAAAGGCAAGTTGTTATCTATGGCTTTTTATTCACTCTGCCACATGGGTTGCTCTAATTTGCCTCTTGGGAAAGCGACCCCCAATTATTGACTATATGTGGCAGTTTCTTTGCTTGACTTCTCCTTTAAGTTATAGTTGAGTAGGCCCCCTACACATGACTACTAGGCCCCCTTTTCTGTTAGTGGCATAGATCCTGCTTTTTGCTCTACATGTTGCTAGTATGATTTTGGCTTATTAAACAATATGAACAAATACCACGCAGCTCACCTCCAGTTCCTGTTGACTTGTTATGGAACATGACTTTGTAGTCTCCCCCATCCATACTTCCCCAAATGGTAGCAATCTCAGTTAATTTACCCTGCACTCTCTAGGATCAGGAAAAGTCATTATTATGCAATGTTCAAATTCCTCCATTTCCTTTGTCTGAATTTGGATACTTTATTGATACATGAACACTGGCACTGAGTTAGGTGTTTCTTTATATTGTTGCCCTCTTATTTGTATACTCTGCATAAAATGTAAAAGATATACTGTATTAAAAAAATATATATTCTTGAAATGGTTGAGACTGTAGGTGAAAGATTGTAAAGGTTCAAACCTAATGGAAACTCCAAATTGCCAAGTCAATGGACACCTTTAGAGCTATCTGATCTTAATCACTCCTTCTGAGCTTGTCTCTACTATTCAAATACTCCTTCCTAACATACTTCTAGTAATCATGAATACACCCTCTTTAATGGCTCCGAGAAAAAAGAGCATCAGTGATGAAGAAAGGTTGCAATGGGACAAGGCCTGCTCTGGCATGTCAAGCATGGGTCTAGGCATAGGTTTTCCACCTGTTTTCCCCCACTTTGCATTGCGATGATTACTTGCTGGTGTCCGATGATTGCCAAGCATCTCTGATGGGGAGAAGAACTGTTTGTAAACAAAACAGTTCTCCTCCCTGTCAGCTCGTGCACACTGCTTTGGATGGCTCTGCACAGCAGTGTGCTTACAGTGAAGCACACGGACACAGCTTACAGTGAAACAACACAAAGTTAACCCCTTAATATCCAGTGGCATTAGTACAGTGTCAGTGCTTTTTTTTAGCACTGATCACTGTATTGGTGTCACTGGGGATGTCAGTGACACCAAGTCAGTTCTCCCCAGTGTCAGAATGCCCGCCGCAGTCCTGCAGTCTCGCTATAAGCCGCTGATCGCCACTTTTACTAGTAAAATTACAAAAATTAAAAAATTTCCAGTATCTGTACTGCCATTTGTAAACACTATAACTTTCACGGAAACCAATTAATTTACACGTATAGGGATTTTTTTTTAGCAAAGAAATATAGCAGAATACATTTTGGCCTAAATTTATGACGAAATTAGATTTTTTAGATTTTTTTACTGGACATGTTTAATAGCAAAAAAAATAAAGTTTTTTTTTTCTCAAAATTGTCTTTTTTTTAATAGTGCAAACAATAAAAAATGCAGAGGCGATCAAATACCACCAAAAGAAATCTTAATTTGTGGGGAAAAAAAGAAAGTAAATTTCATTTGGGTGCAGCGTTGCATGACTGCGCAATTGTCAGTTAAAGTAACGCAGCACCTTAGCGCAAAAAATGGTCTGGTCAGGAAGGGGGGAAATCCTCAGGAGGGCAAGTGGTTAAGGAGCGAAGCGGCCTCCCGGCTGCCAAATCCATAGCAACCATGACTCTTCTGCTGTCAGCAGGATATAAACAAACCAGTGCCAAAATTTAAAAATTAAAAGAAAACCATGGGAGTACCCCCAAACCATACCAGACCCTTCGGGAATTGCACTAGCAGCAGATGAGTCATGGTTGTTAAGGACACGGTGGCTGGGAGACCTCCCTGCTTCTTATCCACTTGCCTACCGGGCACTTTTACCCCCTTCCTGCACAGGCCAATTTTAATCTTTCAGTGTCCGGTCAAGTAACACTGTACCCAACTGATAAGGTGGCACTGGTGGACATTGATGAGGATGCACTGATGATGCTGCACTGATATGCAGCAATGATGGTCACTGATAGGCGGCACTGATAGGCACTGGTAGGCAGCACTGATGGGCGGTACTGATGGGCACTGATGAGCGGTACTGCTGGGCACTGGTGGGTGGTGTAGCAATCGTACCCACAGAGATGGACGCGGCTCAACCATTTTGCCCCAACCTCCATCTTGGCAAAGGATCATCCATCTTGTACAAACATATCTTTCCTCATTCTCCCCCTCCCTCTCTGAAAGCCACAGTGACATGTGGTTGGTGTGTGTGTTGGAAGTGTCACAGGCAGGCCAGGACACAGGGAGCTCCAAGCTATAAAACATCTCTGAGCTGGGTGCCAGGCTGGCTGGGAGGCTGTGCAATCTGGCACCTCATAAAAGGATAACCCAAGCCTTCCACTGAGTTCATAGACATTCCAGAGGAGTAAGAAACTAGGTAACACTTTTAAAATCTATTTTTCCCCTATGTCTCATATCTTGGAATATGAGCGACTTACATAAAACCAGGCATATCTTCAGATTGCTCACAATCAGACAAATCGGTTGATAGGTCACACTCCCTGGCTGGAATACATAGGAAAGCAGAAAATTACATCTCTTGAACCATTCGAGTATGTATTTCATATTTCATATCTAACCGTTCCTCAGATGCGTCTGCAGATTAATCTACCCACGGGTGGAATGTTGTGCCTAGGAAAAGTTATGAGCCAAAATATGAGCTATGAGAGATTTTGGTTCTAGTTTGGGTCTCCGCCCAGACAACCCCTCCCCAAGTGAGGCATTGGTCCTTGGCTTCAGAGACACCCCCTGCTAGGGGACTACAAAATAGGCTGTCAGGCCTAAGAGTGCAAGTTGAAGAATTCTCCTGTTTAACGTCAGAACCAACTTGGGAGACGGTGCCCTTTTGCTCTGAAACTTGATCTGCTTAACCCAGAACTTTTTGGCAAGTACTTATCTACCTAACTTTCTTTCTGTTATCTGTTTGCTGTGTTATTGGTCTCTGTATTTATATATATATATTGGTTACATCTTTTTTCTGTAACTATTTTTATTGCACCCTTTTGATCTTTTAGTAATAAATCTTTCTTTTTGAAAGTGTTGAACTGTTTTTAAAGCTCTTTAATGCAACTTACGAATTCCTGCCTCTGAAGAGCGCTACTATGTGTGTTTAACCCTCAGTAAAACCTGTCTGCGGTGATAGTGGTATACAGACGATTATCCAATCATCCTAGTGTTATTGCTGAGTTTCCTCTTTCTCTGTGCAAAAAGGAGGGGGTGGCAGTGTGAAGGGTTAATTGCATAATTAACCTGACCCAGTAACAATCGCTCCCAGGCTTCTGGTACATCGATTTATGGTCCATTAGCTGGAAAATCTTTGTGCAGGGTGCAGCTGGGCGTGCCATTGTTACAGACGTGACATCACGGTTTGAGATTGGCTAGTCCTTCGGTCACAAGTTTGGTGAGAAGGGCTGGGGTCTGACGCACGATCGTCACTGCTGGGCAGCACTGCAGGGCACTGATCATCAGTTATGCGCCGCTGGGGGCGCGTGGGAGGGCGAGTTCTGGGAGAATGTCATATGATGCCCTCCCAGAACTGGACAACCGCGTTGTAGCCGTGTTCTGTCTCTCCAATCTAAGTACTGATAGTGTGATCTATGTAACTTACAGTTGTGATGAGATAGCGATAACTTCAACCTCAGTTGGATACCACAGTCTCAATCGATAAGACATCTTGTAGATCTTGTGAAGTTTATTCCATAAAGTGAGAGAATCTTAGAACAATGAACAGTTGATAGGTCAAAAGATCATAATGTTTCCTGCTTCATGACATGAGGCTAGAGCTGCAATGCATTACTGGAAAGGGGGAGGGCTATCTATACAGCATTAACCAAACCAAAGGAAAGGGAGGAGCAGAAACAAAATATAGAAACACTTAAAGGCATATGACAGTCATGTGAAACGACAAGCCGTCATTTAGTCATAGTGTGGTTAGCAAGTGGTTAACAACCAGCTATTATTACATGAATTCCAATCATTTGTTTCATTCAGATTCAAATGAAATAAATAAATTTTGTTAATGTTTCATTCGGATTCGTCTGAAATTATTTAATGTTGTATTCGGAATTTTGGATACATCTGAATTTCCAAATAATGGAAAATGTATCCAAATTTTAATCCGAGAAATTAAACGAACCTCACGCCTATTAAGTAATCAATAGGTAGAAAAGTTGAGAGGTTGCCAAGAACTGAGTATATAAAGTCTAAGTGTGGCACGCTATACAGTATGAATAAGCTATCATAAGGGTGTCATCAACAGTCGCTCAATTTTGAATGGATCTTAAAATGTTTTATATATCATTTTCTGCTATATTGCTGAATGTTTTATCTGGGGAGAAACAGAGTTTTTTTTCTTCCATTTTCCAAATACAAATATTTTACTATAGTGTTGCACTATGTCAGCGAGGGTCAGATAATATGCTTTTTTGTGATGGCTCTCATTTTTGCAGTGATTGTCTGTTGGATTGGTTTTCTACTGTTTTTTTTTTTTCTTTGAAGTGAAACATACTCGAATAGGAGTGAATATCTGCTTTGCTTGTGTTTATAGTAAGAAAGTAAAAAATAGAAAACATCAAACTTTTACTTTTATTGTCCTTTGCCTGAGAAAAGACAACAAAACTTTTTTAAAATTTCTATGCCAATCTGCCACATTTAGTACTGAGAAAACTCACCCTTGCAAGTGAGTGTTTATCAGAAGCTGCTTTCCTAGAGGTGGATGCTTGCAGATTAAGGGCCCAACTAAACTATATGCAGTTGCTGTACCTGCATTTTGCTTGTGGAAAAACTCAGGTAACTGCAATGGCACACAGAAAACAATACATTTCTGTCCGCCATGTTCAGACCAGAACGCAGTGCTAAAACATATTTGCAGAATATCGCACCGCTCTGCATGGCCCCACATGTCACCACGCAGCAAACACAGAGCACTGTGCTGCTGTGCAGTGACATGAATGACGTGTCACATTGTACACTTCTAATAAAGTTTGGTAGAAAAAAAGGGAATTGTGTGATGATAGAACACAGCCCCTCACCACGCGGCTCTGCAGCCCAAAACTTTGGGCAGGAAGCAGCGTTCTGGGCTGCAGAATAATGTGAATGAGAACTAACAGTGACCCACACAGTGTGGATTTGCACTGTTTTGCTAGCACATGTGTGTTTCTTGTGATACTGAAGGGCTCCTCTATCCTCCTTTGCATCTAATCTAAAAAGGAGCTTTTCACCTTCTGCAGTAGACAATTTAACCGCCTCCCGCCCACCATATGAGTTATTGACGGGAGCGCAGCGGTTCTTCCATTCTGGGAGGATGTCATATGACTTCCTCCCACCCTAACCGCACATACGCACCCCCAGGGGTGTATAGCGCGGCGATCGTTGGTGCTCTGTGTCCCTCAGACACAAAGGATCACCGATCAGCGGAAAGAGCCGATGAAATCGGCTCTGTCATGTGATCTGCTGTGTCCAATCACAGCTTATCGCATGTAAATAAGGAAATGCCAGCTATTGGCATTCCTCTCCTCACTAGCTGTCATGCTGACAGCATGTGAGGAGAGGAGAGCCAGTAATCGGCCCATCAATGCCACCTGCCAGTGCCCATCAGTGCCACATCAATGCCACATATCAGTGCCTACCAGTGCAATCAATGCCACATATCAGTGCCCATCTGAGCTGCCTTTCAGTGCCAGTCAGTGCCACCCATCAGTGCTGCCAATCAGTGGCATTCAGTTCCGCCTGTCAGTGCCCGTCAGTGCCCCCTATCAGTGCCCATCAGTGCCGCCTAACAGTTCCAGTCAGTGCCACCTATTAGTGCCAGTCAGTGCTGCCTATCAGTGCCATATATGAGTGTTGCCTTTCAGTGCCCATCAGTGATGCCTGTCAATGCCTATCAGTGCCATCTACCAGTGCCTCATCAGTGCCCATCAGTGCAGCCTATCAGTGCCCATCAGTGCAGCCTCATTAGCGCACATCAGTGAAGGAGAAAAATTACTTATTTGCAAAATTTTATAACAGAAACTAAGAAAAAAAATTTTTTTTTTTAAATTTTCAGTTGTTTTTGGTTTGTTTAACAAAAAATAATAAACCCATTGGCGATTAAATAACACCAAAAGAAATCTCTATCTGTTTCAAAAAAATAATACAAAGTTCATACGAGTACAGTGTTGCATGACCAGGCAATTGTCATACAAAGTGCGACAGAGCTGAAAATTGGCCTGGGCAGGAAAGAGGTGAAAGTTCCCAGTAGGCAAGTGGTTAGGGGTGAAGTAAATGGGTTCTCCTCCATATACAGTAATAGACCCAAACATACAGGAGTGGGCTGCCATTTTATGTATTGTAGGCTAAGAGGAAGAAAAGGCGAATGTAGCTACTGCTGTAAGGTGGAACGTTTTACAGTTCAAGATTAATTACAAACTATGAACGCGAAAGCTCATAACGACGTCTCTCTTTAAAACTGCAGGTTCATTTTGCATTACTGTGACTCACACTAGTTATCACAGTTCCAGTGTTTTATTCAGACTGTTAATAATAAAAGGTTCAGCTTGCTTGGTTGAAAAGCTTACAATATTTCCATTTTCCCTTATAGAAATATACCTGTGAAATTGTGCAATTGTATTTAAGATTGCAGAAGTCACCACAATGCAACTGCAAAGCTAATGTTTTACACTCAGAGGAAAAAAATGGTATTCTGTTTATTAGGCCAAACTGTTAGTGTTTTTGCCTGTCATGTCTGTTTGTCTCGAGAAAGGCGCGCTGTGTCCTGCCGAAATGTTGACTTTTTAATATTATCTCTGTTGCCAAGTCAAATGAAGTGGACCTATTTATGGATTATGTTCTAGCATGATTTTTGTAGACTTGTCCACAAAGATAACACTTGCTAAAAACTGTTGAAATGTTTGTCTCTGAGAACATACACAAATGGTACACTCTATTAATATCTGATGATCACACAAGGCCAGGCTGCCTACTCATTTGCCAAATTGCCAATGGGGGAGACTTTGCCACCAGTCTTGCAATTTGTACTGTATACCTTGCAAGCATACAAAACACACTGCCCTTATCCAAAAGAATTAAGAATAGATAAGACACCTACATACCTCTGTGTGTGTATTTTCCCTTGAGATAAGGCAGTTAAGGGGGGATATGATCACCATGTATAAATACATAAGTGGTCCATATAGTGTATATATAGTGTATATGCTATAGAGTTATTCACTTTCAGGTCAATAAAGAGGACAAGGGGCACTCTTTATATCTGGTTGAAAAGAGATTTAACCTTCAAATATGGCAATGCTTCCTCACTGTAAGAACTGTGAAAATGAGAAATTGACTCCCTCAAGAACTAGTTCTTGTCAGCTCAGTAAATGGTTACATGCAGAGCTGGATGCATTCCTAAATGCACAAAAAATAATGTGATATTACCATTTATAGGTAATACCACCAGAGATTTTGTATCCAGGGAATTACCAATTGTCTCCTAGAAGGATCAGGAAGGAATTTTTTTCCCCCACTGGAGCAAATGGCATTATGCTTAATAGGACTTTTATGCCTTCCTCTGGATCAACTGTGAGTATAGGATTGTGTGTAAGGTGGCTTTCTATTTGTTTATTTATTCTTATTGGTTGAACTAGATGAACTTATGTCTTTTTTTTCAACCAACAATAATGGTTTTGGCAGCCATATCTTGGTATTCTGTAGGCCCCATCATCACCTTGAAAGGAAGAGCCACTGCCAGTGACTATGTACAAATTTTGGCCAAACATGTGCACCCCATGATGCAGACATTGTTTTCCGAAGACCAAGATGATAATGCTCTGATTCACACAGCTGGTGTAGTCAAATAATGGTTTGACGAGCATGCAAACAAAGTCTCGCACCTTTCCTGGGCACCTCAGATATCTTACCTCAATATCATAGAGTCACCATAGTCAATTTTGGAGAACAATATTTTCTACTGGCCAATTTTCCACCTCTAGCATCTCTGTGAGAACTGGAATGATTTTTCCATGAAGAGTGGTATTAAATTCCATTATCTACCATCCAAGACTTCTATTTGTCAATTCCCAGGAGAATTCAGGCCATCTTGGATGCCAAAGGCAGTCCAGCACCATATTAGGTAATGATTTTGTTAATTTGCCCGGTGTCTCCATAACTCCAAAAACTGTGTAGATGCATTTATTTTATTTTGCAGTTAAGTACTGGGACTACTCACCTTTCATGGCAAGGGGACTTAATTTTTCCTGTTGGCCTAAGGCCCCATACAAATCTACCCAGTAACACTAAGCCTCACACTACCCTACCTGTAAAGCCAGCTCTTACACTAACCTTTTAAATCTGAAAATTCACCTTCCTACACCAAAGATGCTAGTGTTGGATTCCTAGTACAAATATATACGGTTTGGGAGTAAAATCCCATTCTGGGAGGTCAGAGGAGTGGGGACAGAACTGCAAACAACAGAAGGAAGATGCAACATACCTGTGTCTCACAAAATCATGGATAGCAATGGTGATATCAAACTAGATGATAAAAAAGAAATCTCACAAAGAAAAACAAAAAAAAGTTGAACACTCAATTAAAATTGAGTTAAACCTGTGCACCATTTATTATAAAATCTGCTCTGATGGCATATTCCTTATTAGTTCAATGTTTTGGATACATTATAGTTCTTTTTAAATGTAGGTGCTATTGTTTTTTTAAATTATGTGTTATACTACCATGCAATGCAGACATTGTAATGTTGTATTTTGCGAGTCAGTGTTCTAAGAATAAATTAACCTTCCATTTTCTGAATTTTACTCTAGAAATCTGATCAGTTCGTAAATTTAGTCAGAAACACATACACATGCTAGCTTACACTTAGCTTTTTGCATAGCGTACTATTATTCATAATGTTGTCAGCCTATTAGTTCAATTTACAGAGCTTACATTGCAATTTATTTTAGAGAGGTGTCTCTGTATTTTTGAATCACCATCTGACAACTTTTATAGGACCTGGGCTTAATACCAACCAGAACAGATACAGCTGCCAGCATTTTAGAGCTTGTAAGATAGATAACAGTGTAAAAAGAACAGATTCTGTTAAGCAATAGACTTTTTATTGCATGCTATTTAGCACAAGATTGGCATTTTAAGGGAAGTGAGCACTGTGTTTTAGGAAAAAGAGTGTTACTTACATGTTATTTAATTAAACTCATCTACTGCTGTATTACCAGGTGCCTAGTTATTGCTAAGAAATATTTTAGCTGTCAGTGGTAGAAATAATAACAGAACATACATATCATAAGCTTGAGAATTATATTTACTTTTTGAAAGTAGGTAATTTAGGTAAAACTGTTTTTAGATTAACATTCACACCACATTACATTTTTCCCAGCATGAATAAAATAAAATAGCTGTATTATCTCCCTGGCTTATCAGATGTACATAATGCATATATATGTGCATAAAACATGAATATGATATGTTATGAAAAGTCTCTGAAGCATACTGAGAGATATATATGAAAAAAACTAGTAGCAAAAGGAAATTGGAGGTGCTCCCAACATCAACCAAATAAATGCTTGTAATTCATTACTATCCCAGCTGTACTCAAATTATAGACAATTTTAAGGGACCCTTATACCTCTAGAATTCTTCACACAAAAGAAAACAGAGCACTGAATCCTTTTGTTTTCATTCATATTTGCATAATTCAACACCACTACTATATACTTAGTGTGGGCGGAAGCCCTAGCAGCAAGGATAGAAGAATAATTCTTGATAGTGTTTTGTTGCAGTATAACTGCCTATGCTGTAACATGGAGAAATATAAGGTCTCAAAAGAGTGCTTCTTTCTGCCTATTTCAAATTTTTTTCTCACTTACCAACCTCATTGGGCCTTGCTTTGCTTTGGCCACACATGCCATCATTGTAGCTCTGGACATTAAGTCAGTCACTGTTCTACTCTACTTTAATGTAGAAGCCTACTTACATTAAATATCTGTGTGTAGATTTAATCCTGTCCTGTGTAAAGTGCCTAATAAAATTATATACAGTGTTTCAGTGCCTCCTGTTGCACTGGTTAGCCATAATTCACATACTGATTAAGAAAGGTATGCAGCACTGTGAACTTGTATCTGGAATTAACCTCCTTAGCGGTTTTCCTGAGTGTAGCTCGGGGTAAAATTTCAATACCAAGAGCGGTAACCCTGAGCTACACTCGGGCTTACCATGCGGCGTTGCTCAGGGGGTACCTGCAGCACTTACCTTGTCCTTCGCTCCCGCGATGTGTCCCCTGCAGCATCCTCGGCCATCTCCACCGGCCGATGCCAGCATCCGGCTTCCGTGTTCCGGTCCCTGTGACGTCGGGATGTACGGGCACCGGAACCGGCGGGAAATTTGAAATTTTTTAAAAATGTCATTTTTGCTGTCATGGCTGTTTCAATGCATTTCACATATATTATGTCCCTACTGCTTTGTCCTGTGCCCTGCCTGCATTTTGACTGTTCTTTCTGCCTGGAAACTTAGAAAAGTCCATGGCGTCCAAAAAGCATCCCTCTACGTCAAAAGCGGTTTTAGAACAGCGATAGTAAATCAGAACTACTTGCAGAATTGAGTGATAATGATTCGTGGGGAAATTCGTCATCAGACACTGAAAACGATTTTGCGACTTTGCTCAGCGATGTGCGAATTTGCCTCTGTATTTCAAATTTCAGTGTTTTTGGTTTGATTATATTATTGAATTAAATGTATTATTATTATATTATTATTTTTTATGATTATTTATTAAATTATAATTTATGATTTCGTGTTTCAAGTTTTATCCTATCCGGGATGTTTACTAGACTCTTGTTCGTACAGATTTCAGTGAGTTATTCCTAAAAATTACAGTCTACAATAAAAAACTACATATTTCCATGCAAAAAAATGGTACCGCTTTCAGCACAAAATAATCGGAAAGAATCATACCGCCGAGGAGGTTAAAGTAGCACGCCAGAGTGAATTTGTGTCACTTTGTGCTTTCTCAAACATGTTTTTTTCCTCCACCGATCCTCCACCAGTAAAACAAGTCACTCACCAGATATACTGACCCCACATTACACTGAGATCTGGAGGTTGATTTACTAAAGGCAAATAAGCTGTTGACTTTGCAAGGGAATTTTTCCCAGAGCTTAATGAATGTGGTGAATTGTCACTTTGCAAAGAATACCCAATCATGTGCAAGAAAAATAAAATTAATAACATTTTTGCTTGCACATGATTAGATTACAGAAGTGCAACTTCCTTTGCAAAAGTGAACAGTCTATTTGCCTTTAGTAAATCAACCTCTAGATCTTGCTTGACCAAAGTCTTGTGAGTATATTGCACTCCCCTGTCTCAAGGAAAGCTTGGATTTTAAGATCTCACAATCCTCTTTGTATCCACCACAGATATGAATGTGTTCACATTAGCAGCCACCCCTCCATCCACATTAAAGGCTGCTCCAATCTGGTCAATCTCCTGTACTACAGTCTACACTACAGTCCTGGTGGACTGTAGTGCAGATGTTTTTGTGTTTTTGCAAGTTTGGAAAGTGTATGCTATATCTTATTCATTTGGATTTTATGATCTGTTTTATACAGTATGTTTCTAATGTTTGCATATAATCTGTTTATATTGACTGCTAAATAAGGATTGGATAGGCTAACCTTCTATAGAAAATTCTATGCATTCGGGTAAAAACCTTCTGAGTCACATACTCCCTCCTTACCCCCCCCCCCCCCCCTTATACTTACCTGAGCCTTCTCACGATCCAGCGCTGTGCATGAGAGCTGCGGCACTCCTGACTTTGTCCCTCCTCCCTGGGCAGATCAATAGGTGCAGGAGCCATTGGCTCCCACTCCTGTCAATCAACACCAGTGACAAGGGAGCAGGGGGGGGGCAAGTCTGTGCCAATGGAGGCAGCAGTGGGAATGAGCCCACACGAGCACATCCATGGGATCCGGCTTCCTATTGGAGGGACTGAACAGAGAGTAGGAACCAGGAGTGCTGGCGGGGGACCCCAGAAGAGGAGGGTTGGAGCCACTCTGTGCAGTTTCTATTGCACAGAGCAGGTGAGTATAGACATGTTTTTTATTTTAAAAAAAATCCTTTACAACCACTTTAAAGGCTGAACAGAATGCAGTATTAAAAGTCAGATACACAAATAGGAAGAATGTCAAATAGGCATGAAGCAAATGAAAACTCCAGATCCTTTGATTTCTACAGAAACTCATTGAAAATCAGAGGAGCTGGGAACAAAAACTATAGCTACTGTATGTCTGAATAAGGCTTGTGATTGAAAATACCTGATGTATCAGAAACAATCATATTGCTGCACATCTTAAATGCAGATAGCTTAAAATTGCATTACATTATGAGCATAATATATGACGATTCCCTAACACCCACTATTAAAAATATGTGGTGATGATATAGGTAAAGGTACATTTATGTCTGAGATGAAGCAAAAGCAGGATATAAGGTTAAAAACACTAAAGATTTCATGTTCAGAGATTAAATTGTGTTCAGGAAAAAAACTGCTGGCTGATCCTGATCTAAAAATAGGCAAGGATGTGTCATTCTGAAGAATAAAAAGAGATCATGAAAGCAAACGTTGAACCATAGGGTGTTTTTGCACCTAACATACCTGTGCAAGCTGTTTACTGTGTAAACAAAGTACAAGATCTGCAACTGACAAATATATTTCACAAGAAAAGCAAGCTTGTGTCCAGCTTGTGGAGCAATAGACCATATGCATGGCAGAAGAAATCATTTTGCAAAGTGTTTGGCCAGGATTAGCATGAAAATAATAAAAAAAAGGCTAGGGAAAAGACTGCTTATTAATGTTTTGATACCTGAACTAGGTTGCACACAGATTTCTGATATAAATCCGTAAGTATTGGATATATTAGGTGGTTATATTAATGGCAAAGTTCACCTTTATAAAAAAAAACCAAAACTAATAAATGCATATTTTTTTTGTGCATTTATTAGGAGCTTGTAAAGCATTGCACCCAGGGGCGGACTGACCATTTGGAAACTCGGGCACTGCTCGAGGGCCCGGGGTCAGTAGGGGGCACCATGAGATGCCCCTGGTACCTTTTTCATAGGCTTTTTTGAGTTTGGGCAAGGACACAGGGGCCCTATGATCCTCTATTGCCCGGGGGCCCCATGAGTTGTCAGTCCGCCCCTGATTGAACCCATGATCAGCAGATCGCTGATGCAATGCAGGGTTTTTTGCAGACTCTTGTATGGGCAGGAAGCATCAATTATCTACCTAGAGTGCTTGCTAGCTTCACTAAGAACTAAAAGCCTTCAGTACTTGTAATTCATTTATTCACTGGAAACTGTAAATCAATGACTCGGCTGTGTGGGCGGAGCCTCGCACAACCGCGCTCTTTTCAAATTGTGATAGCAGGTGCAGGGAGAAGATCTTTGGTGTGCTGTCATAGATAGCAGGGGGATCAGGGGTAGGCTGCAAGAGCGGGGACATGTTACATGTTCCACCCTAAAAATGAGTGGAATATGTAAGAGGTTCCCAAAAGTGAACGTATCCTTTCACAAAGTGCACATAGCAGGAAAAAAAATCATTCAGTGATGTAGGTCTAATGTCATTAATGATGAATGATGCCCCACTGACATGACAACCCATGCCAAGACAATCCTCACCCATTGCTAGGGCTAAGAATGATAATAAGTATGCCTCTTAGTCAGAAGGCTAAAACTACAAAATACATTAGAAAAAAGACCAGCCAACCAAAACAAACTTTATTGTCATATACATTTTTAAATCCAAGCCCCAGGTAGAAAACAATTTAAATCCCCTCCCCCCAGCTTAGAAAGAATGTATTGCTCATTTTGTCTAAGGTATTATCTAAAAAAGAGGATTACTTAGCTTACTTAACAGTCCTGCTGTCTTCCCAGTTCCTGCTTGAAGATTGGTCTCCTTAAGCCCCCCTCTTTGCTTTTGCAAAGCCATTTTTGTGTTTCCCCTCTCACCAATATGACTGCGTACAGTACAGGTAAAGCAATAGTTGCTGGTCCAGTACTGTACATAAGATGTAGGAGGACATAGCTGTGCTCATTCACATTCCAATGCTGGAGAATGGAGGAAAATGGAGTGAAAAACTGCAATCACGTTTACAAAGAAGTGATGACAAACAAGGATGAACTTTGGGCTCAGATCTACCATGAGTTTGACCTGACTCAAAGCTGTTTTTACAGTACATGGCAAACTAAATTTCTAGATTCGGCTCATTTACTCACTCACTTGACCCTCCAGCTGCTGCAAACAGAAGTCATTTATTTAGTAGCAGGATTATTAGCACCACTAAATAACAGCTACCGGACAGCTAACGGCTTGTTACAAGTTTTGAACAAGTCATTATGTATCCTTGGTGATGTCATATAAATACAATCATGACCGTTATTGGTCGATGATGTCAGGCAGCATCACTGACCGTTTTGATGACATTCAGCAGCCAGCCAAACAGCTAGCATTTAATGGTGTGACATGTAATGATAGGTTATCATATCTGCAGAGAGTCATTTATTGTGATTGACATTGGATCTGCTTTGCTGGATTACATGATTGTTGAACATTTTTTGTGACTGCCTTATTACTGGTATGTTCCACCTCCTTTTATTTCCAGTCCATTTTTCAGTTTTCAGTTATGCAATACTTTGACTGGTCATTAGCTAATCAAGCAACACGGTACCCCCTAAAAATCTATATAAATTCTTTAAGACAGATAGAGATTATTTTTGGTTGTATTTACATCCCATCTGGCCTATTTGTTTTAAAAAAGGGCTAAGCTGGAGCACTGCTATCCTGGGTGGACATCATATGATGTCCTCCAGGCATGCACCTACTGTTAGCTCTAGTGGCTGTGCTTGGCTCAATCTGTCACCTGCAGTATCCACCAGAGGAAAGACCACAGACCATAACCACTCTGACTGGTCACAATGATCACAAGTCAGTTGTACACAGGGGCGGACTGACAATTCATGGGGCCCCCAGGCAATAGGGGATCATGGGGCCCCTGTGTCCTTGCCCAAACTCAAAAAAGCCTATGAAAAAGGTACCAGGGGCATCTCATGGGGCCCCCTACTGACCCCGGGCCCTCGGGCAGTGCCCGAGTTCCCAAATGGTCAGCCCGCCCCTGGTTGTACACAATGAATGGCTTTCATTCATAGCCATTCATTGTGTACTATTGTGACGATCTCTGTGATTGGTCACAGTGATCACATGGTGCAGACAGAAAATATATACCATGTGATAGCTGTGACCAATTACAGCTATCCCAGTAGTACACAATGGCAATGAATGGATGGCATTCATAAACATTATTGCTTATAGCAGTGATCATCACTGGTATAAGCAATCATAGTGTAAACAAAAAATAATAATTTTGATATTATTGCACTACTCTGGTTACAGTATGTAAAGTTAGTATACCTGATTAAAAAGGGGGGGTTGTGAAAAGAAATTCACAGAGAAAGTGGCTACATTATGAACAGAGTGTGACAATCAGAAAAATTTCCAAAAATTATGCTTTATTACATATACAAGTTTGACATTTGGGCAATCGCCCTGGTTTACCATCACCTCAGTATGAGACAATACACACAGACCTAAAACCATATAAAATGACACCAAGACCGGTCCAAATAATTGTGCAACAAAGACAGTGACTACTAGAGCCTAAAGTCTTTGTAGCACTGGCTCACAGGTGAACACTTCCCACAGGAGGTGTATACAAAAATTATACCATAGGTATACCATGTAACATGTTGTAAATATGTAGACAAATGCTACTACCAAAATGGTTATATCCCAAGCAGGGAATGTCAAAACATTACACTATAGATATAAAATATCACATGTATGCAGTGCAGCAAGCACAGTATGCGTCAAAAAGAGAAGCATGCCTCTAGGCCTATAAGAGACAAAAAATGAATGTCATATATAAAATGCAGTACACTCCTATGCCGGCACATGTGGTTGGGGCCCATTCATCTGTAATATAAGCGACTGTTTCCTTAGGGCTCTTAGATGAGAATAAGCCCCATTTGTTACCAGGATGGAAGGATAAATGCAAATAGCAGAGCACTGCTTGAAATGGTATCTTCACCACTATATGTGGACTACACACCACTTTCTGTAAGGAAAACAAGACAAATCCCAATAAATCTTCTGCCTGTTGAGATACACGTGGTATATCCCGTTTCCTATGAAAAGCACCATGATGTCCCCATCCTGTAGTGAAACAAACAATATGTGGAAAGTCACTGGAAGAGCTTTACTCTATATAAGATGTATAGGTTATATCGATCACAGAGGACCATATAACTAGTGTCCTGTAACAGTCCACTCACCACCTGCGCTATGGATAGTAGGAGAAGAAAAGATGTCCTTCATAGGTACTGCCTTACAAGGCCAGAGAGGCCAGGGAACAACCGCTGACATCAGCCGATATACCGCAGGTTCCAGCCTCTTCTCGGCGCCTGTGCTGCTTAAGCCTGCCTCGTGGCATGTGAAGATGGCTTCCTCCTTGTAGGTCAGCGTGCGTTCCACCTAGTGCGCATGACCGGAAGTGACGTATCTGACGTATGACGTCAACGCGTTTCGCCGATGGGCGTATCTCACTCAGCTTCGTCAGGACCAATGAGATTCCTGCATTCCAGTTTTCTATTTATAGTGGGTTAGAGCCCACCCATTTATGCAAAAATTAACTTGCAGTTATTCCCATTGGAAGAAAAAAAGGGGGCTAAATACTTAGCACAGCTGCTGGTCATTATTAAATTCAGTTCTTTTAATTGAATTTAATAATGACCAGCAGCTGTGCTAAGTATTTAGCCCCCTTTTTTTCTTCCAATGGGAATAACTGCAAGTTAATTTTTGCATAAATGGGTGGGCTCTAACCCACTATAAATAGAAAACTGGAATGCAGGAATCTCATTGGTCCTGACGAAGCTGAGTGAGATACGCCCATCGGCGAAACGCGTTGACGTCATACGTCAGATACGTCACTTCCGGTCATGCGCACTAGGTGGAACGCACGCTGACCTACAAGGAGGAAGCCATCTTCACATGCCACGAGGCAGGCTTAAGCAGCACAGGCGCCGAGAAGAGGCTGGAACCTGCGGTATATCGGCTGATGTCAGCGGTTGTTCCCTGGCCTCTCTGGCCTTGTAAGGCAGTACCTATGAAGGACATCTTTTCTTCTCCTACTATCCATAGCGCAGGTGGTGAGTGGACTGTTACAGGACACTAGTTATATGGTCCTCTGTGATCGATATAACCTATACATCTTATATAGAGTAAAGCTCTTCCAGTGACTTTCCACATATTGTTTGTTTCACTACAGGATGGGGACATCATGGTGCTTTTCATAGGAAACGGGATATACCACGTGTATCTCAACAGGCAGAAGATTTATTGGGATTTGTCTTGTTTTCCTTACAGAAAGTGGTGTGTAGTCCACATATAGTGGTGAAGATACCATTTCAAGCAGTGCTCTGCTATTTGCATTTATCCTTCCATCCTGGTAACAAATGGGGCTTATTCTCATCTAAGAGCCCTAAGGAAACAGTCGCTTATATTACAGATGAATGGGCCCCAACCACATGTGCCGGCATAGGAGTGTACTGCATTTTATATATGACATTCATTTTTTGTCTCTTATAGGCCTAGAGGCATGCTTCTCTTTTTGACGCATACTGTGCTTGCTGCACTGCATACATGTGATATTTTATATCTATAGTGTAATGTTTTGACATTCCCTGCTTGGGATATAACCATTTTGGTAGTAGCATTTGTCTACATATTTACAACATGTTACATGGTATACCTATGGTATAATTTTTGTATACACCTCCTGTGGGAAGTGTTCACCTGTGAGCCAGTGCTACAAAGACTTTAGGCTCTAGTAGTCACTGTCTTTGTTGCACAATTATTTGGACCGGTCTTGGTGTCATTTTATATGGTTTTAGGTCTGTGTGTATTGTCTCATACTGAGGTGATGGTAAAACAGGGCGATTGCCCAAATGTCAAACTTGTATATGTAATAAAGCATAATTTTTGGAAATTTTTCTGATTGTCACACTCTGTTCATAATGTAGCCACTTTCTCTGTGAATTTCTTTTCACAACCCCCCCTTTTTGTGCATGTCTTTTTTGGCTACTGAATGGAGGCCATCTACTGGGTGATATGGTAATTTATTATACAACCTCTAAATAACTATCTTTAACTAATAGTATACCTGATTACCCTGGGGTGTCTACTTTCCAGAAAGGGGCCATTTAGGGGCTGTTTTTACTGTCCTGACACTTTAGGGCCTCACAAAATGAGATACAACAGCAATTATCAAATTTCAATAATACTGTATATACCATAGATTGTAGACTATAACTTTCCTAAAGACCAAATATTATACAATAATTTGGGCTATTTTTTCACCAACAAATGTAGCAGAATACATTTTAGCCTAAATTTATGACAAAAGATTATTTATTTGCAAAATTTTATAACAAACACTAAGAAAAAAAATATTTTTGATTAATTTTCTGTATTTTTTATTTATATAGCAAAAAATAAAAAATAAAAAACAATCCAGTGGTGATTAAATACCACCAAAAGAAAGCTCTATCTGTCTCAAAAAAGTATAAAATTTCATTTGGATACAGTGTTGCATGACTGAGTAATTGGCATTCAAATTGTGACAGCACTGAAATCTGAAAATTAGCCTGGGCAGATAGGGGGTGAAAGTGTTCGGTATTGAAGTTAATAACAACTGGAGGTTTTATTTTTCACTGTATAAAGGAAATTAGATTTAAAAAAACTGTTTCATGTACTTTCACAAAAAAAATCACAAATGAAACCTTTTAGTAGACACCGCAGGGTGATAAGATTTTATTTTATTTTATGCCACGATTTTTTGGAAATGAAGAAACATACTGGTTTTCAGGGAGTTAAAACATGGTGAATGGTAATTGTGCGCTGGGTACATTATTGTACAGATCATACAAAGAGGGATCATGGGAAGGAGTTAATGTACAGGTATCATCTATCCCAGACTTCATGTAATGATGGTGATTGGATTAGGAAATTAAAACAGAATGTTTTCTCAAGCTTTCCCACCTACTGTCATGTTCTTGGACAATCAGCATCTGCTTTGGCACATTTCAGCACACCATGATTTGATTAATGTGACAGAGTTGCCCATGTAGCTATAAATGCCGGGATTATTTCCTGATGCTCATTTAACCTGAATAAGCCATTTTCGGTTGTTGTCAAGTTAATGGAATCACTCCTGAAAAGAAGGATCATTGATCACTTAAAAACATACAATTTGTTGGACGCAAAGCAGCATGGCTTTACTGAGGGCAGATCATGTCAGACTAATTTGATTGGATTTTTCTACTATATTACCAATGGTTTGGACCAGGGTGGCACTGTGGATATAGCATATCTTGATATCAACAAAGCATTTGATACAGTTCCACATAATAATAGCTACATAGTTACATAGTAAGTAAGGTTGAATAAAGACACCAGTCCATCCAGTTCAACCTGTGTGGGTGTGTGTGTGCTCATATCAATAACTCATATCCCATATCCCTGTATATTGTTTTCACTTAGATGCCCATCCAAGAGTTTTTTAAACTGTTGATACTTCCTGCTGACACCAACAATTGTGGAAGGGAGTTCCGCATCTTTACTGCCCTGACAGTGAAAAAAACCCTACTCAGTTTAAGGCTAAACCGTTTCTCCTCCAATTTCATTGAGTAGCCCCATGTCTTCTTAAATTCCTTGAGACAGAATAGATTATTTCTGATGCTAGAATCACCAATGAGGTATTTGTATATCGATATCATATCTCCTCTCAAGCATCCCTTCTCCAGGGAGAATACGTTTAATGTTTGTAGTCTTTCTTCGTAACTGAGGTACCCCAGGCTGCTAATTAACTTTGTTGCCCTTCTCTGGACTCTCTCCAGTTTTAGCACATCCTTTCTAAGGACTGGTGACCAGAACTGGATGGCATACTCCAGATGTGGCTGAACCAGAGATTTGTAAAGTGGCAGGATTGTAATTTTATCTCTTGAGTATATTGCCTTTTTTGTGCATGCCAAACATTCTACCAGCTTTTCTTACTGCAGCATGGCATTGCATGCCACTGCTGAGTCTGTGATCCACTAGGACCCCTAGATCGTTTTATATATTGGATTCCCCCAGAGGTTCTTCCCTAGTGAGTAACTCGCATTAGTATTTTTTCGCTCCCAAGTGATTTACTTTACATTTTGCAATATTATATATCATTTGCCATGTATTTGACCACTCCTTTATTTTATTGAGATCTTCTTGTAAAGTTTCTATATCCTGCTGTGAAGTTATTGCCCTACTTAGCTTTGTATCATCAAGAGAAATTGAGATTGAGCTATTAGTACCAACCTCTATAACGTTTATGAATAAATTAAATAGAATCGGTCCCAGGACTGAGCACTGGGGTACTCCACTTACCACTCCAGACCAGTCTGAATACAGGCTATTTATCACCACCATTTGGACATACCATTTTTAACTAATATTCTATCCATGAACAAACCCTATAGTCCATGCCTACAGCCCTCAGTTTGTAAATTAAGCGTTTATGGGGAACTGTTGAATGCTTTAGCAAAATCCATACTTTTCTCATCAGCAAAATGTTGGATATAGTCCCTTATCATCCCCCTCAATAGTTTACATACTATTGATGTTAGACTGACTGGCCTATAGTTTCCAGAAATATATCTGTCTTTTTTTAAATATTGGTACCATGCTGGCCTTTTGCCAATCAGCTGGTACCATTCCTGTCAGTATGCTATCCTTAAAAATTAGGTATAGCGGTCTGGCTATAACCAGAGTTCTTTGAGGACTCTTGGGTGTAAGCCATCTGGTCCTGGAGATTTATTTGTGTTAAGCTTTTTGAGTCTTTTTCGGACACTGACTTCTGTAAGTCACAAGATACAATCATGATTACAATACCCCTCCTTTTCCTTAGTAAAAACTGAGGAGAATAATTCTTGCCTTCTCCTTGTCATTTGTAACCAACTTCTCTTCAGCATCTTTTATGGGGCCAATATGTTCTGACCTCGCTTTTTTATATTGAAATTTTTAAATAATTTTTGGAGAGTTTTTTTACTCTCCTCTATGTGTTTCTTGTAGTCTATCTTAGCTGATTTCATTCTCACACTTCTTATTTTACATTCCTTGGAAATGTGTGTTGGAATGCTGACAACAACCCCTCTGCCTTATACTTTTTAAAGGCCAATTTTTTTTCTCATTAATATGTCTTTTAGCATTAAAGTTTAGCCACCTAGGTTTAACCTTCGCTCTTTTATATTTGTTGCCCATTGGAATACATTCGATAATACCCCTATTTAGTATGCTCCTAAATTACTCCCATTTTTCCTCAGTTTTCCAAGCTTCTAGGATTGAGACCCATTTAATATCTTGCAGTACGGAGCGCAGTTTAGAAAAGTTGGCTCTTTTGAAATTCAGTGTTCTTGTACTACCCATGTGTCTCCTCTTCCCATGATTAATGCTGAATGTAATTATCCTGTGATCACTGCTTCCCAAGTTGTCCTGTATTTCCACATCTGCAAATCAGATCTGAGCTATTTGTAAATCATATGTCCAACAATGCATTCTTTCTAGTTGGGGCATCAACAAATTGACACATAAAGTTGTCCTGTAAGACACTTAAAAAATGACAAGCCTTAAGAAAGTGGGCTGTTCCTTCTGCCCAATCAGTATCTGGATAGTTGAAGTCCCCCATTATGATGACGTTGCCCTGCCCAGCCACCATCTCTAACTGTGATAAAAGATCCAACTCCTCCTCATCCTTCAAATTAGGGGGTCTATAACATACCCCCACTAATAATTTCCCACTTGTTTCTTCTCTTAGAAGGTCCACCCACAGTGACTCCTCCTCCCCCCTTGCCCCATTTGTAATGTCATCCCTCACATTCACTAGTAAATCATTCTTTATATACAAGCATACCTTTTCTCCCCTTCTACCCTCCCTGTCCCTCTGATACAAGGAATATCCCTGGATAGTTGCCAGCCAGTCATGTGAGCTGTCAAACCATGTTTCTGATATTCCCACTAAGTCAAAGTACTCCTTGTGCATCAGCAGCTCAAGTTCTTCCATTTTGTTAGCTAGGCTCCTAGCATTTGTATAAATGCATCTCAGTTTTGTATAAATGCATATTCTTTTCTCCTTAGTTGCTCTGTGGCTGTATTTTTGTTTTTGTTTTGCCAGCCCACTTTCCCAGGTTTTAGGTATTATGGTTATAGCACCCTTTGACCTTCTCTTATTGCTGGCTATTGCTTCCTTTGATCCCCCCAACCTAGTTTAAATGCCCCTCTAACTTTTTGGCAATCCTCTCCCCCAACAGAGCTGCACCCTCCCCATTAAGGTGCAGTCCGTCCCTACTATAGAGCCGGTAACCGACTGAGAAGTCAGCCCAGTTCTTCAGGAACCCGAAACCCTCTTTCCTGCACCAATTCCTCATCCACTTGTTAAGTTCTTCAGCTCCTGCTGCCTCTCAGGTGTGGCTCGAGGTACAGGCAGTATCTCCAAGAATACCACCTTCTCTTCAATATAGCCCCTAAGTCCCTGAAATCATTTTTAAGCACACTCCACCTTCCTCTAACTTTGTCATTGGTCCCAAAGTGCACCATAACAGCTGGGTCCTCCCCAGCCCCACCCAACAATCTGTCCATCCGATCCATGATATGCCGAACCCAACAGCCCGGTAAGCAACATACCGTTCGGTGATCATGGTCCTTGTGACAGATTGCCCTGTCTGTCCTCCTAATAACTGAGGCCCCCACCACCAGTATATACCTAACCTTTCCCGTATCCTTGCTCCCATCCTTACTGGAGCAGTCGTTCCCCTGGCAGCTAGAGGAGGGAGACTGTTTCAGCCGTGTAACCCCTGAGCTGATATCCCCAACATCATGCAACTTGGCATATCTGTTGAGATGTTCAAACTCAGGACTGGCCTCTCTAAGGCTCTTCCCTCTAGCCCTCCTTCTAACCATCACCCAGATACCTACCTCTGGCTCCTGCACCTCCATATCCCCTCCCCCCTCTATACTGGCCCCTACCAGCACCTGCTGGGTAATGTCCAAGTTCCTTGGCAGTATGTTAATGCTCCGCAGTGTTGCCACCTGATTCTCTAGATCCAGGATCGGGGCTTCCAGAGAAACAACTAGCTCACATCTCACACAGCAGTATTCACCCTCTAACAGTTCTTCAAGGATTGGATACATGGAGCAAGATATGCACTGGGTCATGTCACCAATCCTGTTAGACATAAAATACTAAAATACTCCAAGTGGTCTAATAACGTTCACAATGCCTGTTTCTCCTTGTTTTGTACTCACAAAGCTCCCTCTGCTCCTGCAGTCGGTCGTATCACTGTGTGTGTTACACTCTCACTGTGTCTGCTGCTAAACCTGTCAGCATCAGTCGTTGCTGCTAAACCTGTCAGCATCAGCATGTGTCGTTACTTTCGCCCCCTCTTTCACAGCTTGCTGGCTCACCTGTCAGCCAGTCCCTCTGCCTCTCTCCTCCTGCCCTCCTCTCAAAGATTCCCTGTACCTTTGGCATCAGGTAGCATCAATTAACAGCCTACCTTAGTGTGCCTTCTTCTCATCAGTGTCAGTCCACTCTCACCTCCTCTCCAGTAGCATGAGCCCGCTCCTCCTACTCTCCAGCATCTGCTCTCTCCAGCAGCGTGAGCCCGCTCCTACTCTCCAGCATCTGCTCTCTCCAGCAGCATGAGCCCGCTCCTCCTACTCTTCAGCATTTGCTCTCTCCAGCAGGATGAGCTCGCTCCTCCTACTCTCCAGCATCTGCTCTCTCCAGCAGTGTGAGCCCGCTCCTCCTACTCTCCAGCATCTGCTCTCTCCAGCAGTGTGAGCCCGCTCCTACTCTCCAGCATCTGCTCTCTCCAGCAGTGTGAGCCCGCTCCTCCTACTCTCCAACATCTGCTCTCTCCAGCAGCGTGAGCCCGCTCCTCCTACTCTCCAGCATCTGCTCTTTCCAGCAATGTAATCCTTCCCAGCATCTGTTCTGGGAAGGATTACATGAGCCCGCTTCTCCTCAATCTAATACAAAAGTTGTACAACTTTTGTGTAACTGTAAAAACGTTGTATGAGCTAGGACTTAGCCCTTGGGTGGTTCAGTAGATATGCAGCTGGCTAAAGGATAGATACCGGAGTGTGGTTGTAAATGCAGTTCACTTGGAACAGAGACCAGTCACTAGTGGTGTACCACAAGGCTCTGTACTAGGCACTGGTCTATCTAATCTATAGATAAATGATATAACGGAAGTTTTGTTGGGTAGGGTATGTCTTTTTGCTGATGACATAAAGGTGTGCAATAGGGCTGATAGCTCTGGAGGTGTCTGTAACATGGAACGTGATTTGGTATTGCTGGAAGATTAGTCAAAGAAGTGGAAATTGCAGTTCAATGTTTCTAAATGAAAAATAATTCATCTAGGGAAAAAGAATCCCTTGAGAGAGTACAACATTGGGGGTACAATGTTGGCCAGCACTACAGAGGAAAAGGATTTGTGGTACTTATTTCAAATGATTGCAAAATGAGCAAATAGTGTGGCCATGCAGTGGGGAAAGCGATTAGAATTCTAGGATGCATCACTAGAGGGGTCACTAGCAGGAGGATGGAGGTCCTGATTCCCCTATATAGATCTTTAGTTAGACCTCATTTAGCATACGGTGTCCAGTTCTGGAGATCTCACTTACAAAAAGATATTGATAAGATAGAACGAGTTTAGAGACGGGTGATTAAAATGGTGAAAGGTCTGGGGCATAAAACATATCAAGAGTGACTTCAGGTATAAAACAAATCAATAAAAACGTCAGTGAATTAATGTACAGTCTGGAGGAAAGAAGGGAAAGGGGAGACATAATTGAAACCTTTAAAGTGTTACTAAACCCACAACAGTAAAATCAGTCTGTAGATGCAGTAAATCATGCTTGTTATACTCACTGTGGAACCTAAGGGGTTAATCATCTGCATTGTGTAAAAAGACTGTTTGATCCTTTCTTCTCTGTTCCTCCCCTTTTTCAAGCGACCACCTCTTATCTCCAGACTGCACAGTAGGCATGCACATGCTCAGTTTGGTGCATATTGCTAGAGATATTTTTTTTTTTCTTGGGAGAGTGCATGTGATCAGCACAGGACTAATCAACACTGTCCAGACTGAGGTCAGGGGATTTTCATCCTCCTAGAGCATAAAGAAAACTCCTCCTACAAGCTTTAGCTAGTGGGGGGCTGAACACTGATAGAAATCACAAGACTGCTCTAACTGCTGATGAGAAAATGTATTTAGCAGTTTATATTTACTAAAATAGTTGCGCTTCCTTGTTCTGTGTACTATGGGAGTCCAGATATAGTGAATGTAGGGTCCTGTGTTTAGTAGCTCTTTAAATACATCAAGGGGGTGAATAAGGTTCAGTATTTTCAATAGGAAACCAAAATCAAGAAGGGATATGACCTTAAACTAACTGGAGGAAAGTTCAAAACTAATCTCTATGTAAATAGCTGTAAACATGTGTGGGACAAGCATAGTTCTATACTCAGACAAAAAAGTTACCAAATAAAAAAAAAATGGGTGGACTCGATGGACTTTTTCTTCTTTCACTTTTCTATGTTTCTATTTGAAAGAGTGGTTCACTGTTCTTAGCATTACAGAATGGGGTTGAATTACCAACCAGTTTCCATTTTTTTGTGAATGCCTAATTGAACAAGCTGAAGTTAAAATCTGATTGGCAACCATGCACAGCTGCACCAAATATTGCACTTTCCAGTTTTAGTAAATCAACCCCAATGTGTCCAGTTGAGCCAACTAGTTACTGTACATATAAGATCACCAGCCATTCATGGGGGGCCCTGTGATTTGCAGCTATATCCCTTTACTTACTCTACAGTAAAGTTCTACAAAATATGAACTTGGATAATAACAGAAAAAGCTTGAGTATTCTCTTACATTTTTCATTTTACTCTTTAGTCTGAAAAATGCTGCCTAACAGATGTAGCCTTCAAGTAATTTCTTGCTGTCACGGTATATACTCAGCCACTCAGATTTCTGTTGACTGTGTGTTTCTTTCACTCAGAAGAATTATTGATTTGGATTAGGAGATTTCCTGACATAATCCTATTTAGATGAGCTGAAAGTCTGTGATCCTGAACCTGTTGTATTGATCTCCAACCAAACGTGACTTTTGAAGTATCACTATGATACAGTTTTTTTTTTATAGTGCTTCATTAACACATCAGTTTGCTCAGTGTATTGTAGCCCAGTTTTTGTCAATTATGTTGCCAGGAATAATTGGTTTGAAACAATATGTAACTAATTCACATTCTAAATGTCCAATTATTCTAAGGAAAGAAGCATATCAATTAAATAGGATTTTTTTGTATAAGCAGTCAATAATCCCTAGTGATCAATAGTTTGCCTAAATTGCTTTTGCGTGTTCCAAATGGATTGGTTGATATGGCAAGCCTCTTGTTGACACATTTAAATTTTCTCAGTAACTAACTTGATATCCATTGTTCAACTTAGTTTTGACTTACAATTTTCATCCACTTACTCACATAATTTTAGTTTCTATTATACATTTTAGTACAACAAGCAACAATTGAGAATAAAAATGATTAGTCACCAGTATTACAGTAGCTCAGGCTTCCTGCAACTGATTCTTTACCTATTGCTAATTTACCATGCCTTTTCCATACATTGAGGTTAATTTACTAATGGTGTTAACAATCTTCACTCATAAAATAGTATGACTCTTCACTCCAATTACCCAATGATTTCCTGTACTGTCCCTTCCTTCTACTGTTCATTTTGAATACTCAATCATGTGCAGATGAAATAAGTAAATAGGAATTTTGATTTTACAAGAATGGATAATTTCAAAGAATATTCACATAATTTATTGAATGACCATTTTGAACTACTCCAGTCAATTAGCCTTTATGTCTTTTCACATCATCTTGTTATAGAAGCAGACTTAGCTTACTGATGTCAAAGATGCCCTCCTAATAAATGGTGTTTTAATATCTGGTAGAGGAATATTCAAGAATCAGCAGGAAAGGTGCAGTAAGCACAGATCCACACAATGAATGAAGCAGAAGAAGGGAGATCCTTGCACTGCAGCTTTATCTCCAGCAAGAAGAACAGGGAGCAGAACAGTAATGACATCACCTCACCAAATCTAGTGGAAATAGCATTCAAAGCAAGTAGTGCAGATATACAGTTGCAAGAAAAAGTATGTGAACCCCTTGGGATTACATGGAGATTTGCATGAATTGGGCATAAAATGTGCTCTGAACGTCATCTAAGTCACAACAATAGAAGAACACAGTCTGCTGAACATAATACTACACAAACATTAGATGTTGCCATGGTTTAATTGCACATAACATGTAAACATTCACAGTGCAGGGAGGAAAAAGTATGTGAACCTTTGTACTTAGTACCTGGTTGACCCTCCTTTGGCAGCAATAACCTCAACCAAACGTTTCCTGTAGTTGCAGATCAGACCTGCACAACAATGTGGAGTAATTTTGGACCACTCCTCTTCACAAAACTGTTTCAGTGTAGCAATATTCTTGGGATGTCTGGTGTGAATCGCTCTCTTAAGGTCATGCCACAGCATTTCAATCGGGTTGAGGTCAGGACTCTGACTGGGCCACTCCAGAAGGCGTATTCTGTGCTGTTGCAGCCATTGTTTTGTTGAATTACTTGTATGCTTTGGGTCATTGTCCTGTTGCATCGCCCATCCTCTGCGGAGCTTCAGTTGGCGGACAGATGGTCGTACGTTTTCCTGCAAAATGTCTTGATAAACTCTGGAATTCATTTTCCCATCAATGACAACAATCCGTCCAGGCCCTGAGGCAGCAAAGCAGCCCCAAACCATGATGCTCCCTCCGCCATGTTTCACAGTGGAGATGAGGTTTTGATGTTGGTGTGCTGTGCCTTTTTTTCTCCACACATAGTGTTGTGTGTTCTTCCCAAACAACTCAATCTTGGTTTCATCTGTCCACAGTATATTTTGCCAGTAGTGCTGTGGAACATCCAGGTGCTCTTTTGCAAACTTCAAACGTGCTGCAATATTCTTTTTGGACAGCAATGGCTTCCTCCGTGGTGTCCTCCCATGTACTCCATTCTTGTTTAATGTTTTCCTTATTGTAGATGTGTCAACAAAAATGTTAGCATGTGCCAGAGATTTCTGTAGGTGTTTAGCTGACACTCTGGGATTCTTCTTTACCTCATGCAGCATTCTGCGCTGTGCTCTTGCAGTCATTTTTACAGGACGACCGCGCCTAGGGAGAGTAGCAACAGTGATAAACTTTCTCCATTTGTAGACAGTCTGTCTTGCTGTGGACACATGAACATCAAGGCTTTTGGAGATACTTTTGTAACACTTTCCAGCTTCATGCAAGTCAAAAATTCTTGATGGTAGGTCTTCTGAGAGCTCTTTTCTGCGAGGCATGGTTCACATCAGACAGTGCTTCTTGAAACCAGTAAACCCAAAACAGGTGTGTGTTTTTTAAGGGCAGGACAGCTGTCAGCAACACATCCAATATCATCACTCTGATTGGAGTCAAGGTTGACTCACTCCTGGCTCCAATTAGCTCTGGGAGAAGTCATTAAGCTAGGGCCTCACATACTTTTTCCTCCCTGCACTGTGAATGTTTACATGTTATGTGCAATTAAACCATGGCAACATCTAATGTTTGTGTAGTATTATGTTCAGCAGACTGTGTTCTTCTATTGTTGTGACTTAGATGACTTTCAGAGCACATTTTATGCCTAATTCATGCAAAACTCCACGTAATCCCAAAGGGTTCACATACTTTTTCTTGCAACTGTATTGCTAAAAGGTTAATTGGTAAAAGTTGGCATAGCCTAGAAGGGCACTGTTATCATTTAGGAGGAATTCAAGACAACATTTTCAAATTACTATTTAGGCAAAAGTAACCTTTTTAGATGTGGTCTATAAGAAAGCAAATCTTTATTTTTTTTATTTCTGGCCCACTTTAACCCCTTCCTGCCGACAGTATGCAGATATGCGGTCACATAGAAATGGGCCTTTATCTGTGAGGCCACATATATGCCTAACTTTCTTTGTGCTGACAGTGCACTGCACAGCATACTAAAAGTCCAGAGATTATGCTCTCATCAAGCGTCACGGGTCTCATACTAATATCAATCAGGACCCTGGACTCCTAGTTCCCGGTCACCTGATCTCTGTGATAGCCTCTGATTGGCTATCACAGTGATCAGTCACTGTGCAGTTCGCCTATTTTTTTTTCTTTTATTAATGGAAAGAAAGATAAAATGTAGAGGAGAAAAATGTACACAATAAAAAGTGTGGAAAAAAATAGCTAAAGGAAAATAGCTAAATCAAGGTTTGATCTAGCTTAGTGTCAGGATTAGTGTTAGGCAGGGGCGGACTGTCAACTTATGGGGCCCCCGGGCAATAGGGGATCATGGGGCCCCTGTGTCCTTGCCCAAACTCAAAAAAGCCTATGAAAAAGGTACCAGGGGCATCTCATGGGGCCCCCTACTGACCCCGGACCCTCGGGCGGTGCCCGAGTCTCCAAATGGTCAGTCCGCCCCTGGTGTTAGGGTTAACCACTTGCCAACTGCCTTGTAGCAGTTTATGTGATTCTGCATCTCTGCAAAGCAGGGAGATAAAAATCTATCATGGATGGATGAAAAACAGACAAACGGAACTCTCGTGTGAAAGGAGCCTTAGTCAGTGTCAGTTTCTGGGACCTACTACAAGTACAAACAAAAAATAACACACATATATACATATGTGGTATCACTGCGATTTTCAGGAGCAGGAGAACTTATAGAGGGTTGTTTTCCTTTGAAAATAAAAAACAAAGATCAATTTGTCCTGAAAAACTATGTATTATTCACCTAGATACACAAAGTAATTGTGATGATATGTACAGTTTTACTAACACATATCAGAGTTGCAAAGTTGTGTGCATGCATGAACATACGTTTTACTCTCAGTCACTAAGGGGTTGATATTTTAACTAGTCATGAGCACTAGGCATGCCTAAAAAATGTATGTTACCCCACAAAATCAAATTAAATATAGTTGTTTGAATATACACCTAGCTGCTTAAAGTTTTATTTAGCCTATTACTTTGAATAAATCTGATGATGCTGATTTCTCCTGACTCCTTGTTAAAAACTGACCACTAGAAGCACAAAAGCAAATCAATGCCCTTATGGTCAGCTTGAATCTCTGCTATCACTGCTAAGAGTTACAAGATGCATTTCCTACACCTTCTTTGTGTAGTACAGTAAGGCTAGGTTCACATCTGTGCGGGTGGTGCCGCTGCGGATCCGCACGAAAATCTGTGCAGCTGCAGCATCTGCACAGAGGAATGCGGACCCGCAGGTGGGTGCCATTAGTTCTAATGGCACGCTGCCCGCACTGGAAAATGCAACCGTACTGGGAACCAAGGTTCCCGTGTGGGCTGCGTTTTCAGTAGAAGTGCAGGGACTTCTTCCCTTCGTGTCATGGGGCACGGAAGTCTATTCAAATGAATGGGCTCTCGTGTCTGCGCAAAACGCGGCCCGCATGACTGCATATATGTGAACCAGGGGTAAGGGTGTAAACTTATTTATTCTCTGTTCTCAAACCAGCTTCATGCTTGACAGCAAGGCTGTACCTGGGAGCTGCTGACAAGAGTGCAGCTGGTTCTGGAACAGAGCACACAGACTGGGAAGTTACTTCTCCACTCTATGAATGGGATGTTAGGCTGCCTGCCCACTATGTCAGTAATCCTGCTGTGTGTGACATGAACTTCCCCATTGTGTGTGTGAGTCATTGAACCTGCCCTCTTATTAAACAGACACACCCCCTGTTGCAGGGGCGGACTGACAACTCATGGGGCCCCCGGGCAATAAGGGATCATGGGGCCCCTGTGTCCTTGCCCAAACTCAAAAAAGCCTATGAAAAAGGTACCAGGGGCATCTCATGGGGCCCCCTACTGACCCCGGGCCCTCGGGCAGTGCCTGAGTTTCCAAATGGTCAGTCCACCCCTGACCTGTTGTGTTTATGAAGAATTGTGCAATCCTGTGACAGGCAAATAAAAGATAAAAAAGGTTCAACATATTAAATTGTAATAAAATAAATGTGTTTTGTGTCATGTATTTCTATTTGCTGAATCAGAATAGACACATAAACTGTGTTCACAACTGCTTTATTTGAAGTGCACAGGGCATGTATAGTACATCTTGTCCCTCTCCTCTACTGCGGCACTTCCCCCCCCCCCACCTAATTTTTTTTTGGCAATTACCGACTGTCAAAATGACAGTCTTTGGTTGCTGTGTAAATACAGCAGATATTACAACAGTTGCCGTCAAAAAATACACCTGACTCAGTGACGTTAATTTACTAAAGTATTTACTAAAGACAAACAAGCTGTTCACTTTGCAAGGGAAATAAGACTTTGCAAGCTCCATCATCCAATCATGTGCAAGCAAAAGTGCTGTGTTTATTTTTGTTTACCTTGTATGTAATTTGGTATTCTTTGCAAAGTAAAACTTCACCACATTTACTAAGCTCCAGAGCAAGTTCCCTCCCTTGCAACATGACCAACCAATTTACCTTTAACCCGCTTGTCCGTCGCCCTGTAGTAGAACTACTGCTACAGGGCAGCCGGGCTGTGCAAAATCACGTATATATATGTGATTTGCATTTCCGGGGTAGGGGGCGAGCATGCTGCCCTACCACACCGTTATTGGTGGCTAGGCATGTCAATCACCAGGTTCTGGATGGAGATTCCCCACTGACACCCAGCGATCACTGAATAGAACACACATTGGAGAGATCTGTGTGTAAACAAAACAGGTCTCTCTCCTGCCAGCAAGGACATGCTGCTGTATATTTCTCTGCACTTCCTAGTAAAACAGACACAGAACATTATGTAAAACAACACACTGCACACTGTTAACCCTTTGATTGCCCCAGTTGTTAATCGCTCCCTGTCCAGTGTCATTAGTACAATGACAGTGCTTTTTATTAGTACTGATCACTGTATTAGTGTCACTAGCAATGTCAGTGACAGTCAGTTCCCCCTCAGTGTCAGAACACCCACCACAGTCCCGCTATAAGTCGCTGATCGCCGCCATTACTAGTATAAAAGAATAAATTACAAATTCCAGTGTATCTACCGCTATATGTAGACGCTATAACTTTCACGTAAACCAATTAATTTACATGTATTGGGATTTTTGTTAGCAAAGACATGGAGCAAAATACATTTTGGCCTACATTTATGAAGAAATTAGATTTTTTTAATTTTTTTTTACTGGATATGTTTTATAGCAAAATGTCAAAAATATTATTTCTTTTTTTCAAAATTGTTGGCCTTTTTTGTTTATAGCGCAAAAAAATAGAAAACGCAGAGGTGATCAAATACCACCAAAAGAAAGCACTATTTGTGGAAAAAAAAGGACATAAATTTCATTGCATGACCGCTCAATTGTCAGTTAAAGTAACACAGTGCCTTATTGCAAAAAATGGCCTGGTCAGAAAGGGGGGGTAAATCCTCTGGAGGGTAAGTGGTTAATAAATTAGCCACACTATTTATAAACATTGTTCAAGTTTGAGAGAGAGAAAAACAAAGTAACATTGTTGCTTTTCTATTTACTTTGTTTTATTAATCTGCAGGGATGAGCTTCAATCTGCATACAATGACAGTTAAAGCAATCTGACTAAAAAAAGTAATACAATTTGTTCCTTTTTACCTCTTATTATCAGGGCGGACTGACCATTTGGAAACTCGGGCACTGCCCGAGGGCCCGGGGTCAGTAGGGGGCCCCATGAGATGCCCCTGGTACCTTTTTCATAGGCTTTTTTGAGTTTGGGCAAGGACACAGGGGTCCCATGATCCCCTATTGCCCTGGGGCCCCATGAGTTGTGAGTCCGCCCCTGCTTATTATCCTTCTGTTTATCCAAATTTGCCCTAATTATCTCCATATGCCCCTTCTCCCCTTAGCTATTTAGCTGATTCTCTTTTTGCTGGAGCAAAATTGGATCATGCTTTGCAGGGGGTGGGGGTTTCCTTCCTCTGGGTCAACTGTGGGTATAGGATTGTGTATATAGGATTGTATACATATATTTTTTCCGTGTTATTTATTGAACTAGATGGACTTGTGTCTTTTTTCAACCAGACTAACTATATAACTATAAGTATTGCATTCTAGATAAACAATATATGTTTTTTTAATGCAACCAGTCCTCAAAGAAGCCCCCTCTTTTTGTGTTTTTGTACATAGTGGTGAGCTGGCAGCTGAAATTTATCATCTTTCAGTTTATGTATGTTTAAAAAACTTCTTCAGTTTTCCATCAGTAAAACCATAATATTTATTGTTTATGCTACCTAACCATTCAAAACTCCTTTAGTAAATATATATTTACATATATAAAAATAGTGACAATTTATTTTGAGTTGATTGTAATACTGAAGAAATTTGTATAAAAAGTGAAACATCCTTTAACATTACAGAACAAATCCAGATGAATGTGACCAACTGCTATCTAAAGACTGGGGTAAATAAGAGCCTATAGAGACATATTGCCTAAAATACCCATAATCACTACCTCAATAAATGTATTTGTTTTTCTTTGAGTATCTAATTTGATCTCATACTAATTTTGCACTATATGTTTATCATTTGAAAATAGATTTGTGCTTTTCTCAATTAAAATACTACTAAATATATTGGCATTTTTGTTCTTCACTTCCATACAATCTTCAAATGATTCACAAATTACATTGCATGTATTTTATATTAAAAAAATAAATTTCAAAGCGATATTTATGTTTATATGACTGCTGGAATAAACAGAGTGTTTTTTTGTTATCAATGCCTCCCCAAGTGTAAGTATAAATGCTTATTTGCGATTTGCAAAAAATCCTGAAAATATCATTCTCTATTGGTTAGGTTCATACTGTTATTATAATAAACTTTTAGGCTGTGTTGGAGTTGAAATTACTTTGCCTGACTCACATGGCTAAGACCAGGATGGTCAGAGTCAGAGGGGTGTATTTATAAAAACATTGCATAGGAATTTGCCCAGTGAAAATGCAAGTAAATTAGTTCTGTGTGAATGGTGCAAAAAACAAATGTTAAGTAGCTAAATTAGCACACTCTAATTTTAAATTATTGAAGTAAAACCAAGGAAAAACATTCACTTTCACCCTTGAAAGCTGACAAAACTATAAATTATAAAGTCTTTTTCCTTTTCCAAATTATATTAATACATTAAAAAAGTAATCATAAATAAAATAGAGAATAATAAATAAATCATAGAAATAAAATAAAGATAAATATCCTCCTTATCCAAATGTCCACAAGTGCAATTCCCAAAAAACTATAGTCCTCTTTTTTCTTCCAAGAAAATATCTCTTATTTTCAATCTTCAAGTAATGTCCAAATATTCATATACCTCAAAAACCAAAAAAACTCAACATAGTGTATTATCCTTATATCAAAAGGAAAAACGTGCGATACATAGTGAGTCACATCAAACACTAAAATTGTGCATGTGACAAAAAAATGTAAGTATATATATATATGTGCTTAAACATGTACACCCATATATATAAAATATATAAACAACTCCAAGTGTGAAAAACACTCTATCTGTGAGCACTGCAACCAACAATAGTGATCCACTCAAGTGACCAGTGCTATCATACTCTGTGACAATTCAGTGTTATTATTTAACCCACTGCACAGAACAAACAGCACTCCAACTCGTGTAGTAGTGGATAATTACCCCAATAATGTTTCAAACAAACTTTGTAAAACACATAAGAGATGGCATCAAACTCCTGGGTCCAGATCAATCCTGGTATTCCTCTTATAACACTGTTCAACAAATTTTTATTTTTTGCCAGTTTTGGAAACAAAAGGATCCATTTCTTAATGAATTTCACATTCTGAGTTCAAATATAACAATGAAATTTGTCAATTGGCTCTAGTTTTTCTGTAAACGGAAAGTTTTCTACTATAGGCGTAATGACTACATAATGCACAATAATTATATAGATAGATGTCTTTCCACAAATATAAAGCAAGTGATATTGACTACATAACAAAGCCTAAATGGCATAATATATTGCATAGGATTACCAAGAAAAATTATAGCCATAAGCTAAGTTGAATCATTTTAATACTTAGGATTCTCACTAGTTTTGTCTTCAGTTTGTGTCGGTTTTGCTTCTCTTGGCTTTTCTCTTGTATTCGAGGAAAGGGCTATCTCTTACAACTGCACGTGACTACACGCTTCAGGTTCTTCCTCACTTGACTCAACCACGAAGGATTCTGGTGCTTTAGGAATTGGTAGCCCCTCTCCATGAGGAACTGGACGTATTGCCGATGGAATATTTGGATAGTGCACAGATAACTTTTTCTTCTTATTTAGCCCTTTTACAATTGGAGGCACCATACAAAAGTAACAATTACTAACATGATCTGTTGGCTCTCTCCAAATCATTGGCACAGCGAAAGCCATAGATGCCTTTTTTCCATTCAACCATTGCTCCAGTGCCGTCCCACAAGAATTGCAGCATATATGTGGTGCCCAGCTCTTGTCCTGGTCTCCTATCTTGCAGCCAAAATACAAGTTGTAGGCTTTCTTAATCATTCCTGTTATCCTCCTTTTTTGTGAGATAAAAGTTATTTCACCGCAGATATAGCAGAAATTATCTGCTTTATTCACACAAGTTCGAGGCATTACTGAGTAGCCTATATAAGCATAAAACGAAATGTAAAGACGCTGTCGAACTACAATCAGCTACAGATACTGCAGCTTTTATGCAGTGAAGTGATGCAATTAAAGGCTAATATTGCATCATCTCAGTATACATGCAATTTTCTATTGGTCACCAGTATCAAATGCGCAATATGCAGCTGAAGTTGCATCATAATTTTGAATGGCTTACGTCATTAGATGGGTGAATATATCATGGAAACTAGAGCCAATCAACATTTTTTAGGGTCATTTTCGTTTTCAGCACCCCAAAATTATGTAAGATTAGCTAATTTTATGCCCAAAACTTTTTACCTGTTGAACAGTGATTTATAAAAAAACAAATGTTGTTAGGCTATTTCCTGTCCTGGATGAATTTTTGCCATTGATTCAAAAAAGAAACTACAGCTTTTGACCACTAAACAGTGCTAAGTATCACAGGAGGTACCACATGAGTGATCGATCTACGTTTCTTGGAACTGTTGACATCAGATCTGGGATGATGGCACCCAGCAGCAGTCTTGGGGTTTTTAAATATCTACACAAGGGAGGCGCTTACAGGTAATTAACATGCTTAAAATATGCTAAATGTAAATCTATGTATGCAGGGGTGTATTTAGGTTTTGTGCTGCCATAGGCAACACAAAAATTGCCCCCCCCCTTCACGGAGAGACCCTGACAATGACCAACACCCCAGCCCCCCACCCCCACCTGAGAGAGCCTTCCACTACCACCGCCCCCGATACACTGGCAATCCCCCACCCCGGGAAGAGATAAGACACTCAGCTTCACAGTTCCAGAAGTCCACGGGAACAAGAGTCAGGCTCTGCATACACAATCAAGCAGCCCGCAGCCTCTCGCAGATCCCACCTGGTCCCCATGCTGTGTGTGTCCCTTCTTCCATCCCTTCTTTCAGGGGGGCGGTGCTGCCCCCTGAAACATGCTGCTGCCCCCCTGAAAAATTCCACCCTAGGCAAATGCCTTGTTTGCCTTGCGGTAAATTCACCCCTGTATGTATGGGATGAAATACATGTTCTGGCTACAGGGTCTCTGTATATGTGATTTTTAAATAAAACAAATAAAACTCCTGGAACTCTTCCAAGTTGCCATATTACATTGAATTTTACAGAAAATTACAGTGCTGCAGATTGAAAAGGAAAGGCAATTTTTAATACCATTCAATTATAATATATTTGCTTGTGAAGCAACTGTATATGCTATATATTTATTTTTGTTTATGTGCTATTTTTTCACACAAAAGTGTAGTTACCCTTTAACTTTTTGACATTTTCATATCTGTGTTTGAGCTGTCATTGTGCTTAAAAGCAACAAAAAAGACAAAAAGCTTGGTAGTTTTCATCTATAATATCACTAAACAAGGCATCAGCTATATGTTGGAAAATATCACACCCACTATTTCAATTTTGTTTTAAATTGTTTCTATTTTTATAAGATTCTGATATATTTTTCCAGATTCATACATAACTATTAAACCTCTTTTAAATAGCTCACTTTATACATTATTTGGGTATAGTGGCCTTTAAGTATAGATACACCTAATCAATAAAATAAATCCAGCTAATGAAAATAAGTAGATATTGCATTTGATCTTTTGGAGCAAAGATAGAGCAATCCATTTCCCAGAAAAATATGTTAGGCAGCGAGCATTTGTAGCAAATATGAGTCTAACAGAGTGTTTAGCATCCAGGCTGACACCACAAACGATGAAGTATGGGGTAGATAAAATTGTGCAGAGCAACTGTTCCTAGGGCAGGATTCAAAAGTATTACTGCTTATTTAAGTCAATGATTTTTCTTTATCTCTGTTCTGTCACATTTCCTGGCAGACTTACTCGTTTTATTTTTAAGCCTTTTCATCAACACTGTAATGCCAATTCAACTCTAACTCTATCTCAGCTAGAGCAGCAACTCTGCTGGCTTAATTCATCAGTGTATAAAAATGATTTCTGAGGGACCCAACCATACCAGCACTGATATCTGTCAGCAACACTTTTGTTAACACTGTATACCATATACAGCATGCAGAAAATACATAGTTTTTTTTTATTTTTAATTTGTGGCACTAATCTAAATGAGCTGTGTTAGAATTATGCATGTTTTGGGTAAAATGTGTAGCTTAATGAAGCTTTGGTTATTTATTAAAATTGCTATATTTTAATAATTATTTCTAAATTCTACATTAACCATAATTAAATCAAATACCAGGAAAGACATATAGTTCTAATTATGGGTCCTAGATTAAATTTTCTGTGTCAGCTAGTAATTACAAGCATCAAGACTGGCACTACATATTAAAGTTAGGCAAACATTTATATAGAGGCTTCATGTAAACCAGATTATTACTAGAAAATTAGGATTGGCTGTATCTTTGACCTGTAGAATCAAAGGCATCCAAATTTTTTTCTTCACATTCAAATGTATCCTTATTTTGAAATCCAAAGCAGTGGCAGAATATTACATTTGACATTATGAGTGGTACAAATACAAATAAAACACGCTTGGTATAGTTAGAGGTATCATAAGGGGTCCATCATATAGGAATCTGTCAACCAGGTTCAGTTAGTAGGAGCAGGGAAAGAATTTAGAGTTTGAAAGCTGTAATTAATAAGGACAGGCTAGAGATGGGTTATTGGAAGGCTGAAGTGGAGGGAGGGTGGTTGCCAGGAAAAGATGAGGACTGAAATGGAAGGTGTTGAAAAATGAAATATACATGGACCGTACTTCTTCAAGATATTTAGATATTGGTGCCAACATTCCTATTCAATAAATTTATATTTTTGGAGTAATTATGTGGACTTTCAAGGTACCAAAGGATTGTCTCAGTACGCATGTGATGGTAAAACAATCAATATATGTTATTCATTGTTTCAATAGAAAGCATGATGTCATAATACAAAATTATCACATCTCAACAACACTATGTCTGAAATATCTATAGATCTCTTCTGTACATTTTACAAGATACTACTATAAAATAGAATCATATCACATCAACAACACGGTGGAGGACTTGCTGATCTCTAATTCTACATGTTTTGTTGAAGTAGATTCAAGTTCCTCAGGTGTATATGGTAGGTGACCAATGTAAATGATCATACAATAAGTGAAGTACATCAAATTCTCCCATATTTAGTACAGTTTTAGCATATATGTTCACATCTAGTTGTCACTTACAAAATCAGTATATCATATCCTGTTGGTGACTAAACATAATTTATATCATAATGTATCCTCTATCTTAGCTCTTTAATTGCACCCCATCTATATATTCTTCTTTAAAGCATAGCCAGCATTTGACCCTGTAAAAGTCTATGAAATAATCTAGGAACGGAGGATGGGCAGATGATTGATAGGTCCACCTGCTCCATTCATTGATCTTATATCATTCATAGAAGCTGTAGGACAGCTTCTATGAATGGAGGAGCTGAGCGGCTCTGTTGATGGGAGTCTATAACAGTCCCTTTGTTGTATAAGATTATAGTATAAATCTAGAATACAGTATGGGTCTTCTCCATTTGTTCCCTAGATAGAGGCTATCCACCATTCTATCTTTGATGGAGATTGCCCACCTAAGTAAACTCTTAGGGGAGTATGTAATGAATTTTACCCTTTTAGGATTTACTTCCAGGACCCACCAGTACTTTTGAAGCATATTTTAAAATTGCCTGTGCTGTTTTACATACTTTGCGATCATTTTGTTTGTCTCAGATGACCTGGGTCATTTCTTAAATAATAACTCCTTGCTTCATCTTGTTAAATGCCTTTTTAGAGATGGCATTCAGTGTCTAGGTCTATTTCGTAAAACATTAGGTTCTTCTGAAACCTCTTTGTATTTTATTGCTCCAGTTCCATTCTGTCAGAAAGGTTTGAATGGTTTCTAATCCCTTCAATTGTGTGATGCTGCTGTACAAGGCTTCAATATCTACCAACCATTCATCACATGAAACCAAGATGTCCTCAATGATTTTTGGTAAATTAATTGTATCTTTCATATATTAAGGTAAGCTTACCTTATGGGTCCTTAGGTGTGCAGATAGCCAATCAAAGCTTTCATGCATTTTGGGTATCTCATAGGATGTACATATCTATAGATGTGAAAAGCTAATGTTAATTACATTAAATTCAAATACTGATAAAAAGACAATACAATATAAAAGGCAGGCTAAAGCAGTACATCTATAAAACTGCGTAGACTACAGCAGGTCCCAACTGGGACAAAAAATAGGCCCTGGCATTTTGGACTGAGCAGCCCCAAGCTCGGGGACCCTTTCCTTGGAGCCTGGTGGTGGAACGCCAGGGCCCGGTTGCAAAAATGACCTTTGCGGCCACTAGTGTCAGTAGGTTTTTATTTTTATTTAAAAAAAAGTTAAAGGAACACTTTTAATCAGAGTATAGCATCAAGCCAACTAAACTCCTGGGATATAGATCTGGTCAGTTAAGTAGCAGAGGGGGTTGTTAATCAGTTTCAGCTGCTTTGGTGTTAATAAAATTAACAACAGGTGCACTAGATGGGCAACAATGAGATGACCCCCAAAACAGGAAAGGTTTTACAGGTGGAGGCCACTGACATTTTTTTCCCTACTCATCTTTTCTGACTGTATTTCACTAGTTTTGCATTTGGATAGGGTCAGTGTCACTACTGGTAGCATGAGGTGATACCTGGACAGACAGTTCAACTCCTCTAGGATTGCACATAAATACGTGCCATTGCCAGGTTTGCTGTGTCTCCCAGCACAGTCTCAAGCGCATGGAGGAGATTCCAGGAGACAGGCAGTTACTCTAAGAGAGCTGGACAGGGCCCTAGAAGGTCCGTAACCCATCAGCAGGACCGGTATATGCTCCTTTGCACAAGGAGGAACAGGATGAGCACTGCCAGAGTCCTACAAAATGACCTCCAGCAGGCCACTGGTGTGAAAGTCTTTGACCAAACAATCAGAAATAGACTTCATGAGGGTGGCCTGAGGGCCTAACATCCTCTAGTGGGCCCTGTGCTCACTGCCCAGTACCACTGAGCTGATTGGCTTTTGCCATTGAACACCAGAATTGGCAGGTCCGCAACTGGTGCCCTGTGCCTTTTACAGATGAGAGCAGGTTCACCCTGAGCACGTGACAGACGTGAAAGGGTCTGGAGAAGCCATGGAAAACGTTATGCTGCCTGTAACATCATTCAGCATGCCCATTTTGGTGGTGGGTCAGTGATGGTTTGGGGAAGCATATCCATGAAGGGATGCACAGACCTCTACAGGCTAGACAATGGGACCCTGACTGCCATTAGGTATCGGGATGAAATCCTTGGACCCATTGTCAGACCCTATGCTGGTGCAGTGGGTCATGGGTTCCTCCTGGTGCACGACAATCCCCGGCCTCATGTGGCAAAGAGTATGCAGGGGGTTCCTGGAGGATGAAGGAATTGCTACCACTGAATGGCCCCCACGCTCGCCTGACCTAAATCCAATAGAACACATCTGGGATATCATGTCCCGGTCTTTCCGACGGTCCTGATCTGGGAGGAAATACTTCAGGACACTATCCATCATCTCATTAGGAGCTGCATAATTGCTGCATAATTTTTTCACTTTGATTTTCGGGATGTCTTTGAATTCAGTCCTCTGTAGGTTGATCATTTTCATTTCCATCAAACAATGGGGCATCTTTACATTCCTAACACATTACCCATCCATATCAGTATAAATATCTGGCATGATATTTTTGTTTTTAGATCTGATGTGTTTTCAAAGTGTTCCTTTAATTTTTTTGAGCAATGCACATGATCGATGTACCTGTGCAATGTCAGAACAGGTTCTCCAACACTCTAAGTCATCAGAGAAAAACACTTGCTCCCAGCCCCCACCCCGCCAGGTACAGTTTGGCATACAGTGGTGCACAATACACCCCCATCACCATCCCCTACACCTGGATGTAATAGGAGTCCTAGGACATATAGACATTCCTAGTAAGGATATGTCTGAGTAGATTTAAAACAAAAAGGCTGAATGTTCAAGAAGAGTGCATGTATTCTGTAAAAAAACATGCTATTGTCTTTCCAGTGTGGGCTATACAATATTTATATATATATATATGTATGTGTGTGTATATATATATATATATATATATATATATATATATATATACAGTTGTGCTCAACTCAAAAGTTTGCATACCCTGGCAGAAATTGTGAAATTTTGGCATTGATATTGCAAATATGACTGATCATGCCAAAAAATGCTATTTTATTGAAGGATGATGATCATATGAAGCCATTTATTATCAAATAGTTGTTTGGCTCCTTTTTAAATCATAATGATAACAGAAGTCACCCAAATGGCCCGGATCAAAAGTTTAGATACCCTGGAATGTTTGGCCTTGGTACAGACACACAAGGTGACACACAATTACCAATTAGAGGTTAATGTCCCACATCTGTGGCTTTTTAAATTGCAATTAGTATCAGTGTATAAATAGTCAATGAGTTTGTTAGCTCTTATGTGGAAGCACTGACTAGGCTTGATAGTGAGCCATGGGGATCAGAAAATAACTGTCAAAAGTCCTGCGTAACAAGGTAATGTCCAAAGCCTTGACAAGGTAATGTCCAAAGCCTTGAATATGCCGATCAGTATTGTTAAATCACATCTTAAGAAGTGGAAAATTCAGGGATCTCTTGATACCAAGCCAAGGTCAGGTAGACCAAGAAAGATTGCAGCCATAACTAACAGAAGAATTGCCTGGGACTCAAAGAAAAACCCACAGGCAACCTCAAAAGAAAAACGGGCTGCTCTGGAAAAAGATGGTGTGGTTGTTTTTAAGGAGTACAATACGGTGATACTTGAACAAAAATGAGCTGTTTGGTTGAGGTGCCAGAAATAAGCTTTTACTGCACCAATGCCACAAAAAAGCCCGGTTACAATATGCCTGACAACACCTTGACATGCCTAACCAGGCCTTTTTGTGTCATTGATGCAGTAAAGGCTTCTTTCTGGCACCTCGACCATGCAGCTCATTTTTGTTCAAGTGTCATGATATTGTGCTCCTTCAAAACAACCACACTGTCTTTTTCCAGAGCAGCCTGTATTTTTCTTGTGGTTACCTATGGATTTCCCTTTGTATCCCGAACAATTCTTCTGTCAGTTGTGGCTGCAATCTTTCTTGATCTACCTGGCCTTGGCTTGGTATCAAGAGATCCCCGAACTTTCCACACTTAATATGTGATTTAACAGTACTGATTGGCATATTCAAGGCTTTGGACATCTTTATATGTCCTTTTCCATCTTTATAAAGTTTCATTACCTAGTTATGCAGTTCTTTTCTGATCCCCATGGCTCAGTATCTAGCCTTAGTCAGTGCTTCCACGTAAGAGCTAACAAACTCATTGACTATTTATACACTGACACTAACTGCAATGTAAAAAGCCATAAGTGTGGGACATTAACCTCTAATTGGCATTTTAACCCATGTGTGTCACCTTGTGTGTCTGTACCAAGGCCAAACATTCCAGGGTATGTAAACTTTTGATCGTGGCCATTTGGGTGATTTCTGTTATCATTATGATTTAAAAATGAGCCAAACAATTATTTGATAATAAATGGCTTCATATGACCATCATCCTTCAATAAAAGAGCATTTTTTGGCATGATCAGTCATATTTTCAATATCAGTGCCAAAATTTCACAATTTCTGCCAGGGTATGTAAACTTTTGAGCACAACTGTGTGTGTATATATATATATATATATATATATATATATACTCAGTGAATTGAGGCATGTAGATGTGGTGAAGAAGGCTGTAGAAATTCAAACTGAGCATTAGAATAGGGAAGATAAATTATTTAAGTGACTTTGAATGTTGCATGGTTGTTGGTGCCAGACGGGCTGGTCTGAGTATTTCAGAAACTGCTGATCTATTGGAATACACAACTACTGTATCTCTAGGGTTTACAGAGAAAGTCTCTGTGATGTCATCAGAATGAACTGCACTCCTGTGAACCATAGAAGTGTACCCAAAATAGCTTTGGTTATACTTCTTTAATGTACCTACATTTTTGTGTTAATGAATTTAGGGTTGCATGTGAAGAATCTACAGCTTACATTGGCAACGTATTATTCATCAGATGCAACAATAAACACTGCCAATTTTATCTGAGGGACATCAGCTGGGGATCTAAATTAAAGATAGGGTGAATTCATAGGTGAGCAAATTAATTTAATGAATCATACAAGAGGCAGTAGCTGTCAGAAAGATATGCTGAGCCCATAATTGCTTTTCTCTGTTATGAGATTTTATATAGAAGACACTTTAACTAATGATCCCTTCAATTAAATGAAGTTTTCTATACAGAATCATTTTGAAAGTACTGTTGCATTCTGAACAAAAGACCTTATGAGTGTAAGTTCCTATACATTTGTTATGGCACAGGAGACAATTTCTTTTAATAGGTGTCTTTTCATTGTGGTCATACCTACCTGGTTCTTTGACATATGTATATATTTCTTGTGGAAACGTAACCGTACATCAATTTTTAGATATTTTTTATGTGAAAATCTTACTCATGCAACACCACCATGGCCATCTCCAGCAAGTCTCTATTCACAGGCTAAAAAAATGTGATTAATTCTGCTAATGTGGTAATATAAATATATATCTCCCATCTAAGATCTTCCAGCACTACCCTGTAATTCACATACCTTTCAAATAAACACTTTCCCAATGGGCGCAGTGCAAAGGTTAATTTTCTATATACTCACTTAAAAAATATGTTACCCCAACATTTCATTTTCCTGGTATGAGTTTGTTGTACCATGTACTTGTGTTAAACAGTATCCTGTCCTCTTTGTATTCTTCCTTTGTGTGGCATACCTGGTGATCCCGCCAGTTCTGTTTTCCTATTTAAAACTGACCATTCACTGGGAAGTGGGAAGAATAATGTTTCTCCACCCCCACCTTTTTATGCAGCTTAGAACAAAGATTATGTGAAAAGTAAATAAAAGAAAAAAAAATAAAAAAATAAAAGAAAAAAAATATAAAAACAAAAACAATTATGCAGTGCATCACAAAGTATTATAGTGATTGAAATAGCTATAATTTACGGTCTTAGTAGAATTAAAAGACAGTGACTTGATCCAAATAGCATCTTGCAGATCATATAGAGCTTTAATCCAAAACTTGTGCAGATTTGCACAGATGAACATCAGATAGGTAGAAAAATCATACTATGTCTAGCTACAGCAATTATAAAGTATATGTTATCAGAACATACAACACACAGAACTAACGACACACTGAAAAGAGGGTAGCACTAGCTATACAGAGCATTTCCTAGCTGTGAAGTGAAGGCACAAAATAATTTAAAGGCAAATGAACAGCAATGCATGTATTTGATAGTCCTTATCACACAATCCAGTTGGTTTCCTTCTATCAATCTTTACTACTGCAATCCCTACCAGTGTTTCCACTTCATGTAATTAGTTTTAGTTTTTAGTATTATCTGTTATACCTGAAGATATCCTCCACCATCCTCATTTCATCTGCACAGATCTGATCTCCAAGTTAAGAAATGATAAAAGTCCTATGAATTTATTTGACTGAACTCCGCTATCCATTCCACAGCAAAAAAAAAAATGTATATATATATATATAAAAAAACAGCTGAACCACTAATTTTGCCATAATGAGTTTTCATTTAATTTTTAGGGGGGGGGGGGCATGTTGTGTTTTACTAGCCAGGGACTGCTGAAACGCTATTTCTGTTTTGTTTTTTTTCCTGGCAATATAATTCTTTAGAGTGGTATTCCAAGTAGTGCAGGCAAGCAAAGAGATACCAATAAAAAAATGCTTTTGAATAGGTGTTAGTTTAGCAGGACCAGTCAAATGGTATGCTATATATATTTTTTTGTATTCACTTTATTTGTTTGAGGGGTTGCACTTTAGAAGGAGCACCATTAGGAGCTAGAGAACTTTACATGGAGGAACTTATTTATTCAATGCATGAAGCAGCAGGAGGTAGCAGAACTTTAGGCTAGACTGGCGTCTATACATAAATGGAAATTAGATATGGAAAGAAGCATTTAGAGGTGGTGATAGTGGTAACAATAAATGTATTCAGCAGAAGCAGGACAAAACATCTGAGGCTGTTACTTTTTTTTAGGACTGATTCTTTTTCACAAAAAAAACTAATGCTTGCATTAAACAAACACCATCTGTTATTCAGAATAATCTTTAAAAAATGATGCTGAGAAGAAGGTGGGCAACAAATGATTAGGACAAAATGGGCCAGTTTAGGCCACTGGTCCACTTAACTGAGCCAATAATCCACTGGGCCCTAAGTTTTACTGACTACAGTGGTATACAAAGTCCCCCTTTCCTTTTTAGTGTGCTCAGCTACTTTGTTCATCAGAGATATAAAAGAGGTCATTATATGGATGTATGTCATTGATGTCCTTTATGGGCTACACAGGGGTATGGATTACACAGAAGCCTTATATACTAAAAGGAAAAGGTCAATCTATAGGTGGTAGGATAAATGCTGGTGTTTTGCAAAATAAAAACAGACATGGGTCAAAATAGCACACAGCATTTGTACATTTAAGTAATTAAAAGCAATGTAGCCTAAGCCCCTGAATAAAGAAAGACATTGCTCACTACACAGTGACCTCTCTACCTCATGGGCCTTTAGATATCCTCCTATTTTTATCTTGCCTAGATGTAGCCTTAAAATAAAAGACTGCATACATAGTTAAGTATAATCTCAAATATCTCATTTTATTTGCAGGTATGGAAACTTTAGTTAGATATGAAAATTGCCGGAAGTGCTTCTATATAAAGTAACTTCCTATTTTGAGTTTACAGGTCTTTTTCATGTGTCTTTCGTTTCAGCTAGATACATATGCTATTTCAGGTTTTAGCTGTTTTAATCAAAGTAAAATGATAGAACGGAGAACCCAGTGTCAGCTGCAGTGTCAGTAATGTTTCATGTGCCATATAAATAGAAGAACATGTACCATGATCCTAACAATAGGGGACAGACATCAGATTGGCTGCTCCGCACATTTTATGCTTAGCAACTGGTTCAATTGTGAACCAAGGACTCTACTAAATATCGTTGTTTATATGCATTATTGGGCATATATATAGGCATTATGCAGGTTTTTTTTTTAATAGATTGTGTTATTGCTCTCTGCTGCAGGTATTTTGTTAAATTTCTGTATTAACACAGACTGTAGAAGGCATCTTTCTAGATTTCTGTAACTAAATGTATCTAATACATTCTAATCTTTAGCTGGCTAACTTCATGTATATTTTTAAAAAATATTTACTAGTTGCCTTATACATGGATTAATTTCACAAAGCTAACACACCAGGGTGGCAAGGTAGCTTCTGGAGACACAAACACTCACTGATCCACCAACTGCGACCAGCAAACAACATCCACCCCTTTATTCTTCATTTTGCAGATTTGTATGGCTTACATGTGTAGGGGATAGAGAGTTGGAGGCTCCATTTGCTCAGCTGTTTATTCTCAGTGGACAGTTTATACCTTTATGCATCTGCCTCAGCCTCAACCTAATGTACATTTAGCAGGCCAGACAGACAGCTACTTTTAATTATCGTCTGCCCCTCTCACAGGCTTGTTGTAGACCTTTAAGCTGTGACTGGCAATTACAAAGCAGGACTCAGCTTTAGCTTCCTTCCCCAGGTAGCAGGCCTAAGAAACAAGAACTGAATCTCTCTCTAGGATGTACCCTCACCAGGCAACAGACCTGAGAATCAAGGACCTCTGGAACTACACACTTCCTGGGAAGCAGGTTTATGAGTCCTAGATTAGAACCTACATACACACACCCTCACCTGGCAAAGCCTGAAGGGGAAGAACCATCTACATAGTCTTCCCAAATATTTATTCCTCAGGCCTCAGCGCTGATATAAGTTTCTCAGTGATTGGCTAGGGCAGTGTAAAATTTTCATAATTCACAACATTGTAACTCTCTTTAATAGAGAATACTCCCTAGAAGCAGGCAGAAGCAAACAATTATTATTATTATTATACAGTATTTATACAGCGCCAAAAAATTTGCTCAGTGCTGTACAGAGTAGTTGGGGACAGTACATGAGACAATACAGTAACAGAACAGTATACGAGGGTTTCGAGGGCCCTGCTCTTTCGAGCTTACAATCTAGGAGGGAGGGGATAGTGGCACAGGAGGAAGTGGCTGTGGGGGATGGAGTGGTAGGAGGAGTGGAGGAAATTGGCTGTTAGGTGAGGGTGGGGTAGGCTTCCCTGAAGAGATGGGTTTTCACGGTGCGCCTGAAGGTGAGAAGGGTAGGTGACAGTCTGATGGATTGGGGTAGTGAGTTCCAGAGGATGGGGGAAGTCTTGGAGAAGTCCTGCAGTCAGGCATGGGAGGAGGAGACCAGGGAGCTAGAAAGTAGGAGGTCTTGTGAGGAGCGAAGAGTGCGGGTTGGGTGATATTTGGGTATCAGGTCAGTGAGGTAGTTCGGGGCAGTTATGAATGGCTTTGTACGTCAGTGTTAGTAGTTTGAATTTAATACGTTGGGCAATCGGAAGCCAGTGGAGGGAATGACAGAGGGGGATGGCAGATGCGGAGCGGTTGGTAAGGTGGATGAGTCTGGCCACTGAGTTCAGGATAGACTGAAGCGGGGATAGCCTGTGTTGGGGTAGGCCGCTGAGGAGGGAGTTGCAATAGTCGAGTAGTGAGATAATAAGGGAGTGTATGAGTTGTTTAGTAGTGTCTGGGGTTAGAAACAAGCGTATTTTAGAGATGTTGCGGAGGTGGAGCCTGCATGAGTTTGCCAGCAATTGGACATGGGGTTGGAAGGACAGGTTTGAGTCTAGAGTGACACCTAGGACTTTGCTTGCGGGGTGGGACTGATGGTGGCATTGTTGGTCGTGATGGAGAGGGTGGGGGTGGGGGCGCGGGCTGGGGGGAAAATTAGGAGCTCAGTTTTGGAAAGGTTTAATTTGAGGAAGTGGAGAGACATCCGGTCTGAAATGTCGTTCAGTAGGTGGGTGATACGGGCGGAGACTGAGGGGGTGAGGCGAGGGGTGGAGAGGTAGATTTGTGTGTCATTAGCGTAGAGGTGGTAGTTGAAGCCGTGGGAGTGTATAAGTTGGCCAAGGGAGGAGGTGTAGATGGAGAAGAGAAGGGGCCCGAGGACAGAGCCTTGGGGAACCCCAACAGAGAGGGGGAGAGAGGGGGAGGTGGTAGTGTTATAGGTAACACTGAAGGAGCGTTGGGATAGATAGGAGGAGAGCCAGGGGAGAGCGGAGTCTCTGATGCCAAGGGAGTGTAGTTTATTAAGGAGGAAGGGGTGGTCAACTGTGTCGAAGGCCGCGGAGAGGTCGAGGAGTAGGAGTACTGAGTAGTGGCCATTAGCTTTGGCGGTTAGCAGGTCATTAGTGATTTTGAGTAGGGCGGTTTCGGTGGAGTGTAGGGGACAGGAGCCAGACTGTAGTGGATCGAGGAGGTTATTGTCATTGAGGTGGGAGCTTAGGCAATTGTAGACTAAGCGCTCAAGGAGCTTGGATGTAAATGACAGCAGGGAGATGGGTCTAAGGTTGCTCAGGTCCGAGGGGTCCAGGGAGGGTTTTTTGAGTATGGGGGTGATGTGCGTGTGCTTAAGGGGGTAGGGGAATGCGCCAGTAGAGAGGGAGAGATTGAAGCCGAGGTTGGGCCGAGGTTGGGCCGAGGTTGGGTGCGGGCTGCTGGCTGGGTGCTGGCTGTTGCAGGGTGCTGGGTGGCCTGGAGTGGCCCCTGGGCCAAGGCTGGATGTTGGTTGCTGTCTGTTGCAGGGTTCTGGGTGGCCTGGAATCAGTCCCTGGGCTGAGGCTGGGTGCTGGTTGCTGGGAGCTGGGTGCCGGGTGTTGGGTGCCGGGTGCTGGTTGCCGATTGCTGGTTGCTGCAGGGTGCTGGGTGGCCTGGAATGAAACAATAACCCTGGGCATACGGAAAAGCTAACAAGCCCAGATAACACAAGCTGGCTACTGCCTAGCTGAAAACAGTAATGTTTGGGTACCAAGTGCTGGTATCCTGTAGAGCAGATGTGACCAGATATGTGTGGATCTGCACAGAGAACATGGACTAAAAACTAAGTGAAAATAAATGTGATTTGTTAGTGAAATAGCACACGTTGCAAGCAATATAAGCATCCATATACACCAAAAAAATACAAAAACCCAGTGAACCTATATAAAAGTGAACCTATTCAGTAGATGTGAACCAACTAAAGCAAATGTGAACAAACCTTCCTAAACAAACTAATAATCACAACTAAACAGTGACAGATAGCAGAGAGATCAGAAATCAGAGAGGAGCCACACACTATAGAAGGATGTAATTTGTTCATTTGTTTTTCATGTCTGAGGTTTACAATCACTTTATAGGAAAAAAAAACATAGATGTTTAAGAAAGCAGTGCATGTTTCAAATAAAAGTGTTGTGCCTAGAAGTGAGTACATCTGGACATTATGTTAGCAGGTGTGAATGGAATATAACTATCGCTTACCAAGTGTTTCTGTTTTCCCAACACAGCAGATTATTACATTAACCATTAACACCCCCACTAGCACTTGCCCTTTATTTACTTGTCCTGGCAGATTGCTCAAAGTCACTGACAACAGGTACTTGTTTTGCTGATATGACAGGAGAGCAGGGGTTTTAGAAATGGTAGCCTCCAGCCTGGAAAGAGCACATTTACTTCTTTCTGCAGCAGCTGCTCCCAGCCTCCTAAATAGAGCTGCAGAAAAGAGATGATGAATGTGCAGTCTGGCTTTCATCTTTTCATTTACCTCTTGTGGTGGATGAGAGAAGTTGCTGTAGAATGGACTAGACCTGATTTAGTAAGGGATTTACATGTTGACTGTTCCTATGCCCGTATAATACATTTGGATGAACTTGCATAAGCTACAGTGTACTGTATATATGCGGAATTCAACAAGTGTGGTTATGGAATCTATGCTCCAGTATCGAAAAGTATGCCCCCTAAGCAAATGCATACCCAAAAAGAAAATGTGATTTTCTTTAACGATGGTTTGTCTATCTAACCATTATTAGTTTCTTGTCTTCCCCCCAGCCCGGACACCACCCCCCATTGACTTCTCTATCACATCGAATAACGCTACCATCAAACCCACCCCGCAGGCCAGAGTACTTGGTGTCATTCTGGACTCCAACCTATCCTTCCAGCCCCAAGTCCAATCTTTAACAAGCTCGTGCAGACTCCACCTCCGCAACATCGCCAAAATCCGCACGTTCCTAACCCCAGAAACCACTAAACAGCTCATCCACTCCCTCATCATATCACGACTCGACTACTGCAACTCCCTCCTCACTGGCCTGCCTCACCGCTGGCTATCCCCGCTTCAGTCGATCCTGAATACGGCTGCCAGACTCATTCACCTTTCCAACCGCTCTGTCTCCGCCACCCCCCTCTGCCAATCCCTCCACTGGCTTCCGATTGCGCAATGGATCAAATTCATAAACCTAACGGTGACGTACAAAGCTGTCCACCATAGTGCCCCGAACTACATCACTGACCTAATATCCAAGTACCACCCAGCACGCACACTCTGCTCCTCACAAGACCTCCTTCTCTCTAGTTCCCTGGTCTCCTCCTCCCATGCCCGCCTCCAGGACTTCTCCAGGGTGTCACCCATCCTCTGGAACTCGCTGCCCCAACCCATCAGATTATCACCTACCCCCCTCTCCTTTAGGCGCACCCTGAAAACCCATCTCTTCAGGGAAGCCTACCCCACCCCCTGCTAACTTGCCGACCTCCTCCACTCTTCCTACCACTCCATCCCCCACAGCTATCTCCTCCTGTGCCACCATCCCCTCCCTCCTAGATTGTAAGCTTGAAAGAGCAGGGCCCTCGATCCCCTCATGTTTTGCATTGTATTGGTATTGTTCTGTCACATGTTCTGTCCCCCTTTGTAATATACAGCGCTGAGCGAACTATCGGCGCTTTATAAATACTGTATAATAATAATAATAATTAGCACCTTAAACATGTAAACCATGTAGAAAAAAAGCATCATATCTGCTCAATACTTAGTGAGGCCATATTCACATTTGTGCAGTCAAGTGTTACCATGTGTTGTGTTAAGGCAGCCCAATCAGTTTGAATTAGTTGCCAATGCACTCTTTCATGGCAAAAACTGTACTCAGTCCTTTTTGGGAACAGAATGCATGGCAATGCACCACTATTTAAAAATGTTCAGCCCAGCAGAGCAATGCATGTATTAAGTAAGCTAGCCCTAAAGGAAACAGTAAAAAGCTCCAAATGGTACATTCCTCAATGATTGCTACACAAAAGGGAATTGTTCTGAAGCATAAAACTGGGATTTCTAAGTATGATATTTGTATTTAATCTGTCCCCACAACATGTGAGCATATCTCATGTCTCATGTTTCTGCATGGGAATTTGCTCATTAATGTTGGTCTGATGAGAGTACTTTACTCTTCTTGACTCTGATTCAGGGGGCACTATCAGCTTTTTTTAATATGTATTTATGAATGCACATAGCTAAGTTATGGAAAGTTTAAATCTGCCCAATGAGTGTTTCATGTGCCATACTCAAGCTTTCTCAAGGAGGCTAGATTTTACCTTTCTGTAACCTTACTATGTGAAGCTGTAACTAAACAGAAGAAAAAGAGTTGTCAACAGAACAAGAAGTGAGGATAAACCACCCAATGGGGGGAACCTGTTCCTATAACAACACTCTATCTCTTCCATACTTGATATACTGTATAACTAAAAAGAAAGTGTTTGCTTTTCATAAACTTTAATTTATTCACTGAAACTGTTCAGATTAATAGGACATGTAGACCCAGATATTTGATGTTACAGATTAAAATGATATTTTCAACAAATAAAGCACCGCTCCAGGTAAGTTTACATATATCCACTTCACAGTCCTCACATGAAGGTGGATGGCTGCACACCACAACGGGACTCTTTCCCAGTACAAAAAATATATGTGAACAAAATGTCAATTAGACATACAGCAAACACTCATATTAGTAAGCACTTTGTGGTGTGAAACGCACAAACAAAACTCCTGTATCTTTGTGCTGCGTGTCTAATTGACATTTTGTCCGAATACATTTTTCATACTTGGAAAGTGTCCTGCTGTAGTGTGCAGCAGATTTTTTGTGTTGCCTAGGGCAGCACAAAACCTAAATACACCGCTGGTTCTGAGTCTGGCTACATATTGTACTCTGCCAATAAGACTGCAGATGTAACTTGTTTTAAAATCTTGTATATCAGTCATATAGCACAGGACACAGGACTGGTATGCATAGACCATGTGACAAAGTACAAACTTGACACTTTGGTGCTCAAATGGTAGGGGCCCCCATCTTTAAATGTGGAGATGAGCCAAGGATAAGCAACCCAAACTTGACATGTAGGTGGTGCAGCCCTCCTCGAATAGGGGAATTCCAGTACTGCAACAAGAACAGAAAAGGCACAAAGGCCTAATGCATTATCTTTGGGTACTTTATTGGTGAAATAGATAATAACATACTCACCAGCCCAGTAGGCTAAAGGCATTAAAGTACATGAGCACAAAGTACGTGTCCTGTCCAATCGGACTGACATATGGATGACGTAGCCAGCTGACTCGTTTCGGGGGACTCTGGTCCAGCTATTGCTTTGAGGAAGGGGGTCAGAGACCCCCAAAATGTGTCAGCTGGCTACGTCATCCACCTGTCAGTCCGATTGGACAGGAGACAAATGCACTTCACACTCATGTACTTTAATGTCTTTAGTCTACTGGGCTTGTGAGTATGTTTTTATCTATTTCACCAATAAAATACCCACAGAGAATGCACTAGGCATTTGCGCCCTTTCTGTTCTTGTTGATGCATAGACCATGGTTTACATGCTGCAACAGTCAGGTGACTGGACACTGGCAAATTTTTGCTAGGGTTACCCCTAGGGCATAATCATATAACCATCTACTGTATTTTGTGAGGATCCAGATTTTTTGTTACGGTCTGTAGGAGATAGACCCGTTCTTCTCTGCAGAAGTATTTTTTTTTCTTTTTAAACCACTGAAGTTTTTTTCATTTGAATCTTCTATCAACATCAGACTGCCTATTCTCTGGTGATACCTAGCAGTTTCCATATTGGCTAGCCTCAGTCTGTATCTAGAGGACCATACCTGGCCTCCACTGCATGGGGCTGTCCTATAATGTTTGCTTCAAGCTCTGGATCCCACATCAGGTGTTTGTCTTACATGTGTAACATGTAAAGATAACTGCAGGGTGCTATACAGGTCCAGGGTCATGGTTAATTTCTACTGTTCCCAGACTCTGAGAACCCCTTTGAAGGTATTCCAATTGTGAAGGGCAAAGCCTGAACTTTAATAGGCCCAGCATTGTAGATAATGTAAGACAGGGTTTCCCTGTGCATAGATTGTTAACAATACTTTCCGTAGGTCATTTTACATAATGCAGCTTAGTGGGCAGATACTATTCACTTTATTGTGGCATCTCCTGACATTTTGTCTCTAACACTTCAGCAAGCATTTTTAAATTTACCCTACTATCTGGTAACTTGGTCATGCCTCCCAACTGATGCGTTTCCACTTGTCTCTTCTGTCAAGAGCACAAACAGTACATTGCTGCATTCCTGTGGCCATCCTCTACAAAGACACAGCCATGGTAACTCAGTCAGTGCCTGGGTTACAGCAGCTCCTTCTATCGGCATGCAAAACCCTATTTAGTCTTAAATCCTGAACCGTGAATATCCCACTGGGGATCTCTTCAGTAGCAATGACAGATCACAGGTGCAAAGGAGCTGAGTCAAAAATGCCTAATAGCGTGCAATCCAGAGGTGGCCTACAGAAAATAAAACTTGGCACCTTTAGAACCTTCAGTTTTCTGTGGCCATAAATGCTACATGTCCTTTTTAACCCTAGTTCTGTTCAAGAACCAAAAGGTGAACCTCATTCACCCCAATCTTTTTCAAAATCTCTGTCAATGGTGGGGAAAGCCCAGGGTGGACATCTTGGCTTTCAGGTTCAACAAGCTGAACAAACTTGTGGCCAAAACCAGTGATCTTTTAGCTTGCACAATAGAAGTTCTGTTGACTCTTTGGACTTAATTCTACCTGGTTTATGCCTTCCCTCTGATGAATACCCTTGCTTGTCTGCAGTGCAATATAGAAGAGGAAAAGCTTCCAGTGATTTTGAAAATTGCCCCAGAATAACTTGATACACAGACATACTCAGACTTTTGCCTGATGAGCCTTGGCCTTTTCCTAACAAAGTAGACTTACTTGCTCAAGACCTTCTGTTCCATCCTGCTTCTCAGTCACTGTCTTTAATGTGAAACCCAAGTGCTACAGTATAGGGTATCTCTGATTTGTTTATTCCCACATTACTGAGGGCAAAGAATTCCAACTCTGGCAAGATTTACCATCACACATGGAAGGCATGTTATGCACAGTGTGAGGACAGAAGGCTTAACTCTTGGGAATACCCTATCACCCATAATTTTACCTTTCTTCAGTCTAGTCTTGATAAGTCTAGGGAATATTCTATCACTCGTAGTTTGGTCTTTCTTTCTTTGGCTCTCCCTTATCAATCCTTGTTTAGAAACCCCTTGACTCACAGTTCCTTATGAGTACTTTTATACATTGAATTAATTGTTCATATAATTTACCCAGTTCAACCTCTTGTATCACCTTGGAATCTCAACCTTATGTTTGCTGTTCTTCAGAGACCCACCTCTGAATCAATTAATGACATTCCTTTGGAATTCCTCACCCTTAAGGTTGCCTTCTTGGTTGCCATCACGTCTGCTAGGCATGTTTAGTTTGAAGCTCTGTTGTGTTGAGCTTAAGCTGCAGCTCTCTCTTTCACCTCGCCTTGCCCCAAAACATGATAAGGAAATTTCCGTACATTGTCTAAATATGGTCAGGGCTGTCAGGGCCAACATAAAAGCAACAACTTCTATTCACAAGACTAAATCCCTCTTTGTCCTACCTGTGAGCCCTCATAAAGGACACCCTACCTCAGGCTCCACCATTGCCAGGTGGATTAGACAACTCATTTCCAGAGCAGGGGCGGACTGACAACTCATGGGGCCCCCAGGCAATAGGGGATCATGGGGCCCCTGTGTGCCCAAACTCAAATAAGCCTATGAAAAAGGTACCAGGGGTATCTCATGGGGCCCCCTACTGACCGAGTTTCCAAATGGTCAGTCCACCCCTGTTCCAGAGCTTTTGCCCTCAAGAAAAAAGTTCCTCACATTCATATCAGAACCCATTAGACCAGAGCTGTTGGTACCTCTTAGGCGTTTCAGCATCAAGCATCTGTATCCCAGATTTGCAAGGTTGCCACCTGGTCTTCTGTTCACATACTCTTTGAGTTGGATGTTCAGGTGGAGGTTCAGGTCTCACCTTATGCAAGTTTTGGATAATCCTTTAGCTTGGAGTACAGGAGGAGACACAGGTTCCCTCTGTGTCTAGATACTCCTTATTGATGTTATAAAATGTGGAGGCTCATTGAATGTGCGGGATTAAATGTGCAAATGTTTTTGCAAGTGTCCAATCTTCTTAAGATAGTAGCATATAACCAGGGGCGGACTGACCATTCAAGCACTCGGGCACTGCCCGAGGGCCTGGGGTCAGTAGGGGGCCCCATGAAATGCCCCTGGTACCTTTTTTTATAGGCTTTTTTGAGTGTGGGCAAGGACACAGGGGCCCCATGATCCCCTATTGCCCGGGGGCCCCAAGAGTTGTCAGTCCGCCCCTGCATATAACCCATTGTCCATGAATGTCAGTTCTGTGACTGTAATTCAGAAGTAGGCTAAATTTTGAGTTGAGAACTATGGTAAGGACACACACACTGGGGTTCTTAGGAAAATAAGTTAATACCTAAATATATCTTTAACTAAAATCTGTTTCATGCAATCAATTATTATTTACTTTTACCAAAAAAGTATAGCAATTTAAATTAACTGATTTTGTGACTCTTCATGTCAAGACTAATTCCAAGGTCAAGATAGCTTACATATTCCAGTATTTTAGAAATGTATTTTATATAGATTCAATCCTTTATGTAAGCAATGTTCGTGGATATATGATTCCACATTTATTGTTGGTTATGGAAGCGATGCCTTTGATGCACAGTACATGATTTTAACATGACATTAGATCTGTCAAGAGAATACTACATTCATTATTGAGCACATGCTTTTGCTTTTGCTATTGAAGTTAAATTTATAGCTCAGTGACGACAGCTAACACTTGCAACATCTGTGCTCATGGGAAGCTTCACAGTGTACATAGGGGCAATATGCAGAACACAAACATAAAATATTTTCTCAATGTTTGCAAAAGAATGCTGCCCATTTTTATCAAAGCATAATGTTGTTATGAGACAGTGGGTGGAATGCAAATGTATGCAACAGAGTATGTTTGACCAATAACTGATGCATGCCATAGGCTCTCTGATAAGTACAGTCTAGTCTTCATTCCACTTGTTCCTGCCAGTCACACAAATACATCAGAAGAAAACATAAAAACTGCTATAGGATACTGTAAGGAGATTGTCTCAAGCAAGCTGTTAGGATTTATATCTGACAGATGTTAGAATTCCTAAATAGACAGTTGCAATGACTATATCAATCTCAAAAGATACAAGTCACAGATTGGCCTTGACCAAAATAAAATTTTATCAAACTGTGTTAAACTTTCTGTACTTAGCCTAATATATTTCTTCTTTTAATACAACTGTAGGCAGTTATTTTAAAAGATGACTGGTAGCATGCAAAAAATGTGATAAGCTATTTACAGATCCAGGCAAAAAAAAGACTTGAAGACACAACTTTGTCTTAGACAAATCTGCTTATTGATATCATGCGGAGAACAAAGTATCATCTACTTGAAGGGGAACTCAACACAAAATTGACCCTTCCATGTCTTGCTAAAGTGGGCAATTTAAAACAAAACAATCCGCAAGTAAATATTTCCACTTGTTTTGCAGAAAAATACTAGGAAGTGCAAGTTTATGTACAGTTTTGAGGAAAAAATGTGGCACCAATTAAAGAGGGTTTTATAATATCAAGTGGATCATTATTCCCTGCCAAGTCTAGGCAACTTTTTTGGCTACATCTATTATAATGTTGCTTATCTGTCCTACTCCAGCCATGATATGTTCTTGGTGAATGCTACTGCTGACTGTATTATATCAGTCTGTTAAAAGAAAGAAATACCCTAAGGGTTTAGTTATCAAAAAAAATCTTCAGAGCTATTTGTCCTGCATGCACATTATTTCTATGCAAATGGAGGCAAAAAATTAATGTCATTAGAGTGAATCAGGAAAAAACACATTATGGCTCCTAGATTGAGCTGAGAAACATTCAACCTGGAGAGAAAAAAGCCTAATAACATTTGGTTTCACCCCTGTATGCAATGCATTTGCATGCAGTTTCATAAGTAAATAGCTCTGCAATTTTTTTTTTTTTTTATGAATACATCACTCATTCAGAACTGTATTTTACTGGCTGCAAGCATTTCTTAAAGGATAAGTTCACCTTTGGGAACATGTTATATGTTCCACCCATTTTTGGTGGGGAGCATGTAATATGCTCCCATAGCTGCAGTCACGCCAGCCACCCCCCCCCCCCTGACAGATAGTATGAGGAGAAGTCTCCCCATACTATCTGTCAAATTTGAAAACAGTGCGGCTGTGCAGGGCTCCTCCCACACAGCCACATGACATCACTCATTCACGGAATTCCATGAATGAATGAACTGCAAGTACCAACAGCCTTAGTGGCTGTGGGCTTGTAGTTTTCAGTGAACTACCACGGCGCTGTTGAGTGAGGTGGTATTTCATTGAAGCTTCCTGTCAGAGTATCTGCTTGCTCGTACATCCCGCACAACAAGCAGATATTCTGACAGGTCTGCAGGAGACCTGCATGGCACCAGCGATCTACTGATTGCTGGTGCAGTGCTTTCCAGACTCCTGTAGACACAAATAATAAATGCACATTTTTTTACCTGAAAACAAATGTGCATTTTTTATTTTTGTCTAAAAGGTGAACTTATCCTCTAAGTATCATACACTAAAGAAAGACTAGATTATTTACATGAAGGCCAATTGGTGTTCATATAAAGATACACAATACAAGGTTTTATCTAGTAATAAATTGTTAATGTGTAGAATTATGCCTGCACTTACCAGTAATTTGTTTGGAGAAAGAATTGTGGATGCACATGAAGACTTCTTACTCCTCAGAGAATCCTGCCGTACAGATAGGGCACTGGTCCAGGGGAAATTGTTCCCTGCAGTACTTGTCACTCTCAACTTGTTATCTATGAATAATATTAATGTCATATCCTCAAACAAAATTCCAGTGGTTATTTTACACTTTTTCTAAGCTTATGCTTAGTTTCTTCAATTCAAGCCATCATTCCAAACATAAAAGTCAGTCACTGAAAAATGTTAAGTCCATAGTGCACTGTAGATACATAGGAAACCTTTCATTCCATCAAATACTTTAGCTAAGTTTTCACTGGGTCATTATTTTGTAGGCTTTACTGTTTCCATAGTAGCGGACTGATTTAATGAGCTCAACTGGAGGTGGATATTTTAATCTTGGAGAGACAAACCTTCTGCAAAGGATGTTCCAAGAATACAACTAAAAAGAATATAACAACTGCAACATTAGATTGAAAAATGTTCACCAGCTTGAAAAATGTGCTCTGCAATAATGTTATAAATGTACGTTTATTGACAATATTATAAACCCTTAAACTACCTTTTGAGACACAATTATTTCATTTAAAATTATTAGACATGCTTTGTAACCACAAGATTGATCAAAATTGCTTTGAGAAATTATTACTGTGTATCAGCACAGCGTATTTGTGCTTTATGTGTACTGACAACTTAATGCTGTAGCACAAACAATTTTATATAGGGACCCATATATATGTTGGAATGCACTGCAGTGCAAGTCTCATTTTATATGCTGAGCAATACCTTCGGCCAAAAATATAAATCAGCTGCCAAATGTGTTCTGCACAGTAGCATAACAACAGCCATAGCAGTCCACATAGCTGCTATGAGGCCTGGAATAGGAGGGGAGCCCCATTAGGATGTCAAGGAAAACTAAACTGCAAAGTCTGTAACAGGGGCGGACTGACTATTTGGAAACTCGGGCACTGCCCGAGGGCCCGGGGTCAGTAGGGGGCCCCATGAGATGCCCCTGGTACCTTTTTCATAGGCTTTTTTGAGTTTGGGCAAGGACACAGGGGCCCCATGATCCCCTATTGCCTGGGGGCCCCATGAGTTGTCAGTCCGCCCCTGCTCTGGAAATGAGTTGTCTAATCCACCTGGCAATGGTGGAGCCTGAGGCAGGGTGTCCTCTATGAGGGCTCACAGGCAGGACAAAGAGGGACTTAGTATTGTGAATAGAGGTTGTTGCTTTTATGTTGGCCCCATGATCCCCTATTACCCGGAGGCCCCATGAGTTGTCAGTCCGCCCCTGGTCTGCAATATAGAAAGAGTGTCTTTAGCTACGGCTTCCCCTGTGCTGTAAGAAGCACTTGCTTAGCTATCTTAGCATTGTAGGTTTATTGCCCTCTGGACGTCTGTTACAGACTGAAATAAACCCTCTATACCTAATGCACTAAAAATCCCATAGAAATTCCATGTAGCCGGAGGTCCCGTGAAGGTACAGCCTGAAGATAAAGGTATCCTCTGGTGGTTAATGAGGTGATGGCTGCCAGGGATGATGGTCTGGACCTATTTCCCAAATCCTCCAGCCTGGGTGGACTCCTGGAAAGCTGGACTGAGATGTGCAGGCTCAGTGCCTGAGGAAGCCAAAATCCTTTTGGGAGAATGTGCTTTTCCTTTCTTGTACAACGCACACTTTCATCCACAGCTCACTCAGATATGGCTCTCTGAGTCCCAGGCCAAGAGCCAAGAGTCCCAGGCTCATTAACCTCCAGAGGATACCTTTATCATCAGGCTGTACCTTCACGGGACCTCCGGCTACATGGAATTTCTATGTGCACATTAAATTGCACTTCCGGTGAGTGGGCAATTTTTCTACACCTTCATGTTAGGATGCTGGAATATACCCATTTGGATTGAAGTCATATATACTCCATCACTGGAATATACCAATTTGGACTGATATCATATTACCTCGGACTGTTTACCATTCAGTTTATAGGACCTTTTTCTACTTTTTGTCATATTTTTGTCATATTTATGACAGTGTGTTTATCTGTATAGCGCTGCACACCCCATTTTTATGTTATATTCCTGGAAAGGTTTTGTGGTTCCTTTTTGTGCATTAGCAGCTTTATATGGTGCGCTCGCTAACTCACACATTTATACTAAAAATCCCAGAGCATCTTCTTTGCTAAAACCTATTAGGACACTTGTGATTGGTAGTTCTACACAAATGTGTAAAGAAACTAGAGGTTAAAGAACTTTCTGTTGGGATAATAGTTTTGTCATGTGCAAGTGCACTAAACATTGAGTCAAAATATTTGTACAATGTGGCTATGTTAGGTGATGATGAGGCAATTAATGCTGACATGTTTTGCTATTTCCAAGGTTTTTGGGAGTATAATGGCCAACTAAAGTCATCACGTTTAAACGTTTTGTGTTTATACAGTGTAATAAGAATCACAATGTATTGTATGTAACAGTTTATTGAGGCACCTAAAAAAATCCTCATCCAGTCAATCCAGTCAAAGGTCATCTTGTAGTAAGTGCATTGACTATGTTGACAGCTCTCCTGCTGCTTGTCCTTAAGATCAATGACATGATTTGTCGTGCCAGCTGCTAGCCAGGGTTCACAATGATTTGTAGTTACTCCGCTGGTTCTGTGATATATCTGGTAACAACTATCTTTGAGACCTAACTGTAGCTAGTGTTAAAAATCATATATCATACATAGTCACATTTGGTACCATTACTAGGCTCCACTGTGTTGCAAACTTTTAAACATGGTAACACATTCTGCACGTTTGGTGAAAAGTTTAGTTCACTTTTCTGCCAAAAAAAATGATTGGTTATCTGCACCACAGATATCTCTTCAATATATTTATTTATACTTCTGATGAGTACCTAAACCCAAGAACAAAAATTAAATATATTGTTGTTTACCAGTCCCTATACCTATATGTGGTGTCTGCAAAAATGTTCTTTTTTTCAGTTTCTTTTGTTAATAGAGTACCAGTATGTTCTGTCCTAGGTTGACAATGCTCACTTGCTTCACTGTATCTATATAATAGTAACATTATAACCCTAGGACAGGACTGCAATAACCTCCCATCTCATGTAATTGACAGTGAGTGCAGCACAGGTGGAGAGCACAAGAAGTTATCAGCTGGCAAGATTTCTGGAAGAATCAAGAAATAGTTTTTGTACTTTTTTGGACAGATATTGCAAAATGCTTTCAAAGCTATATTTACCAGACCAGAAGGGAACCAATATGAGAAGTTCATTGTTAAGGTTTACATACCCTCTAACCTGGAAGACTGAGTGTTAAAAGCAATGCTTGTATCTATTGCAGTGCCTGCATTTTTTTTAAGTCCTAACAATATGTTACCTTGAACAATGTCCAACAGTCATTGGGTTATAAGGATAGATTCTATGAATGTGAACATTAATCCAGAACATTATAACTTGTCCTGTATCCCACCAAATTAAATTAATTAGATGTCCTTATTAAAGTGATTGTAAACCTGTACATATACCCAGTAAATTGACTAGCCTCAGGAGATACACAGAGGTGAAAGAAATCCTTTTACATAAGCTGTACCTGTTTATCTGTAGCCATCTTTCCCCTACATCCATTAAAAAATGCTGAATTTACACAGGATCTCTCAGCTCTGAAAAGCAGGTGGTGACGTTACATCAGTGAGGAGAGCACTGAGAGCTGACTGGATGGAAGGGACAACAGCCCCCCCCCCCTTCACACAGCACTCTGGAGCAGAGCTGAAGCTGTCAATCAGCTGGAGTTCCCTTGCCTGTCACCATTTTTGTCTTGGTGTCAAGAAAACTCATCTGAAGTGACCCATGCTGATAGCAGAGGAATGAAGCAGCAGAAAGAAATGACATGTAGGGGACAATTCACTAAAGGTTATCGCATCCAAAATTGAAAATGTCAATTCATTATTGCTAGTATGCGGTATTTACTGCAAATAGCAAAAATGTTCTGTAAATACCACATCTCACACCATTTTTTTCTTAATTTTTAATTGCTTTTTCTTAACATTCTTTACATTCAGCTGTCAGTGTAGAACCCTCTGACAGTTGATGTCCCGTTACATTACCACATATTTTCATTACTAAAATACTGCATGACTTAATAAAATAACTCATGCAGTATTTTAGTAGCATTTTTTAGTGAATTCTAATGTTTTCTTTTTTTTAAATGCTGTGCGGTATTTTACCACATACTTGGATGTGGTAAGACACCTCTTTGTGAATTGTACCGATAGTGCCATAGATTGAGGCAAGCACACACTATAGAGGGATATGTGTTGTTCAGATTTCATGTTTGAGGTTTACAACTACTTTAAATTTACAGAGGGATATTTTCAAATGTATATGGGCCAACTAACTCCAAGGAAAGGTTTGATGCTCTCCAGTCAACAAGATGGCCCTGCAGCCCTTGATACATTATATGGAATATACACAATATCGTTGCAGGTACCTAAATTAAAAATATAATTTTTTGTCTACCTACTCAAAAAGACACTAATTAGAAGCTAAATATATCTATTAACATACTGAACAGCGGTGTGTTTTTCATAGAATATTGCAAATATCAGGTACTATATAAGTATATTTACTGACATTTACTGACAGTCAGTTGCCAAAAGTGTTCCGTGATCCTGTTTTTTTTACATACTGTATATGGCATTGTCATTTATTTATTTATTAGCAAATCCTCAACCTCCCTTTAAATCTTCAGTTCAAAAGTTGCCTAAACATTTCTCATGGTAACCCACTGGTCTATATCTACCAACTGTAAAGCCCTTGAAGCTCCAACTTAATCCATGGTCATGGGAGAAAATGATCAAATGCAAATCACAGGATATGGCTCACAGTCTTTAACCACTTCAAGTCCGGACACTTTCACCCCCTTCCTGTCCAGGCCAATTGTCAGCTTTCAGCGCTATCACACTTTGAATGACAATTGTGCGGTCATGCAACACTGTACCCATATACATTTTTTTAGCATTTTTTTGAGACAGATAAAACTTTATTTTGGTGGTATTTATTCACCGCTGGGATTTTTATTTTTCTGCTATATAAATGAAAATGTCCAAACATTTTAAAAAAAAAAAAGTGTTTTTTCTTATAAAATTTTGCAAATAAATAATCTTTTTTCATAAATCCTAGCCAAAATGTATTCCGCTATCTTTTTAGTGAAAAAAAAAATAACCCAAATTAGTTTATAACCAAAAATTATAATTTTTCAATTTTTTTTACATTTTTATTTTATTTTTTTAAATGATTATTTATGTTTTTTTTCTTTAACATACCATCTCCCTAGCAGTACAGTGTCACCATAGTGACACTGTACTACTTGTGGGGGGTGATGAAGATTTTTTTTTTCTTTTTTTTGACTGCTTTTACATCCATAAAGGTTGGGGTCCTTATGCAATGTTACCACATATGTGCATACCTCTGTTAGTGCAGTGATGCTCAATCATGTGCTCCCAGCATAGAGGCCAAACTGTCATTGACAGGTTCTGGTTTTTGAAAATCAACCAGGGACAGATAGGAGGGGCACCTGATCATATGATCACTATCATAGTTGTTCACAGTGATCACTTATTCACAGTGATCGTATTGCTCTATCTGTGAAAAGAAAGAGATAAACTCTATATATATTTTCTCACAGATGGAACAGTAAGGCTTAGGCCTACGCAGGGCCGCATTTACCCACATGGGGACACAGGTGTTTTGTGCATCCCCATGCAGGCCATCCCATTGTTGTCTATTGGGACACAGCCGCTGTGTTCCACTATGACTTCCATGTGGGTGCAGGTACTTGTCCCCAAAAGCACACAATGTGAGTTCGAGGACATGAACCCACATGCCTACTCTGAAGGCAAAATGCACTCTGTTGTTTTTGGGCCCTATTAAAGGAATAAACAACAGTGGTAATAGCAATTAATTTTACAGATTAAAAAAAATATGTCTTTTACAGATAAAATATGTTTTTTTACTATGGAGTTGTTTAGGAAGAGATTCTGCTTTTTTTAATTTTTTTTTATTTTTCTTAATGTCATTTTGGCATTGTTACATATTCCTCATGGCATTGCCCGGCTTCTTATGCCTTTTCTTTTACAATAGTTTCCTTATTAGTTCTATAAATGTTCAACAGTGAATAACAAGATTTCCCCCTATAGACATCAATTGGGTTTGCAGCAAAGTTTGCAAGCTTCAAGCAAGATTCATGAAATTATTTCTTAGCCCAATCCAGGCAGAGTCACTTATGCTGATAGCCAACTCTACAGTATTTAGAAGATAGCTTGGTACGAGTACAGAGAGAAACTGCAGTACAATCTACAGTGTAAGAAACAAAGAAGAGACACAGACCACATCATGCTCAGTTGAAAACTAAGTATAATGTGTGCAAAAGTAAGAAACTACACATATGTAATATTATTACTGACATAATTAGAGGAATACATAAGAATAAATATATACAGTAAATAAACACATAGGTCAATTCATTGTGAAGTTATATATAAAATACAAAACATGCACTTACTGTACTTTACACCTCAAAAATTAACAAGAATAACTCATACAAGGTTTGAGTGACTTCTAAAAAATAAAGAAGGGTCATAGAACACATCAAGCTTTCCTGGAATGTAAATTAAATATCGGCATACTTGCACACTCTCCGCTAAACAAACTATCAAACATTGTGAGTACCTCTATCTGCAGCCCAGTTAAAGCATTGCTCCAAACTTCGTGTGGCCTTCTGATTAGCACAATAGTGCATAGAGAGCTTCATGGAATGGGTTTCCATGGCCGAGCAGCTGCATTCAAGCCTTATATCACCAAGTGCAATGCAAAGCGTTGGATGCAGTGGTTTACAGCATGCCGCCACTGGACTTTAGAGAAGTGGAGACGTGTTCTCTGGAGTGATGAATAATGCTTCTCTGTCTGGCAATCCGATGGACGTGCCTGGGTTTGGCGTTTGCCAGGAGAAGGGTACTTGCCTGACTGCATTGTGCCAAGTATAAAATTTGGTGAAGGGGGGATTATGGTGTGGGGTTGTTTTTCAGGGGTTGAGTTTGGCTCCTTAGTTCCAGTGAAGGCAACCCTTAAGGTGTCAGCATATCAATACACTTTGTGGCAACAGTTTGGGGATGGCCCCTTCCTGTTCCAACATGACTGCGCACCAGTGCACAAAGTAAGGTCTATAAAACATGGATGAGCAATTTTGGGGTGGGGGAGCAATTTGGGGTGGAGGAAATTGACTGGTCTGCACAGAGTCCTGACCTCAACCCAATAGAATACCTTTGGGATTAATTAGAGTGGAGACTGCAAGCTAGGCCTTCTCGTCTGACATCAGTGCCTGACCTCACAAATGCACTTCTTGAAAAATGGTCAACCATTCCCATAGACACACTCCTAAACCTTGTGGACGGCCTTCCCAGAAGAACTTAAGCTATTATAAGTGCAAAGGGCGGGCCAACTCAACATTTAACCCTACGGACTAAGACTGGGATGCAATGAAAGTTAATCTGTGTGTAAAGGCAGGTGTCCTAATACTTTTGGCACTATAGTGTATTTGCCTTATTAAAGTCAATGTAGATATAAAAATGTTTTGTGTGTATATATATATATATATATATATATATATATATATATATATATAATATGTGTATATAATGTGGTAAACATGATATCATCGTGTTTTAATTATTGTAATGCAGTGCTTTAAAGCTGTAAGTACTCTACACAAATGCAACGGTTTTAAATCGACAATTAAAATTATAAGTGTGCTACAGAATTTCATATTGGATAAGCCTCATTTTTTTATTTGATGTGCAATCCTGCTATACAAATTTTTGAAGGATATTTGAATGCTAAAATTATAGTTACGATGTATTGTGATGTTAAAAATATATTAAAGGATTCTATTACATGGATGTCTACCTTGGCAAGACCAAAGTACTTGGCTCTCAATCAGAAAAGTTGATTTACATGTGAATTATAGTAATAAAACTCTCAAAGACTGTTGGACTCGTATTATATGGCACAATGGCATAATTATAAACAATAAAACCAAAGGCAGTTGAGTTTGAATGCAGAAGGCTGTTATTTAGCAATCATCTCTTCAAAGGTTTATTAAGTTTAGATTTATGTATACAATAACAGCTTTGCTTGTTAATAGTATGAATGCTGCTTGCATATTCACAAAATCTATATAAAATGACAAGTAACCACCATGAGCAGGTATTGTGATATGAAGCTAGGCACACGAAAGGGTTATCTGCCGAATATTTACAAATAACCCTAATTATTTATAGCCTAAATAAAGTATTTTGGGGTTATGAAGCATCATTTGCAATCTGTAGCTATGTTTTTTACTTATTTAATATATAAAATGCATTGTAGAAAAATCTGTTAAACTAAAAGCAAGGCTGTAAGATTCAAACTAATTTCTGCAAGGCATTTCCAAAATGTGATGGTGCCTCAGTAAGTACCTATGCGACTATGGACTTTCTAGATGTTGGCATTTGCACAGGCCTAGTTACTTTCACTTCATCCTCAAGTAACAGTCCTTACTCACTAAGGTACAGATGCAGTAAACTCCCAGAATTTGGAGTTATTTCATGATGCTTCAGTGGACCTTTCAATAAAAAAAAAGCAGTTATAATTTTGTACCTGCTGAAGCATCCTATACAGACTTACGTTTAGTTAAAATAATATGGGAACTGCTGGATTTTACAGTACAACCAAAGTTGAAACTGGCCCTTTGAAGGATCACAACCCTTCAGTGGATCCCAATTTATTCCACACAGTGCCAGAGGTGTTAAAAGGTTCAGATGCCCTTACCAAAAACATTTTACTCTCCCTGCCCAGTGAACCCTAGTTCCCACTTTTTCTGGTGTGGTCTAGGTATGCTATTCTGATACTGCATACAACCCAATTTCTATATAACAGCCAAACCAGCATACACATAAGCCATTTAAAGCTCTACAGAATCAAACTCAGTACTCTAATACTGCAAGGCCATACAGTCAATTAGTGAGCCACAATGCTGCATGTGGACAGTGCAAAACTATAGATTATATCCATAGCAAATACTGTGATCATAACCCCTTTCCACCTTTCCATTTCTTTGTAACACTATCTGCATGTTTTCCAGCATCAAATAGCAATCTTTCCTCAGCATGATCAATGCCTACTGTTATCTGACCTAAGCACATCTAACGATTTCACACTTTGCAAAGAATACACGTTTTATTAAATTGAAAAATATATACTGTATAAAGTAAAATAATTCTTATATTTGTGTACATTTTTTGTAGGTTGGACTAAATTCTGTGGTTCTAAATAATCTCCCAAAAGAAGACAGGCTATAATAGGTAAGAACGCATTTATTTCTGAGATATGATAAAATTGTAAGTTTGATTTTTAGCTATGTACTACTATTTTTGAGAAAATAAAAAGAAGATACTTTAGACCAAGATATAAACTTGGATGTCATGAATATAATTTTCAGGACAGAAATATGTTCTCTGCAATTGCTGGCCTTTTTCTGAAAATGTTAGTTGGCCGGCTGTCTGTACCTTCAGTGTTTTCTGAGTCAATGATATAGAAGAATTATGCAACCAGTGAATTCATAGTTTCTAATCCATGTACTTGTGCCAGGGCTACAATTCAGATGGTATTTCAGCTATCAAATTATCAGCACAGTAACACTAGAAAAACACTGTTAGATTTCTTTTGTTCAACCAGCGGAATGAATGAAAAAAATCCAACAGATTCTTCCATTCATGCTAAACAGCACAGATGGTCGAATCCCCCTGTTTTCCATTGTATTCTGGAAGCTGTCAGTGGTGGTTGTGAGAATACCCAAACTTCAGCTCTATCTAATTGGCCACCCTCTGAGTGAATTTCAGCTGTTTTATCAGGAACCCACTGAAATGTAGTCAGTACATTGCAAGCCCTAGACAACTGGTGTTTTCAGATAGGGCCAACAAGGGCAACTTTTGTATTGCTCAGTAGAGATTTCATTTAGGTAAGGGTCTCCTTTGTGAGGGCACCTAGTGATAACTGTTATTGATACCTAATTTCATCATTCTAAATTTGTAGTACCTTGCATACGTTTTCATATCTGTATTTAGTAAATTTCACAACCTGGAAGTAAATTGATGTCTTCAGGATTTTATGATAATAATCAGATATATCAAACTATCAAGATATCAAAGTATGTGTAAATTAAACTATTATATTAAGTTAAAATGGTAAACTAAAAAGTTTGGAATTCTAGTTTATTTGTTTGTTTTTTAATTAAAATTAAGCACATTTTGGTGCAAAGAATTGTCTTCAGAAATTTAGATGAATTGTGTCCATTTATGTTACATGAAAATCAATAGACATGTTTCTGAAAGTCCCAAAATATATCAGGAAAACAAAGAAACTTTTATAACAAATACTGAAAACCTCTGGAGATGAATAAATTAGGTTAGGGCTATAAAACACTCACATTTTTTATATTCATTTGAGCAGATTGGTAAATGAATATTTTAAGATGGAATTTTGTTTCTGATAGAGAGGTAAATGGCTAGAATGTTTTTGCTGCAGTGTTCACACTGGGAAATGTGAACAGGTAATAAAAACCAATAAGAATTTAACCCTTACTGAAAATTGTCCAATACTTCAGAAAAAGGTTTTAGCTAGTGTTCCACTTTAAACTACATATCAGTAGAGTTGATCCAGTACCTTATCTAAGACTTCTTTTGATAGCTTTTGACAAACAGAAATTGGTCTATAGTCTTCTACATTCAGAACACTTAAGAGTGTTTTGGATGTCTGGTCACTCAATGTATGCTATGGTTCCTTCCATTGGCCTCTACGTTACTAATGTGTCCCGTAGTGCGGTAGGGCTTGGAAATAGAACCACTGACTGCATAGGGGGACCATGCATCCTACCCTCCTGGAAGTAGTGGATCCTGAAGAACCTTCTGCAATCGTAGATTTGTTACAGTGAAGATCAGCTGCACAAGTGGCAGGACAGCTAAGTATTAAGCCTTTTTATTACAGACAGTACTTATTTATTTTTTCATCTAAGCAGACTATTTCCACTGTCCAATTTCCTGCTGCTAAGCTCATTGTAGGCTAATTTCCCATATATAAACTCTCTGCAGACACCATTGTGATATAATAAATCTTTGATCATTTTTATCACTCTAGATGAGATTTATGCCTTTTTGTAGTCAATAACAATTCATACAGAATTTGTTGTTTCTTTTGTATAACAATTTGGTAAATATTCTAGTGATCATATTCAGGCAAAGCATATTAAAGATGAAATGTGCCATTCTTATCACGTTTACACAAAAAGGACAGACAACAACACTTTTCCTTATCTTAGGTATAAATAAAAAATAATATTTTTAGGCCATAGGCTGGTTTCATACCATCTAATTTGGCTATTGATATGCCTTTATGTAACACTGATAGAGATAAATAGGCCATGGATTTCATAGAGTGTACCTGACTGACATCTCATGTTTGCTTGAACTGATTTTACAATGAGATTTGTAGCAGATACTGTGTATAGCTTATTAAAAGAAGGGCAGATCTTATAATTGCCCTTGAAATCTAGCCCTCAAATTTCTTTCTCTTCACTTTTACCTCTTATTTCAAACTATTGTAGTGTGTCTATTGTATTATGACTATGGCCTTAACAAGATACTGGGCTCCATTCACAAAGTGGTATCTTACCACACAATGTTTTTGAAAAATGTTTTCTTTTTAATTAACAAAACAAAGCTACTAAAATACTGCATAAGTTATTTTATGAAGTAATGCAGTATTTTAGTAGCGAAAACATGTGCTAATTTAAAGTAATAAATACCACGTTGCTAAGGACTGAGCAGCCGCCGGCATCCTTAACAACCAGTAACTGTCATGGTTGTTAAGGAGTGGGTGGCTGCCACATCCTTCACAACCAATAAGTCTTTAGCTGTCAGCAGGGTTCCCCACTGACAGTTGAATGTAAACAAAACAATTGCTAGTAATTAAAAATTACAGAAAAAAACAGCGTAGGGGTCCCCCAATCCATACCAGGCCCTTCAAGTCTGGTATGGATTTTAAGGGGAACCCCACACCAAAATAAAAAAAAAACAGCATGGGTTTCCCTCCAAACTCATACCAGAGCCTTAGGTCTTGGTATGGATTTTGAGGGCAACTGCACGCTAAATTAAAAAAGAAATGACATGGGGTCCCAATCAAAATCCATACCAGACCCTTATTCGAGCATGCAGTCTGGCAGGCCAGGAAAGGGGGGGTGAGTGAGTTCCCCCCCTCCTGAACCATACCAGGCCACATGTCCTCAACATGGGGAGGTGCTTTTGGGCAGGGGAGTTTCCTTCAAAGCACCTTTCCCACATATTGATGAGGCCAAAGGCCTCTTCCCCACAACCCTGGCCAGTGGTCTACAAGTGGGGATCTTATTGGAATCTGGAAGCCCCCTTTACACAGGGGCCCCCAGATCCTGTCCCTCCATGTGAATGAGTATGGGGTACACAGTACCCCTACTCATTTACCAAAAAAGTGGAAAAAGTGAGTAAAATCACAGAAACAGTTTTTGAAAAGTCCTTTATTCAACCCCCCCCAAAAAAAAAGCACCTCCCCCCCAAGTTGAGGGCTAGCAGCCCGGTATGGTAAAGGAGAGGGAGTTGCTCACTCCTCCCCCACTCTCCTGTCCTGCTAGGCTGCATGCTCAGATAAGTGTCCAGTATTGATTAGGGGGCCTCATGGCGTTTTTTGCTTTCAGTGTGGAGTTCCCCTTAAGACCCATGCCTGACCTGAAGGGTCTGCTATGGATTGGGGGAGGACCCCCTTGCTTTTTTTTCTGTAATTTTTAATTGTTGGCAATTGTTTTGTTTGCATTCAGCTGTCAGTGGGGAATTGCACTGACAGCTAATGACTCATCTGTTGTTAACCCCTTCACGCCTAAGGGTAAAACAAATCTAAATGCCTAAGCACAATTCTGCAACGTTGACGTGTTAGTAAAACCGTACATATCGTCACAACTACTTTGCACATCCAGGTGGACTGCACAGTGATTGATCACTATGATAGCCAATCAGAGGCTATCACAGCGATCACGTGACCCGGAATCGGGAGTCCCGAGTCCCGATCGTTAGAACGGGACCCGGGGCTCTCAGTGACACCGCGGTCTTGGTGCTGGGAGCACGCCGAGCGGCCCGCTCCCAGCACAAAGACAGGTACGCAAATATGCGGCCCCACGGAAAAAAGCCCAGGTCCGTGAGGCCGCATATTTGTGTTACGTCGGCGTCAAGGGGTTAAGGACACAGTGGCCGTCCGCTCCTTAACAACCATGACAGTTACTGGTTGTTAAGTATGCAGGTGGAAGCTTGCTCCTCAACAACCAGTTAAAATAGAACACCTTCATTAACTACCGCATGCATTTAGTTATTTATTTCCTTCTGTAAATTGACTTTAACCCCTTTTTATGTAGTATTTACTGAGTGTTTTGACAGTTTTGCGTTAAACACCGCATAATGGTATAGTGAATTGACAGTTTTAGGATTACATGTGATATTTAGACAAAATGGGGTTTATTTACTAAAGCTGGAGAGTGCAAAATCAGACTCACTTGTGCATAGAAACCAATCAGCTTCCAGGTTTCATTGCCAAAGCTTCATTGAACAAGCTGAGGTTAGAAGCTGATTGGTTTCTATGCAGAAGGGAGTCTGATTTTGGACTCTCCAGCTTTAGTAAATAAACCCCAATGTGTCAGAACACCCTAATACCACCAGCAATCTGCTTTTGTGAACAGAGCCCATGGTCACTTTGCCCATTCAGACAAATCATTAGGCCCAACTGCTACGCTCCAGCACTGTCACACAATTTACTGCATAGGCTGGTGGTAACCTCTAAAGATCTGACACCAGCCTACACTGGGTGTTTTAGCCATGGTTGTTACATAGAAAGGGGGTTGAGGGATCACTGTAGAAATGACTTCAGTGGGTATAGGGGGCAATTTCGCACAGTTGCAGTCACTTTGCTTTGAATGTTCATAATGACAGCATCTTTTGAAAGTGAACAATGCTTATATGAATTTACTATGCAAAACATTTAGGACTCATGTGTATATCAAGCAAAATACAACATGAAACAATAGTCAGTATCCCAAGGCGCAAACTGCAATAATCAATAAATTCATCAATGTGTATCACTCAGGTGCAATCCCACCCCTAATGGAATAGAACTCACTGGGGTTAATTTACTAACATTAGAGAGTGCAAAATCTGGGGCAGCTCTGCAGAGGTATCAATTAGCGTCCAGGTTATATTGTCAAAGCACCAGATCGGTTTTAGTAAATCAACCAATCTGAGTCAAAATAACCACCTGTTTCAGGGTAAATCCGAAAGCATCTTATAATATTGGATACATGATGATGATGATGATGATGATTATTGATTATTGATTATTTCAGATTGCACATTTAGGAATATAAATTTTTTACATGTATATTCTATGCACTAACTTTTTTTTCAGCTAAGATGGGCACATCTCCTATCTTGGTTAGAAATATGTCCATCTACTATATGTTCATCAAATATAAGTGCTGTGGCCCAATCAAGCTGACTTTGGTTGGGACAGGAACCCTACTCTCATCCTTGGGTTGGGTGGTAGATTACGGAACACACTCTCAAATGGTCTAAACATGTTTACTTACATGGTGGCCTGAGAGAAATATTGTTTGGTGGCTGAATAGTGCTTATAAATGTCTACCCTGTAATAGTTATGCAAGCTTTAAAGGTTGTCAGGCCTCAAAGCAGGTCTTTGCATGTAACTTCTATAATCAACTTATGACCCAGACAGTTTTCGCCTGTCTCATATTCCTGCATTTTGTAAGTGATGGGTATTATTTACTAGAAGAATATAGGCTGTTTACTCTTCAAAATGAATTTTCTTATGTAGCGCTACCCCGTAGGAGCCACTGAGTAGAATGGGTCCTCTGTTCTTTGACCAGAGGAGAAGTACAGCATAACATCAGCACTTTGGTAGAGGGAGCAAAAATAAAAAACAATATCTCCTTCTCTATATTGCTGTAGCCCAGCACCTGGCCAACCTTAAAGTGTCATTAAACCCATTAGCACAATTTTATATTTTTCACCTTGGAAGATGGCAATAAAATCAATAGTCTAAAGACATTGTAATATTTTGATGAATTCACTTTTACCTGTTTGTTTATCCTGCAGTTATGTGAAAACATCTGCTTGCTGCATACCTTACTGAGAGATCAGTTGGTGGAGCAAACATGACTTCTGTAATGCAGCCTGCAGACATCACTCCAGGAAGTCTCCTTTCCTCTCCTGTGGCTGCGCAGAGCACTTGTTGTTGCAGTTACAAGTGTTGAATGAATATGTGTTTTCTACATAAAAAACAGATCCTAGGGGGCACACTGTTTCTGTGCTTGTAAAATATACAACTGTAAGAGCTGCTGCATAACACATTCTGGAAGCCATCTTGCAAGCCTCAGAAATGTGAGTAATGTGGGAGAGCTAGAAGAAGATGGGAATTCTCCATCAGTCATCTCTGATGGCTCCACTCCTGTGCAGTGGATCCTGTAGAGATGATTTATGGAAGATTGCCCTCTTCTACCAGCTGTCCCACATTCCATTCCATTCCAGAAGCTTTTGAGGCAGCTCACAGAATGCGTTAGACAGCAGCTGAGGGAGAGGAGAGGAGAGGAGAGGGAGGGAATCCATGCTACACGGACACTTGGAGCCATCCCACAGGTGACAAAATGAGTCGCATGGGGCAGCTTCATGAGGTAATGATGGAGCATGTACACAAAGTGTGGCAACAGAGGAACTGAAAGAACAGCTGTGATAGAGTTGCCATTGACAATGGAAGAATGGATGGAAGAGGCGGGATCAACCAGGTATTTGCAAGAAACAAGCAGGTGAATGAAGACATGCTTCTACACACAGGTATAGTGCATGCTTTCAGCCCCGGTTCTCACCAATGCAACTTTTCATGCAACGTATGACTTCAAAGTCACATGGCATGTCATATCCCATGCCTTTCTATAGCCCAATTCTAATCGCTGTGACGCAAGTCACAGCAACTCCAAAAAAGGCGTATGCACTATTTTTGTGTGACTTAATTGAGACTTACATTGTCATGTATTATTAAAGTCACACTGAGTGGCAGCAAGTTGCAATTAATTCGTACAGCATAGTCGGACCTCAAAGTTGCAAGACTTTGGGATTGCATTGGTTTAAACCAGGGCTTAAAGGAATATATACATTTTTTTTAATTTAATGACACATTCAAAAAGGTGCCTTCCACTGATCTTAGCCACCTCCAAATTCCTTTTTTTGCTGCTGTGATCTGACTTCCTGTTAGACGGTGACTACGGTCATGCTCCTTTGTCCCACTATATGTAGAAATGTGGCAACCCTTTCTCCCTATCATCACTCCCAAAATGGATTAGGGACTATGGACTATGGGATTTGTAGTTTGCATAGAGCAGTGCACATGAACCAACTAAAATATGCAGCTTATTACAAATAAACAGGGAAAATAGGAGAGGTTTGGGAGCTAACAGATGACGTTACAAGGAGGCAGAAAAACACAGAAATAAACAATTGCTTGAAAAAAGACCATTAAGTAGTAAATGTGTATAAATTATTTAGCAAAATAAGTATATTGTTTAGTATCACTTTAACTTGGTAAATGAGATGAAGCTATGCTGACTTGAATTATCCAATCATGTGTGAGTTACATAGTTACATAGTTAGCCTGGCTGAAAAAAGACAAAAGTCCATCCAGTTCAACTATAGAAAAAAAAGCTATAATCCTATACCCTCAGTTGATCCAGAGGAAGGCAAAAAAAAAAAACAGCAAAGCATGATCCAATTTGCTCCTGCAATCAGAAATTCCTTCCTGATCCCCTGAGAGGCAATCGGATATTCCCTGGATCAACCTTACCTATAAGTGTTAGTATGCAATTATATTCTGTGTATCTAAGAAAGAATCCAGACCTTTTTAAAGCAATCCACTGAGCTGGCCAGAACCAACTCTTGAGGGAGTCAATTCCACATTTTCACAGCTCTTACTGTGAAGAAACCTTTCCATGTTTGGAGATTACATTTATTTTCCTCCTGACGTAAAGAGTGCCCCCTTGTCCTCTGTGATGACCTCAGGGTGAATAGCTCTACACCGAGTTCACTATATGAACCACTGATTTATTTATACATGTTCATCAGATCCCCCCTTAATCTCCTCTTCTCAAGAGAGAATAAATTCAGTTCCTCTAATCTTTCCTCATAGCTGAGCTCATCCATGTCTCGTATCAGTTTAGTTGTCCTTCTCTGTACTTTCTCCAGTCCCTCAATGTTCTTTTTGTGAATTGGTGCTCAAAACTGAACTGCATATTCCAGATGAGGTGTTACTAATGATTTGTACCGGGGTAATATGATATCTCTCTCTCTGGAGTCTATACCTCTTTTAATGCAAGAGAGGATTTTGCTCACTTTTGAAATTGTAGCTTGGCATTGCATTCCATTATTAAGCTTGTGATCTACCAGAACTCCCAAATCCTTCTCCACCATTGATTCCCCCAGTTGTACCCCCCTAGTATGTATGATGCATGAATATTCTTAGCCCCCAAGTGCATAACCTTACATTTATCAACATTAAACCTCATTTGCCACATAGTTGCCCAATTAAACAGTGCATTGAGGTCGGATGTAAGTTGAAGACATCCTGTAAGGACGTTATTCCACTGCACAGCTTGGTGTCATCTGCAAAGACTGAAATGGGATCTTTAATCTCAGACCCTATATCGTTTATAAATATATTAAAAAGTAAGGGTCCCAACACTGAAACCTGGGGTACACCACTGATGACTCATTAACCACTACTCTTTGAATACGATCTTTTAGCCAGTTTTCTATCCATTTACATACATACAGATTTTTCCAAGCCTGTAGACTTTACCTTACAAAGTATCCGTGTGTGAGGAACTGTGTCAAATGCTTTTGCAAAATCCAAGTATACCACGTCCACCTCCACCCCTCTGTCCAAGTATACCACGACCACCGCCACCCCTCTGTCCAAGGTTTTGCTCACCCCCTCATAAAAAGAAATTAGATTTGTTTGACAACTTCTGTCTTTCATGAATCCATGCTGTCTGTTGCTTAAAATATTTTTCCCCAGCAAGAACTCATCTATGTGATCTTTTATTAAACTCTCCAGTATCTTCCCAACTATAGAAGTTAAACTAACAGGTCTGTAATTACTTTGTAAAGATTTTGACCCCTTTTTAAATATTGGCACCACATTGGCCTTACACCAATCCAGTGGTACTATGCCAGTCATTAAAGAGTCCCTAAAAATTATAAACAATGGCTTTGAAATGACAGAGCTCAATTCTTTAAGGCCCCGTGGGTGTATGCCATCTGGTCCAGGTGCTTTATTCACCTTTATACTCTCTAAATATTTTTGGATCATATCAATTGTGAGCCAATGTGGATCATCTGGAGCTGTGTCAATACCATGCCCATTATGGACAAGAGCTCCCCCATGCTCCTTTGTATATACAGAGCTGAAGAAGGTATTTAATAAATTTGCCTTCTCTTTGTCCCCAGTCACCCACTCTAGATTATTTTGTAAGGGCCTACATGCTCAGACCTGACTTTTTTACTATTAATATATTTGAAGAATTTTTTGGGGTTGGTCCTGCTATCTTTTGCAATCTGTCATTCGTTTTAAATTTTTGCAGCCTTTATTTCCTTTTTGCATATTCTGTTATATTCTTTGTAGTGTTTAAACGATAATAGTGTTCCTTTATTTTTATATTTAATAAAATCTCTTTTCTTATTATCTATAGCCTTTTTAACTTTGGCCATAAGCCACATAGGTTTGATTTTTAACCTTTTAAACTTGTTGCCCATGGGAATATATTTTGCAGTGTGTTCACATACAGTATTTTTGAAGAACTCCCATTTCTGTTTTGTGTTCATCAACAAGTTACAATGCTACCATTTTTCTTGCACATCATTGGATATTTTATGCAATGTGAATTATCACTTATTTTTACCCTATTCTCTAAGCTAACTGAAAATTAACATTGTAAAGTGAAAACAAATAGCTGCACTGTTCAAGGTCGGTCCACGATACCCAATGCAACAATCCTGATATCCAGTGCAAGCCTGGCTCGCAGCCTAGAGTGAACTGGAAAACGAATGGGATGGCTTCACACGGGAATAGGAATAAAAAAAAAATTCCATGCTTTATTGAAGTAAAATCCATGCTACACAATACAGTGACAGGAGCTGGGACCAAGAAGTCAACGCGTTTCACACTAGTGTGCATTGATCATAACAACTGTGATTATGAATAAGCGCACACTTGCGTGAAACACTTTAACAACTTGGTGCCAGCTCCTGTCACTGTGTTGTAAGGTGCAAATTTTACTTCAATAAATCTTGGAATTTTTTTTTACTTTCCTATTCCTGTGTGCAGCCATCCCATTAATGTTGCAAAGTGAAAACTTTAATTAACATGTTAACATTTAAGTTGGAACAAAAAAAAAAGTCAGATGAAGCTTGGATGAAAGAATTAACTGTGTACACTCTTTTATTGCCTCCATTTGCCAGACGTTGTTCAACAGTTTGTAAGTCAGAGTTACAGCCTTGCCGTCAAGAAGTAGTGTTCCAATAATGCTAAATTCTATGTTAACCTGTAGCACGTGTCACTGATTCTGTATCAGGCTATCAGAAAATAATTTCTTAAAAGGATTCAATTCAGTGATGGCATATAAAACTAAAAAGGGTCTGCTGGCAGTGTCAGCCAACGTGGAAATAATTAGTATATGTGTTTTGGCAGTGTGGAGACCTGCAGTGATCCTGCTTCCTCCAGAGAGGTCTGACCTGTCATTCAATAAACTGATCTGTGGGTGACTTTAATTTTATTTGACAGTGTCTTTCTAGCAAATAGAGCTGAAGTGGAGAATAGTGCCAGTAATGGAAGGTTTTATGAATATCTTTTAGAAAAAAAAGAATATCAGAAAACTTAGACATTCTTTCAGAGCCTTATAAATGCATTTATGCTATATTATTTTGACAGCATGATTCATTTCTATGTAGTGTTCTGTTACAGTAAAATCTTTTGTCCCAATACTTTTAGCATATGGATTTGTATGTTCAATGGTTGTTTTTACATTGTATTTGTTTGTATATTTTATGCTGTCATTATACAGTATTTGACCTTCATACTTCCATGTATTCTATTACAGTAACAAGGAAATATCAATGTCTTCATATTCTGTAGCTATACATAATTTAGGTCTCAAGGTTACGGATAGATCACTGTTTCTGATTATTGGTATGAGAAATGTTGGAAACTGATAAAACGTCTCAATGTCTTCTGTCACAAACTTACAAAACTATAAAAATAAAGGACCTTATTGGACACCTTGGACAAGGCCAGATTTTTATTTCTTGCCCCTAAGCCAGATGCCTTGGGCTGCCTCCTGCAGTCTTAATATTAAACTGTCAAGCTCAGTTGTCATAGCTACACAAGGCACAATGAGGTTCACACAAGTATAGACCTAAGAAGGACTTACGTTGGGCATAGATAAATCAAAATTTGGCTGGTTCAGCAGGATCTGGTCAAATTTTCATATGTCTGTGGTCCTGCCTATTCTACAGAAGTCAATTTTTAGATTTTAGATCGATTTCTGTTTAACAGGCACACTGTAAAACTTTTTTTGATCAGCAGCTGCAGCCACAGATCAGTGGTATATACTGACAGTTGGAGCTGCAGTCATAACGCAATTCCCAGGAAGAGGGGATCCTCTAACCACCTCGCTTGTGGGAATGGAGGTGTCTGTTAGTGTTGTTTTTCTTTCTGCCAGCTGAATGAAAAAAACTGTCTTAGTCTAGGGCAGTTGACATTCAGCAACAAAATGGGTAGTTGGGTGACCATGGAATACATAAGGGGTGTGCCAGATGTTCCTGGGCACACCCTAATCACCCCATGCACACCCCAGATGGATCACCAGCACAGCAGGAAACTGATGTGCTGGTGATCCATCTGTTGTATACCTGTTGCTGCTGTGAAGACCTGAGCCACAACCAGACAGCTTCATGTTACATAGTTACATAGTTAGTCTGGCTGAGAAAAGACAATAGTCCATCCAGTTCAACCATAGAAAAAAAAAAGTTATAATCCCATACCCACAGTTGATCCAGAGGAAGGCAAAAAACCCAGCAAAGGATGATCCAATTTGCACCTGCTGGGAAAAAAATTCCTTCCTGATCCTCCAAGAGGCAATCGTATATTCCCTGGATTAACTGTAAATATAAATGTTAGTGTCCGGTTATATTCTGTGTATCTAAGAAACAATCCAGGCCTTTTTTGAAGCAATCCACTGAGCTGGCCAGAACCAACTCTTGAGGGAGTCTATTCCACATTTTCACAGCTCTTACTGTGAAGAAACCTTTCCATGTTTGGAGATTACATTTCTTTTCCTCAAGATGTAAAGAGTGCCCCCTTGTCCTCTGTGATGACCTCAGGGTGAATAGCTCTACACCGAGTTCACTATATGAACCACTGATGTATTTATACATGTTGATCATATCCCCCCTTAATCCCCTCTTCTCAAGAGAGAATAAATTTAGTTCCTCTAATCTTTCCTCATAGCTGAGCTCCTCCATGCCTCGTATCAGTTTAGTTGCCCTTTTCTGTACTTTTTCAAGTTCCCCAATGTTCTTTTTGTGAATTGGTGCCCAATACTGAACTGCATATTCCAGATGAGGTGTTACTAATGATTTGTACCGGGGGTAATATGATATCTCTCTCTCTGGAGTCTATACCTCTTTTAATACAAGAGAGGATTTTCCTCGCTTTAGAAGCCGGAGCTTGGCATTGCATGCCATTATTAAGCTTGTGATCTACCAGAACCCCCAGATCCTTCTCCACCATTGATTCCCCCAGTTGTACCCCCCCCCCTAGTATGTATGATGCATGCATATTCTTAGCCCCCAAGTGCATAACCTTACATTTATCAACATTAAACCTCATTTGCCACATAGTTACCCAATTAAACAGAGCATTGAGGTCGGCTTGTAAGTTGAAGACATCCTGTAAGGACATTATTCCACTGCACAACCTGGTGTCATCTGCAAAGACTGAAATGGGATTTTTAATCCCAGACCCTATATCGTTTATAAATGTATTAAAAAGTAAGGGTCCCAACACTGAACCTTGGGGTACACCACTGATGACCCCAGACCATTCAGAGTATGAATCATTAACCACTACTCTCTGAATACGATCTTTTAGCCAGTTTTCTATCCATTTACATACATACAGATTTTTCCAAGCCTGTAGACTTTACCTTACACATTAGCCGTGTGTGGGGAACTGTGTCAAACGATTTTGCAAAATCCAAGTATACCACGTCCACCGCCCCCCCTCTGTCCAAGGTTTTGCTCACCCCCTGATGAAAAGAAATCAGATTTGTTTGACAACTTCTGTCTTTCATGAATCCATGCTGGCTGTTGCTTAAAATATTTTTTTCCAGCAAGAACTCATCTATGTGGTCTTTTATTAAACTCTCCAGTATCTTCTCAACTATAGAAGTTACACTAACAGGTCTGTAATTACTTGGTAAAGATTTTGACCCCTTTTTAAATATTGGCACCACATTGGCCTTTACGCCAATCCAGTGGTACTATGCCAGTCATTAAAGAGTCCCTAAAAATTAGAAACAATGGCTTTGAGATGACAATGCATGTAGAGTTTCCATAATGTCTTTACTGTCACATGGTTCTTGTCTGCAGTCATAATTTAAATCTCAGGGACTGAATGTAACAGACAGTGTTTTCTCGTTTTTATTTACCTGTTCATCTCGTCATTAACATTATCGCTCTGTGTGCAGTGGGGCGATGAGAAAGATCTTTCTCTGACTGGCTCTGCCATAGGAGAAGTGCTTCTTTACTCCTCTTTCACTCTTTTATATATATACTGTACAGTATATGCACATGAGCACACCTTAATGTAATAGGCTGCTTACACCTATGCCCTAGACAAGGGGTCTTGTCTTACAATTTACTGAGGTCTGGTCAGCAAAATTTCCTTCCATCAGAGGTACAAACCTCATTAAAGATATAACACATCACAGTCTCCGGCTACATTATGATCTTTAGTGTACCTTTCACACTGTAGTCCTTCTACATCACAGTCCCCTCTTTAAAGAAGTCCCACAGTGTCCTCTTTTCCTTTCACATCACTGCCCATTTACATCACAGCACCCCTTAACAAACCACAGTATCTCCTAACACAACACAACACCCCTTAACACAACACAGTGACCCTTAACATAACACAGCGCCCCTTAACACAACACAGTGCCCCTAACACAACACAGAGCCCCTAACAACACAGGAAATATATAGCAAAGACGGGATGTCTCTTTGCTGGACATGGGATGTTGCTTTGCTGTATGGGGATGTCCCTTCTTGGACTGGGTTGTCTCTTTGCTAGATTGGGATGTCTCCTTGCTGGACCCAACTGGGCAAGGAGACAGCCCAGTCCAGCAAAGAGACATTGCCAACCAGCAAAGAGACAGCCCATCCAGCAAAGAGACAGCCCACCCAGCAAAGGGACATCTGTCCAGCAAAGAGACAGCCCAGTCCAGCAAAGAGATAGCCCAGTCCAGCAAAGAGACAGCCAACCAGCAAAGAGACAGCCCAGTCCAGCAAAGAGACAGCCCACCAGCAAAGAGACAGCCCAGTCCAGCAAAGAGACAGCCCAGTCCAGCAAAGAGACAGCTTGTCCAGCAAAGAGACAGCTTGACCAGCAAAGAGACAGCCCACCCAGCAGAGACAGCTCATCCAGCAAAGAGACAGTCCATCCAGCAAAGTAACAGCCCATCCAGCAAAGAGACAGCCGTCCAGCAAAGAGACAGCCCGCCAGCAAAGTGACAGCCCAGTCCAGCAAAGAGACAGCCCAGTCCAGCAAAGAGACAGCCCAGTCCAGTAAAGAGACAGCGTGTCCAGTAAAGAGACAGCCCATCCAGCATATACAGCTCATCCAGCAAAGAGACAGTCCATCCAGCAAAGAGAGAGCCCATCCAGCAAAGAGACAGCCTCATTCACTGCCACTACAGACCTGTCATAGAGTGGCAGCGGGTGAAGAAGACAGGCTGCCATTGTCCCTTCAGTGCAGCAGCCGGCTGAGGAGGTGTCCCTGTGACAGCAGTGCCTCCTGCTCGTCACTGGAGCCGTCACTTCTGTCGGCCCTGGTTTAGGCATTGCCGCACAGGGGGAGGTGAGCAATGGCCTCAGTCTGTATTAGCCCCACCCTGACCACGGTCGCACACTTACCTCCCGCTATGTGGCTCGGTCATCTTAAGCCCGGCGGCCCGAGGGAGGGCCATGGCGTGGCTGCGGTCCGGACAGGACTGTCCCTCGGTCTGCCATTTAGTGACCACTGCCCTAGACCATTGTCTATATTTGGAATGCAGGTCCCTGACCTGTCCTTCTGGCATAAAGCCTTAAAAGCAATCCAGCCACAATCAGTAGTCTTTATTCATGAGGATCTCACAGAAAGACATATTATCATATAATTTATTGTAAAGCATTGAACTTATTTAATTTACCTTAGTTCTCTTCATTTTGATAATTTCTGAAAAACAAATGTTTTGGAGGAAAAAAACACTTATCTTGTGAAGATGACCTTTATTAACAAGTTGATTACAAGCTGATGGCAAGATTATCATTGAAACTTAAAGATCATAGACCATTCATCCACAAAATAACATTAGGTGTGTTGCATGCATGTTCATTTAAAGTAACTTTTTTAAGATAGGTTTCTTATTGCCACTTTTTAGATTTTTAATAGACTTACTAGTCAAATGTAATAAATGCATGGAGCTCTCCCCAAGGTGGATGAATACTTCACACTCTCTAGATTTAAAAAGCAGTGCTTTGTAGAAAAGTAAACAGTAAACTGATATTCCACATTGCATGTGTCAGAGACAATGTTAGATTTCACATCCCTTCCTGCACCCAAACAGGCACATGTTTGCCAGTGTACAGTATATGAATACACACATTTTTCATGCATTAATATCAGGGGGCTAATTGAGACATGTCTATGTCTTGGACTATCAGTCAGATTTGTGCAGGGCTTCAACATATCCATAATAATTACACATTCTCAGAGGTCATGGCTTTCATTGTAGAGAACACATACATTATTTATTTCTCTTTGGACATGTTAGCATTTCTGTGGTTTCATGGCAGAGTTCTTAGTTTTAAATATGCATATTCATTGCATTTTATTATATGTCGGTTTTTCCAAGGTCACTTATTAGAGAGGGCAAGCATTTTGCTTTTACAGATACATCAAATTAAACATATTCATTGATTAACTTTGTCAGATGCATGCATTTGCAATTCTTATGATCTCATGCCCAAGTGTGGCATATTGGATAATTCCTAAATATATTACAAACCCTAACCCCTATGTGCAGCACAGTGGCTAAATGGTTAGCACTTCTGCCTGGCAGTACTAGCATCGTTGGTTCAAATCCCAACCACAGCACCACCTGCCTGGCGTTTGCATGTTCTCCCTGTGCCTGCATGGGTTTCCTCCAGGTACTCTGGTTTCCTCCCATACTCCAAAGACATGCTGGTAGTTTAATTGGCTCCTGTCTAAATTGGCCCTAGTATGTGTATGTATGAATGTAAGTTAGGGACCTTAGATTTTACATCCCTTGAGGGGTAGGGACTGATGTGAATGTACAATATATATATATATATGTAAAGCGCTGTGTAAATTGACAGTGCTTTATAAGTACCTGAAATAAATAAATAAAAGGAACATAGAAGAAATCTTCCAATAAGGACACCTGCTCTGATACAACGTAGAAACTTTCCCCTCAATTTGGAGAAGAAAGTGAATAGAAATATCGATACAAAAAAAACAAACTAACATAGTATTAAATAGCATTCCCTAATGTTTCAAGTGTAAGTTCTTTATAGAGTGGGTAAGGGTCAATGATGTATTTAGGTGTTGTGCTGCCCTAGGCAACACAAACATCTGCCACCCTCCCAGGAAGAGAGCCTAACACCAAACAACAACACCCCCTCTCCAACCCCTCCCCCCGCCCAAGAGAGCCTACCACTACCACCACCCTTCATACACACCTTCAACTTCACACTCTGATTGATGCAAAATTCATAGTCAACTTGATGATAGCATGCTGCCCAGACTCTGTTGCAGCAAAGCCACCCCAGACCATAACATTTCCTCCACTAGGCTTTACCATTGATATGAAGTTCTTCTCCTGAAAAGGTGTTTTCAGTTTGCATCAAGCATGTCTACTATTATGGTGGCCAAACAAATCTATCTTAATCAGTCTACAGCACATTGTTCCAGAAAGCTTGGCCTTTACATGTATGTTCAATGAAAAACTGTAGTCTTACTTTAATGTTATTTTTGGACTTTAAAGGCTTTTTTTGGCACACCTCTGATGCAGGTTAAAGTGGTGCAATCTCTTTCTGATTGTAGATGCATGCACTTTGACACCAGCTGCTGCAACAATTAAATGCAGATCCCTCAATTAAATATTGGAGTTCTTGGAGAGTGGTCAAATGGTTAGCTCTTGGGCTCAATTTACTGGGCTGAGTAGCCTAAGAAAAATTAGCAGTCATTTAAGACCTATGACAGATTATGTTTTTCCCTATAGTGGAATGATTGATTTAAAATAATTTAAAACACATTCTTTTGATCTTGGCATGATGGCATCACACGCCAACTGCAAAGAGAACACCAGACCCTTGCTATCTCAGGCTTAAATAAAACAGATCCCAACTTCATACTACCTAAGGAGGTTCTAATCATTGATACTAAATCAGAAACACCTGTTTCAAAGTGCATGAATTTGAAGTAGAGGTAAATGTAGGATGTACTTGCTTATTCCATGTATCACAATCTTCATTTACTTTTATTTAGAATATGAGAATGAATACACCATGTCAATTTTATGTATAATTTTTTTAACCACTTTTGGAGAAAAAATGCTTGTCTTGCAAAATGTGGTGTCACAGCTCCATTGATCCACTTAATTTTTGCGAGCCAGGCTCCAGACAAGGAGAGCACAAGGAGAGCATTTCTGAGGAAAATAGCCCCAGCTGCACTGCTGTATGTGGGGCTACTTAGTACCCAATTCTACACTCCAAAAGATCCACAGATCTGTGATCCCTGCCTTTTCAGAGTCTTTAGCATCTCAAGGTCAGAGGCTGAACCTTTGCGAGAAAACTACCAAAGGTGGCAGAAGTGGAGTTACCTTTTAAGGACCAAGCCTCTGGCAACCTACTGAATGTGAGCACTGTATGTCTACACTCTACAGCACTACTGAAAGTACTGGAGTTCCCAGAGAGAGGCCATGCAGCATTGTGTGACACAGACAATTTTTCATTGCAAGACTGCACCATTTTGCTTTCATATCACTACACAGTGGTGGATTTTTACCAAATTAATTGGATTTTCCTGCATTCACATTTTTTAATTATTTATTTTGGTTCATACTATTCACAGTTATATGTCACATTAGTTCTTTCACAGGTTATATATGTGACTATGAGGAGTCATGCACTCATTTGTTGATTACTGAGTGCACATATAGTAATCAATTGTGAATATATTTGAATATTTAACACAAGGGGGCAATTCAAGCATGGTTACAGAGTTTTGATTTTATCAATATTGATAAATGGCTGGGTGGATGCTCTCTAGTACTCTTATGTCCTTCCAGAGACAAACACTGTGTGGACCCCCTGGGACTTGCAGCAGCACGATTTGTGATTGCTCTGTCTACCAGACACAGCGGATCACCGTTCATGGTACCGGGCCACTGTGAACGACACACTGTTGCTTGACTGAGTAATTGTCATTTAAAGTGTGACAGTGAGACCCCAAGTCCTCTTCCAGCATGACATCTCTCTCGAGTCATGCTTGTTCAAACCTCCCCGTTATTCAGTAGCAAAGTGTGCTGCACATGTTACTTGTGTTTTTTACAAGTGTTTTTTACCCTCCTCCCCTTCACGTACCACCAGTCAAACAAACCAATCTTTCTTTCCACAAAGACCTCCACCACAAGATGGAAAAACTTCCTCAAACCAACGACCAAACCAAGTCCACAACATTATGCTTCTAAAAGTCCACTACCTACGACAGAAGAAAACCTATCGTTCCTTAAATTCTCAGAAACAACTCCGCTACTCCACTCAACTCATCAACACTCTACAAAATGCTTAATATATCATCTTTAAATGTCCGTGGCCTCAACTCCCCTTACAAGAGATCTCTACTTCTGAAAGAAGCCCGCTCCCTGCAAACTGGTGTCATCTTTCTACAAGAAACCCACTTCGCCTCCACCAAAATCCCGAAACTCGCTCCAATTTCAATGCATATCGGAAACAGCGGACCCCCAAGGCCGCTATCACATCCTTATATGCAAAATTAACAAAATCCTATACACCCTGGTCAACGTCTATGGACCAAATGCCAACTAACTTCAGTTTTACAACAAACCCAACTCGACCATCTCCTCTCTAAAAAAAGGCAGACCACTCATCGGCGGAGACTTCAACATCATAGGCAATCCACTCCTGGACTCTTCCTGCAACAAACGCTCCTCTAAACACACTCTTAACCATTTCTTACACACTAACGATCTCTATGATGTTTGGCGATGCCAACATAGCACAGAAAAGGACTATACCTATTACTCTTCATCACACCTATCCTATTCCGGAATTGATTTTTTCATCACGTACAAATGGACCTTACAGCATGCAACTTCCTCAAAGATCGGCACCATAACGTGGTCGGACCACGCTCCAATCACCATCACTCTTGATCACAATCAACACTCTCCGATCCCCCGAATATGGAGACTGAATTCGACCATTTTGAAGAATCCAGACCACAAGAACCACATACTAGATGCACATAATATGTTTTTTGAACTCAATGATACCCCTGATATTTCTATACCCATACTATGGGCCACTTATAAAGCATATACAGTTGCAAGAAAAAGTATGTGAACCCCTTGGGATTACGTGGAGTTTTGCATGAATTGGGCATAAAATGTGCTCTGAACGTCATCTAAGTCACAACAATAGAAGAACACAGTCTGCTGAACATAATACTACACAAACATTAGATGTTGCCATGGTTTAATTGCAGATAACATGTAAACATTCACAGTGCAGGGAGGAAAAAGTATGTGAACCGTTGGACTTAATAACTGGTTGACCCTCCTTTGGCAGCAATAACCTCAACCAAACGTTTCCTGTAGTTGCAGATCAGACCTGCACAACGATCTGGAGTAATTTTGGACCACTCCTCTTCACAAAACTGTTTCAGTGTAGCAATATTCTTGGGATGTCTGGTGTGAATTGCTCTCTTAAGGTCATGCCACAGCATTTCAATCGGGTTGCGGTCAGGACTCTGACTGGGCCACTCCAGAAGGCGTATTCTGTGCTGCTGCAGCCATTGTTTTGTTGAATTACTTGTATGCTTTGGGTCATTGTCCTGTTGCATCACCCATCCTCTGCAGAGCTTCAGTTGGCGGACAGATGGTCGTACGTTTTCCTGCAAAATGTCTTGATAAACTCTGGAATTCATTTTCCCATCAATGACAACAATTCGTCCAGGCCCTGAGGCAGCAAAGCAGCCCCAAACCATGATGCTCCCTCCACCGTGTTTTACAGTGGGGATGAGGTTTTGATGGTGTGCTGTGTCTTTTTTTCTTCACACATAGTGTTGTGTGTTCTTCCCAAACAACTCAATCTTGGTTTCATCTGTCCACAGTATATTTTGCCAGCAGTGCTGTGGAACATCCAGGTGCTCTTTTGCAAACTTCAAACGTGCTGCAATATTCTTTTTGGACAGCAATGGCTTCCTCCGTGGTGTCCTCCCATGTACTCCATTCTTGTTTAGTGTTTTCCTTATTGTAGATGTGTCAACAAAAATGTTAGCATGTGCCAGAGATTTCTGTAGGTCTTTAGCTGACACTCTGGGATTCTTCTTTACCTCATGCAGCATTCTGCACTGTGCTCTTGCAGTCATTTTTACTGGACGACCACGCCTAGGGGGAGTAGCAACAGTGCTAAACTTTCTCCATTTGTAGACAGTCTGTCTTACCGTGGACACATGAACATCAAGGCTTTTGGAGATACTTTTGTAACCCTTTCCAGCTTCTTGCAAGTCAACAATTCTTGATCGTAGGTCTTCTGAGAGCTCTTTTCTGTGAGGCATGGTTCACATCAGACAGTGCTTCTTGAAACCAGTAAACCCAAAACAGGTGTGTGTTTTTTAAGGGCAGGACAGCTGTCAGCAACACATCCAATATCATCACACTATTTTTAGTCAAGGTTGGCTCACTCCTGGCTCCAATTAGCTCTGGGAGAAGTCATTAAGCTAGGGCCTCACATACTTTTTCCTCCCTGCACTGTGAATGTTTACATGTTATGTGCAATTAAACCATGGCAACATCTAATGTTTGTGTAGTATTATGTTCAGCAGACTGTGTTCTTCTATTGTTGTGACTTAGATGACGTTCAGAGCACATTTTATGCCCAATTCATGCAAAACTCCACGTAATCCCAAGGGGTTCACATACTTTTTCTTGCAACTGTATGAGAGGTATTCTTTTACAATTGAATTCCCAAATTACTAGGCAGAGAAACTAACAAATTGACGAACTTCTCGCCTCAATTAAATCAAAAGAAGAAACAAACAAAAAATCCCCAGATCTCTCAATTTCTTCCTCCCTCCCCACAGAAAGAAACAAACTCAGATCCCTCTTACTATACAAATATGACCTCAATCTTCAAAAAATGAAAGTAAAATATTATTCCCTAAGTAACAAAGCCAATTCTCTACTAGCTAAAATGATCAAAAAAGGTGCCTAAAATCCAAAATAACCTCAGTCCAACACCCGACCACCAATACCTTAACCACAAACCCACAAGAAATAGCCAACGCTTTCGTGGACTACTACCAACACTTATATAATCTCAAAAATTACACTGATACTATCCAACCAACACTCACATCCATACAACAATTCCTACACACAACTAAACTTGCTCAGCTCTCTTCATCTCAACTTGACGCTATAGCTAATCCAATCTCTCCCAAAGAAATAGAAACAGCTATCAAAACACTCCCACTCAATAAATCTCCAGGAAGTGATGGATATACAAATGAATTTTACAAACAATTTGCCCCTGACCTATCACCCTATCTGACCAAACTTTTTAACCATGCCGCCACTACGGGAACATTCCCTAAAGACATGCTGCAGTCTATAATAACGACTATACCAAAACCTGGCAAATACCCATAATATGTCGAAAACTATAGACCCATATCCTTACTCAATACAGACATAAAACTCTACGCAAAAATTATAGCTCGCAGACTCCTCCCCTATCTTCCCACTTTAATATACCCAGACCAAGTAGGATTCATCTCCGGCCGCCAAGCACCCGATGCCACCAAAAGAATTATCTCCCTTCTCCACAATCTAGAACTCACCAAACAACCCTCCCTACTTCTATCTTTGGACGCAGAAAAAGCATTCGACCGAATACATTGAAAATTTATGCAATTGACCCTACAAAAATTTGGCATCACAGGATGAATGCTAACAGCCATTTTATCACTATACTCCCACCCCTCAGCCAGAGTAGTAACAGATGGAACATTATCAGACCCGTTCAATATTACAAATGGTACTAGACAAGGCTGCCCCTTATCTCCCATAATATTTGCACTTGAACCCTTAGCCTCTAAACTTAGAGAAGACCCGACGTTCACTGGTATCAAACACCTTAACTCAGAACATAAAATTAGCTTATTTGCAGATGATAGCATACTTATGGTGGCCAATTCAACTAGATCCCTCCAAACGATTCGCACCCACCTCCGAAGCTATTCGGTGGTTTCCTATTACAAACTTAATGAACCCAAATCTTTAATACTGAATCTTCACACACCAACCCAAACACAGTTACTACTTGCCAAACAATTCCCCTTCTCCTGGGAGAAAAACCATATCACCTACCTAGGAATCAGCCTTACCGCAACAACAGACCAATTATACCCTTTAAACCACAAGATGCTCCTCGAAACAGTCCCCCAAGAAATTGCCACCCTTCGCACCTCAAGACTCTCTAAACTAGGCCGAGTAGCGACCTTAAAAATGTGTATTCTACCTAAAATTCTATATATATTTCACACACTCCCTATACCAATCCCCAATACCTTTTTCTCCAAATTACAGGCAATTCTTGCCAATTTCCTATGGAACTCAAAAAAACCGAGATGTACCACCAACCTTTTAATATGCCCAACATCCAAAGGAGGCGCAGGCCTCCCCCACTTAAAATCCTACTATAATGCTACCCTTCTTGACCAAATATATTTTTGGTGGCATTCGACAACAGAAAAAAATTTGGTCCACGAAACTCTTCCACTTCTCCCACTTAAACCCCAAAACTTACTCCTAATATCACCTGTACAATGAAATGATCACTATCTGAAGCACCCATGTCTCCAAGCCTCCCTACAAGCCTGGTGCGAACTCCTAACCACTAAATACACTGACACCAAACAAATCTTTACCCCAATTAACACATTACATTTCATTACGCCCTCTCTAGATCTAACCCAATGGGAAAAATGAGGTATAAACACTATAGCAGACCTCTTCACAGCCCACACTCTAAATTCATTTCAGAACCTCCAAACCCAATTCAATATTCCTATAACTGAATACTTTACCTACTTGAGAATCACTCACTGCATACAAACAAAAACTATACCCGAAATCACAAAGATCCCAAATACTGCCTACCATTTCTTTAACAAACCACAATACCCAGGCAAGGGTATTTCCACTTTCTACACGTACATATCGAACCTACAATTCGCCCTACAATCAACATCCCTATCAAACTGGAAGAAGATCCTTTCCGAACCCATTAATGCACATTCATGGGAAAAAGCATTTGGTACCACCCATAAATCTTCCCAGTGTAGCTCACACTGGGAATCATACTTAAAAATTCTCCACCAGTGGTACCTAACTCCTTTCAAATGATCTATATATTGCCCAAAACACTCCTCTTCTTGCTGGAAACACTGCAGTGACCTAGGTTCAAGATTATTATAGTAATTATTATTATTATACAGGATTTATATAGCGCCAACAGTTTGCGCAGCATTTTACAATATAAGGGAGTACAATTACAATACATTTCAGTACAGAAGGAATAGGAGGGCCCTGCTCATGGAGCTTACAATCTAAAGGAAGCGGGAGGTGATACAAAAGGTGATAGCTGCGGGGGATGATCTGGCGGAGGTGATTCAAGTACAGTTCTTAGGTGGAGGTGGGGTAGGCTTCCCTGAAGAAGTGAGTTTTCAAAGATCGCCTAAAGGCAGACAGGGTGGGGACTGACCGCACATGCTGTGGTAGGGAGTTCCAGAGGATGGGAGAGGCTCTGGAGAAGTCCTGGAGGCGAGCGTGGGAGGAGGTGATGAGGGAGCTAGAGAGGATATTAAGGGAAGGAGCGGAGTGGGCGATTTGGGCGGTATCTGTGGATGAGGTTGGTGATGTAGCTAGGGGCAGAGTTGTGGATGGCTTTGTAAGCTGTGGTTAGTATTTTGAATTTTATATGTTGGGTTAGTGGAAGCCAGTGGAGGGATTGGCAGAGAGGGGCAGCAGTCGCTGATCGGTTGGTAAGGTGTATGAGTCTAGCAGCAGCATTCATAATAGACTGAAGGGGGGATAGCCTGTGTAGCGGTAGACCAGTGAGGAGTGAGTTGCAGTAATCGAGGCGGGATATAACTAAGGCGTGGATAAGTTGTTTTGTGGTGTCATTGGTCAGGAAGGGGCAGATTTTGGAAATGTTCCGGAGGTTGAGGCGGCAGGATTTAGCCAGTGAGTGGATGTGGTGCCCAAAGGAGAGGTCAGAGTCTAGGAAGGACCAATGGTTGTGCTGTTGATCTTAATGGTAAAGTCATGAGTGGGGGATCAGGGGGAGGAGGAAATATTACAAGCTCAGTTTTTGAAATATTGAGTTTAAAGTAGTGATGTGACATCCATGCTGATATGTCGCTTAGTAGATTTGTGATACGTGAAGAGGTTGAGGGGGTGAGCGGGGGAGTGGAGAGATAAATCTGGGTGTCATCAGCATAGAGGTGGTATTGGAAACCATGGGAGGTTATCAGTTGGCCCAGGGAGGAGGTATTACACATACTATGGACCTGTAAATCAATCAGATACTTTTGGAACGATGTCTTTCAACTAATCTCCGAACTATCAAAAACACTGATAGTCCCAAACCCCTCAATTGCACTCCTACACATCGAGATTGAAAAATTTCCCCATAACACCCACACTATCATTATCCATATACTATCTAATATTATCCATATACTACAATATTACCAGACAATGGAACACTACCACCACTCCTTCCTTTACATCACTGATTAAAGATCTCAATCTCCAGTGTGAAATGAAAAAAAGATCCGCCTTTAACAATTCCACCCAATACAAATTCATATCTCAATGGACTCGGTCACAAAATCCGAACTGCTCTTTACAATTCTGATAACCTAAGCACAAACTTTGTTGCGCACCAAATCTAGACTGGTATCCCTCCTCCGAACCCATTACTTATATACCTTTCCCCTTCCTACTCTCCTTTCCAATTCCTTCCCTGTTTAATACCCCCTCAATACTCCATACTTTTTACCAAGGTTCAATATGAAATTAAAGAATACCTCTAATATTGATGATTTATAAACCATTATCGACCCCAGCCGATTGGTGGGGTAAACATTTCATACCATGATGTATTGACATGCTTACCAATGAACCGAATATTCTTACCCTGTTATTCTCTGAAAAATTTCAATAAAAATATTGAAATATAAAGTGCGACAGTGCTGAAATCTGAAATTTTGCCTGGGTAGGAAGGGGAAGTGAGTGTTTGTTACTGAAATGGTTAAGTACATCTTCTTTATCTGTAGGTAGTGTTTGAATTAAGTTCTAATGTTTGCCTATTCAAATATTTTGAAAACATCAACAATTCTTCTTGGGCTGTACTTACTTTTTCATTTGATTATACAATAAATATTTTCAGCCGCTAACAAATGCATACCTTTTTTTCATTTATGTCCTATACCATTCATACAATTTTTCACCAGATATAACCAGTAGCTGCTGTAATTGCTCCACTTCTAGTGGTCTTAAAAAAAGATACTGATTTATATTGCTTTACATGTACCAGTACTGTTGGTGGCATACTACTTTTTTCCATTTACTGATTTAATATGTAAAAAATATGTACATAAATATTCAATTCAATATCCATATTCATTTCACAATAAGAAGTGTAAAACCTTATTTCTGTATTTCTTCCTCTAAGCAAAACCAGTTGCAATTTATCAAGTGAAGTACACAAAGTTGTCTGTGGAAGACTTTGCCTAAATGTGCTCCCTTGTTTCCCTAAACTCACAACACATTCTGTCTGACAAAGTACAGTTGTGGCCAAAATTATTCAACCCCCAATGCTGTAAAGGGGTTTAGGGACTATAGTGTACATTTGGAATTGTATTCAGAATCAAATCCTACAAGGACGTTGTAACTACCCAAATGCAACTAAAATGACATCAATTGTTTATGTAATACAGTAGTAAATGGTTCTTATGTGGTTTCTTCATTGCCACAATTATTCAACCCCTTAAAGACTACCACTCTGAAGAACAGAGGTTCATACAGGTGCTTTCCATCAGGTATTGAAAACACCTGTGGATGTCACCGAGCAGCAATCAAGCATAATAAGCACCAATTAGGCAGCTTTAAAATGACTGTGATACTCAGCTCCTTCTAGACATTTACTGGTGTGGTTACAAACATGGTGAAGGCAAGAGAATGGTCCAGGAAGACAAGAGAAGAGGTGATTTCTCTTCACAGGAAGGGCAATGGCTATAAGAAGATTGCAAAGATGTTAAACATACCAAGAGACACCTTAGGAAGCATCATTCGCAAATTCAAGGCAAAGGGCACTGTTGAAACGCTACCTGGTCGTGGCAGAAAGAAGATGCTGACTTCGACTGCTGTGCGCTACCTGAAGCGTAGAGTGGAGAGAAGTCCCCGTGTGACTGCTGAGGAACTGAGAAAAGATTTGTCAGATGTGGGTACAGAAGTTTCAGCCCAGACAATAAGACGCACACTGCGTAATGAAGGCCTCCGTGCCAGAACTCCCAGGCGTACCCCCTTGCTGTCTCCAAAGAATAAGAAGAGTCGACTGCAGTATGCCAAAAGCCATGTGGACAAACCACAAAAGTTGTGGGATAGTGTTCTGTGGACTGATGAAACAAAATTAGAACTGTTTGGGCCCATGGATCAACGCTATGTTTGGAGGAGGAAGAACAAGGCCTATGATGAAAAGAACACCTTGCCTACTGTGAAGCATGGTGGAGGGTCAATCATGCTTTGGGGCTGTTTTGCTTCTGCAGGTACAGGGAAGCTTCAGCGTGTGCAAGGTACCATGAATTCTCTTCAGTACCAGGAGATATTGGATGGAAACGTGATGCAGTCCGTCACACACCTGAGGCTTGGGAGACGTTGGACCTTTCAACAGGACAATGATCCCAAGCATACCTCCAAGTCCACTAGAGCATGGTTGCAGAGGAAAGGCTGGAACATTTTGGAGTGGCCATCGCAGTCACCAGACTTAAATCCGATTGAGAACCTCTGGTGGGACTTAAAGAAAGCAGTTGCAGTGCGCAAGCCTAAGAATGTGACTGAACTGGAGGCCTTTGCCCATGAAGAATGGGCGAAGATACCCGTAGATCGCTGCAAGACACTTGTGTCAAGCTATGCTTCACGTTTAAAAGCTGTTATAACTGTAAAAGGATGCTGTACTAAGTACTAAGATTGAATGTCACTTGGGGGTTGAATAAAACTGATAATGCTGTGAGCACAGAAAAGACATTTGTGGTTATTTCATTATAACTGTTATGTTATATTTGTCTGACCTACAAGTGCCTCTTTAATGTAAATGTAAGCAAGATGACTGAATGATCAAAAGCAATGTCAAACTGGCCAAAACACTCAATTTCAGTGGGGGTTGAATAATTTTGGCCACAACTGTATAATAAAGCAAGCTTTGCACATTGTATGTTACAGAGTTAAAAAAAAGTCAGGTACGGACATCTCTGTCATATATTAAAATTTAAATGTACTTAGGGTCATTTAAAATCTGAATTTATGTACCTATTTTTACCAAACAAAAATATTTTTCTTCACAAGATCATACAAATTACACATACTTTCTGATTTAGCTCAAACAGGGAAATACAGTTGCTATAATCAACAAGCTACTGCTCATTCCATCAATGCAGCTGAAAATTGGAAGCAATTAATTAGGTTTAAGTTAATTAAACTGCAAGAAATTACAACCTTATGATTATAGTGTTTCTGTGTCCAACAAATTTGCTGTTTTATACTCTGACTTTCAAATAACCTATTATAGATTGAGCACTTTCAATAATTGTCTCCAAACTAGGCATTGTCTTTAATTTCATTAAACTGGACCCCAGGGTGATAGAACAATTAAAATACCTACCCATTCAATTTACTGATCATTACACAAGACTTTTGAGGGAGTTAGAAATTTCACAGCAAACTTGTTCATAAGTTTCTAAATATTTAAAAAATATGCAATGATGAAATAAAGACTGCTAGTTTTGACAATAAACAAAGGAAAAAACATCATTAATATAAACATGTATTGCTAAGGGCATTATAAATATATGTAACTTACACTAAAATGTAGCAGGTTAGACACTGTATAAGATGGATAGATAATTAAGAATTTCAAACTCTGGCACTTCCTGATAACTTTTGGCAAATTAGGTAGCTAGGTACATCCAGGTTTTAGCACAGGTTGAAGTTTACTCCATAGGAACAAAAAGATGACCTGATAGGCACTCCAGTCCAGGGGCGGACTGACCATTTGGAAACTTGGGCACTGCCCGAGGGCCCGGGGTCAGTAGGGGGCCCCATGAGATGCCCCTGGTACCTTTTCCATAGACTTTTTTGAGTTTGGGCAAGGACACAGGGGCCCCATGATCCCCTATTGCCCGGGGGCCCCATGAGTTATCAGTCCGCCCCTGCTCCAGTCTATATGTAAACAGAATGTTTGACATACAAGTCCTCTTTAGAAAGCTACAAAGCATTAAAGTGGTTGTAAACCTTAGACATGCAATCTGAACAAAACACATCCTTCTATACTGTGTACTTACATCTCTCCAAAGTTCTAAGTGTCATTTCTCTCTGCTGCCTAGTTCTTCTGTTATCAGCAGGACTCACTTCTGACAGTTTTTTCCCCAAGGACACTGCCAGGTTCTCTGTTAATCTTTGCATTTTAAAAATCTGCACATGACAGATGGGTGCAGATTATAAGGTACAACTTATGTAGGGGGCTTTGTTTCATATATATCATCTGAGTGCAGTCACTTCACAGATTATATGTAAGGGTTTGCAATCACTTTAAGCTAAAACAAAGCTGAAAGTAGAAAATTACAGTGTAATAGAATATTATTTTTTTCTTTCAAAATCTGTATATATTGCAACCATAGACACAATAGAGACAAACATATGTGCATGAAATTCTTAATACACTGTACACAGAAATCACACAGAGGCATAAAAATAATATCAGGGACATGGTTTGTGCTTGACACTAAACAGATGGTGTAGCAAAACATATTATTTTAAGCCACCTTACAGTTTTTTTGCAACCCACTCCCACCCTTTGTTTTTACTAATTATATGTTCTGGTGAAGTGGTATTGTGAAAGAGAGTTGCTTGTGCTGTAAGAACACCCTGATCATTAAATGTAAGTGTACACTGTATATTTATATATTTTTATTCTTTGATTACCATGTTCAGGGCTAAAAAATAAATGCTTGAAACATTTTTTTGTTCATGTGTTTAAGCAAGTGAAAATGAAATATCGTAAGACTAATTATGACTAATTCAAGTTATTTTTGCCAGCCAGTAGATATAGATCCATGCTCCTTTACTATTTTTACCTCAGTAATCTTAATTGTTTTGCCAAAAAAAAAAAATGTTTACAGAGATCAATAGCTCAAGCTCATACTACACTCATAGCAGAAATAATTAGTGAGTCCTCCTCCCTCCCTTTACCCCTATGTCTGCAGTATACTGCTACATACAGATTTCCAGTGATTGAGGAAGGGGTGGAGGCCTAATCTGCATATTCATGGGGGGTCCATCCAATTCCAGGTTTAGAGGTCCTGGTAGAGTGGTGGACTGGCCTATAAATATGGGAGAGTCAGACTGAAAGTGGAGTCTGGTGGAAGATGGACTGCTGAGGAGACTGCCGGTGCCTAGGAAGGGTCCCCTAGGTCTGGGGGGGAGGCGGCCTCTAGGCAAGGCTCAGGCTGGCTCAGGAGGATACATTCTGTAGAGAGGCATGGAAGGGTTCAAGAGCTGGAGCAGCAGGTATCAAGGAGGATAGTGTGAATACAGCAGCAAATTTTGGGATCCACAAGGGGAAAGACTGCCAAATGTAGCAAGCTTCCTAAGGACAGCACTGGGCTCAATCCTTAATCCTTGTCCCTGGAGATCTTCAGAAAAGCCAGGAGTGCTGGTAGTGCTTGCAGGCTGTGGAGATGGGAACAGTATAGATAAGGGGAGAGAAGATGCCTCTGCATGTAACTACAAGAAGTAAATTGATTTTTGATGGGCTGCTAGTCACTCGCCCGTAAAGGGCAGCTGCTACTGATCCGCAACGACTGACGGCTTTCAGGAAAAGAACAGTCCAGGATCTGCCTTTGTACGTAGGAGGGAAGTGCCCCCCTTCATTGTTTCAAGCCAAATTGGACATCCCTTAATCCCTATTTCCCATCCAAGTTGATTTCCCCTAACAAAATAACAAAACCAAGCCAAGAACTGGTCATTGTCTTTGGATGCAAACTGGTGTGAGAAATATCTGTTGCCTGGCTGTGTGGAGATAGGCTTAGGGACACCTACAACACAGTGGCCCTCACGAGGGTAGTGCTACACTTGAAAAATAGAAAAGTAGTCAACCCCAAACCATTACAATTTCCTTTTAAGCTGCTTGTTGTCGAGGAGGAGACATGAGGGGGTTTATTTACTAAAGCTGGAGAGTCCAAAATCAGACTCCCTTCTGCCTAGAAACCAATCAGCTTCTAACCTCAGCTTGTTCAATGAAGCTTTGGCAATGAAACCTGGAAGGTGATTGGTTTCTATGCAGAAGGGAGTCTGATTTTGGACTCTCCAGCTTTAGTAAATAAACCCCGAGGTGTCTTAGTCTATGACATATGGATATATATATATATATATATATATATATATATATTAGTTATTATATTTTAACTAGTACTGCTATTATTATTATTAGTTATTTTATATAGCTTGGCACCAATAAAATCCATCACTATGGTCTGAATTTATGTCCTTTTTTCCAAAAAGAGAGCTTTCTTTGGTGGTATTTGATCGCCTCGGTGTTTTTCATTTTTTGTGCTATAAACAAAAAAGACTGACAATTTTGAGAAAAACAACAATATTTTTTACTTTTTGCTATTAAACATGTCCAGTAAAAAATTTAAATAATCAAATTTCATCAGAAATTTAGGGCATGTATTCTGCTACATGTCTTTGCTAAAAAAAATCCCAATACGTGTAAATTAATTGGTTTACGAGAAAGTTATAGCGTTTACAAATGGCGGAATATATACTGATACTAATTTTTTTTTTACTAGTAATGGTGGCAATCAGCAACTTATAGTGGGACTGTGGGACTACGGTGGGCATTCTGACGCTGGGAGGAACTGACTTGATGTCACTGATATCCCCAGTGACACCAATACAGTGATCAGTGCTAACAAAAAGCACTGACACTGTACTAATGGCACTGGGCAGGAAGGGGTTGGCATCTGGTGCGATCAAAGGGTTAACTGTGTGCTGAGTGTGTTTTACTATGAGGCTGTGTCTGTACTTTTCACTGTAAGCACTCTAGTTTGAATGGCTCTGCTATGCAGAGCCATACAAAGCAGTGTGCTGGAGCTGACAGGGGAGAGAAATGTATTGTTTACATACAGTTCTCTCCCCCGTTGGTAATACTTGGCGATCACCGGGTGCCGGCAAGTAATCACCAGCCAGGATTCGGTGATTGACAGCCAAATGGCAGCATGGGTAGGGCTCGCGTACAGCTCGCGCACGCCCCCTACCTGGATATGCAAAATTACGTATATACAGTCATGGCCGAAATTGTTGGCACCCTTGATATTTTTCCTGAAAATCAAGTATTTCACACAAAAAAGGTATTGCATTAACACATGTTTTGCTATACACATGTTTATTCCCTTTGTATGTATTGGAACAAATATAAAACAGAGGCAGAAAAGCAAATATGACATAATGTCACACAAAACCCCAAAAATGGGCTGGACAAAAGTATTGGCACCCTTAACTTAATATTTGGTTGCACACCCTTTGGAAAACATAACTGAAATCAGTCGCTTCCTATAACCATCAATAAGCTTCTGACACCTCTCACCCGGAATTTTGGACCACTCTTCCTTTGCAAACAGCTCCAGGTCTCTCTTATTGGAAGGACACCTTTTCCCAACAGCAATTTTAAGATCTCTCCACAGGTGTTCAATGGGATTTAGATCTGGGCTCATTGCTGGCCACTTCAGAACTCTCCAGCGCTTCTTTGCCATCCATTTCTGAGTGCTTTTTGACGTATGTTTGGGGTCATTGTCCTGCTGGAAGACCCAGGATCTTGGACGCAAACCCAGCTTTCTGACACTGGGCCCTACAGTGCGACCCAAAATCCTTTGGTAATCCTCAGATTTCATGATGCCTTGCACACAGTCAAGGCACCCAGTGCCAGAGGCAGCAAAACAACCCCAAAACATCATTGAACCTCCACCATATTTTACCGTAGGTACTGTGTTTTGTTCTTTGTAGGCCTCATTCCGTTTTCGGTAAACAGTAGAATGATGTGCTTTACCGAAAAGCTCTATCTTGGTCTCATCTGTCCACAAGACGTTTTCCCAGAAGGCTTTTGGCTTACTCAAGTACATTTTGGCAAACTGTAGTCTTGCTTTTTTATGTCTCTGTGTCAGCAGTGGGGTCCTCCTGGGTCTCCTGCCATAGCGTTTCATTTCATTTAAATGTCGACGGATAGTTCGCGCTGACACTGATGCTCCCTGAGCCTGCAGGACAGCTTGAATGTCTTTGGAACATGTTTGGGGCTGCTTATCCACCATCCGGACTATTCTGCGTTGCAATCTTTCATCAATTTTCCTCATCCGTCCACGACCAGGGAGATTAGCTACAGTGCCATGGGTTGCAAACTTCTTGATAATGTTGCGCACTGTGGACAAAGGCAAATCTAGTTCTCTGGAGATGGACTTGTAACCTTGAGATTGTTGATATTTTGCCACAATTTTGGTTCTCAGGTCCTCAGACAGTTCTCGTCTCCTCTTTCTGTTGTCCATGCTTAGTGTGGCACAGACAGACACACAATGCAAAGGTTAAGTGAACGTCTCTCCTTTTTATCTGCTTTCAGGTGTGATTTCTATATTGCCCACACCTGTTACTTGCCCCAGGTGAGTTTACAGGAGCATCACATGCTTGTAACATTCTTATTTATCCGCAGTTGTGAAAGGGTGCCAATACTTTTGTCCAGCCCATTTTTGGAGGTTTGTGTGACATTATGTCGAATTTGCTTTCTTTCCTCCCTTTTTTTGTTTTGTCCCAATACACACAAAGGGAATAAACATGTGTATAGCAAAACATGTGTTAATGCAATACGTTTCGTGAGAAATACATGATTTCCTGGAGAAATATCAAGGGTGCCAACAATTTCGGCCATGACTGTATATATATGTGATTTTGCGCACCTCTGCCGCCCTGTAGCAGTGTTTTTATGTAGCACTATTTGCTACAGGGCGGCGGTAAAGCATTTAAAAGTGATGTAAAAACATAAATCATGACTGGCAGTAGGAGGGCACTCTGCTTTGAAGTATGGTTCATTTCTTGGCCTTCCTTCACTATAGTAAAGGACTGGCACATTGGTGAGAAAACTGAGTGGGTCTCAGTGCCTTAATACTACAAATTGAGCTTGTCGCCTTTTACCAATTAATAATCTTTACAAAGCTTTGATCCTTAGATATGTGCTTGTCATTTTAGTACAGGAATACATTTTATGGTGTTGTCTGCTTTAAATATTTTGATAGTTTTTAAATATGAGTGATATAGTTTTGAATATGAGTGATTGTCTAATATTGGCTATACAATAAACAACCATGTGGTCTATTTTTTAATTGTATGGATATCTGAAAAAAAATCACTTGATGCAACACAAATGGGAAATCAACCTATGCCAATTCATTCACTTTAAATGTTTAAAGGGAAAAAAAATATTTCAGATTTGGCCAATCGCAAGTGACTCTGCAGTACAATTGGCTTGAAAATGTCTAGAATTTTACAACCCCATCCATTCGCTAATAAAAATAATTGAAAATATTTAAAAATACTAATTGTTTTATTCAATCTGATTGTCAAAATGTTCTTTTCATTGAAGGATTGGTTTGATGCTTGTATATCCAGAAAAAGGATGACAAAATGCTAAAACTCTTTCGCCATTATCATTAACACTTATCACCAAACTGGCTTACATTTTTTTGAAATTCAATGCAGAATAGCAGGATTTTAGGTAGTGAAATCTACCCTTTTTTCATCATTTTTATATATATTTTTATGTGGTTCTTTAGGGAGAAAAACACTATAAATACTATTTGTCTACATGTAGACTAGCGGTTGATTTACTAAAACAAGAGAGTGCAACATTTGGTGAAATGAATAGAAACCAATTTTTGTCATGAATGACTTTTGGCATTTTCCACTATTTAGAGAAACAATTATAAAGAAAACTTTGACCAGCATCCCTATGACAACATAAAATCAAGGACAAGCTTTAGTTCCCTAATTATAAATACATACTGTACAAGCAAATAATATGTGTGAACAATATTTTCAAGAACTTTTTTTTAATTGGCTGGATTTGGGCAAATATAGTTTTTTTTTGTTTTAATAAATAGCTATCCATATTAGCTATGGAAAAGGGATCAGCAGCTGGACCAAAATTACATAATTGTGTGAATATGACATACTTAGGAGAAAATTGGTAGCTGGCGATCTGGCAATTTAAATAGCAGGGACAGCAAATAGATTTTTTTTCCTTTTGTTTCATTCATTTTGTAATACGCACACATTAATAAATTTGCCATTTCTTTGCAGTTATGAAATTGGATAATACTTACATGCCTTAAAAACTGGTATATCACAGGCACATTCACTTACCTAAACACACATACACCTGTATGCGCACTTGTGTACACACACACACACATACTTGCACACATACACTCAAATCATCTATTACAGTCTAACGAGAACAAGCATAGCAATCACATGTCAATCTTGCTTGTTTTTTTATACTATATTTTGGTGAGTCATGCAATGAACACTGTCATTCTGGTAGCTAAAAGAATGTTCTTTGTGTTTGAATCTATTTTCAGAATGTATTAAAAAAAAAAGTAAGCCTCCTCATTTTCTGGAACTAAGTGAATCTGAATAGCACAGCATGAATACAGCAGAAAACAAATATTTTGATGCCATCTCCTGCTGTAAACACTATCAATAAATATTTCAGATTGAGCAGCAATGAAGCAATTTATTTCAATGCTATCAACGATAAAAAAAAATACCAAAAACTAAAATTATTTGACTATGTATTTAATCATACACTGCAAAAATGTGAAATCTTTCAATAAAGTAAAGGCAGCAAATCAGGATGTTTGGGAAATATTGAAAATCTTACCCAAATCAGTATTTACATGAAAAACATTAAAAAGCATACTGAATGGTAAAGTCAAACACACTGCAGCCTTTTGGTGGCTCCATTGAGTTTGTTGTGTTGAGTTCAAAATCTAACAAGAAGCATCTCCAGATTTAGAAATGGTTGTAATGACCTTCTACAAATTGGTTTCCTGCCGGTTGCTCTTAATTGGAAGTCCTCTGCATTTTCTGAGAAAGGATTTCATACACTGGTGACAAGTTTTGTTTTTTTTTTCTCACTGACAGACGCAATTAATCAGTTCCTTTCATTCTTAATAGAGCAGGTGGCTATCCAGTGTTTTTGTTAGTATTTTCCCAGCATGTTTTACATAAAAACAGAGCTTTTCACCCATTATAGTATGTTCAAACACAATAACACAATTTATTGTGGGTGTTGACATTGGGATGTTTATTTTATAAGGTGCAAAGGTCCGCTAGGGATGAGCAAATCTGGTTGGTGTGCTTTGCACTAAAATGAGTGGCTAATGAGTGATCTGCAGCTCTGTACTAATGTGTTTGTTGTTTTATGGACAGCCTCATCCAAATCCTTAGCCTGCTCTCTGGCCTAAAAGAAGCCAGTCAGTGTGAATTAAAGTAGAACTCCACTTAATTTTTTTTCTATGGATTCACTCCTCTCTAATAAAAAATATTACCAATTCTCTCCATGCTCCAGTGCTGTCCCTGAGATCCTTCTTGAATCAGCGTTGGAGATCAAGGCAGAACAACAATTTGTCATTCTGCCTATTACACAGGTCTGCAAAAACATTTTTTTCAAGAGCTGTTTTGGTTATTCCACGTAATCTTTATGTTTTTTGGTGCGCTGAATCCGAAAATGACCTCCATTTTGTCATAGGACATCACGTTATCTGACAATTTATGTAACTATGTTAAATAAGGCAATACCTCAAAATAAATGGAAATAGACTTATAAAATTAAAGTTTTATTACAATTTTTTCATGAAAATCCTTTTTTGAACTGAAATGAGCTCACCTACACACACTAAACTCGATTCTTCTTCCCTGTGAGACTCCTCTTGGTACATTTACGCTTGTGAGTAGCATCTGGAATGTCTCTCTGAAGCATCCAACAGTAGTCTGCCATCATTGTAATGCTCCATGTTCCCTGGTATCTCCTTTCCATCTCTTTAATGTCTTGGTGGAATCATTCACCTTGTTCCTCACTCACAGCTCCCAAATTTTCAGGAAAGTAGTCAAGGTGGGACTGGAGGAAATGCACTTTCAAACTCATCAGGCAACCTAAAGCTTGAAATGCTTTCAGCATCCGTCCGACGATCTTTTTTGTAGTGAGGATCTTTGTTATTGCCTAAAAATTTCTGTACGACTTCTGTAAATGCAATCCACCCTTCTTTTTGAGGATCCGTCATGGTATTGACAAACTCTTGATCAACAATAAGCCTTCTAATGTCTGGTCCGACCAACACACCTTCCTTCAATTTTGCCTCCGACAGGCCTAGAAACTTGGTGACCAAGTATTTGAAGCATTCTCCATCTCTTGGAAGTGATTTTACGAATTGCTTCATCAATCCCAATTTTATGTGGAGAGGTGGTAGAAGAACTTTATGGGAAGGTACCAAAGTTTCTCGGAGGACATTTTTTTCACCGACTGTTATCACCCTCAGCTGCCAACTCTTCTTGGTCCAGTGATTTTGTCAGTCTCGACTGTCCCATAGACTCAGAAGACAAGGGTATTTGGTATCCCACCCACTGGATTCTTCAGGAAAGATTAACCCCTTCTACCATTAGAAGCACAGACTCAGGGCTGAGGCTTACACATACAGCATGCTGCTGAGTATCCCAGTAGTCAGACATGTCACTCAGAGCAGCACTTGTATTCACCCCCTTTGCGGGGGGGGGGGGCAGAGATTGTGTACCTGCAAATAATAACAAAGGGCCAGAAGAGAACTAGGGAAATGAGGAAATAGAATTTTTTTTCCCTAAAACTTGCTTAGCTTATGTATATATTGCTGACCATCAGATTTACAGTGCTAAATTTTTTTTTACATAACTTGGACAACCCCTTTAAGGTTTTTTTGGCATTTATATCTTAACTACACTTACGTGAATTAATTATTAGTAATTTGGAATTTAAATTTGGTTAAAAACCCATAATATAAAAAAAATACCAAAAATTAAAAAAATTTGATAAATTTGAAGACAATTTTGCATTTTGTGGCAAATCATGACATCTAGGAGTTTTTTCAATATTTTATTTGTTTTCAACACACCAAAATACATGGAAATTAGATGAAAATAATCAAACAGCTTTTTAGTCGCAGATCTGTGTTATCTGTGAGCCCAGCATTTGTGACTGTTTCTGTGATGTCCTCAGACCTGCAGGAAGACTTTAGGAAAAAGGGGATGTATAGGAAGAGGAAATAAATATATATATATATATATATATATATATATATGTATATATATATATATATATTTACCAGTGTCTATCAATTTCTATCAACACAATTTGGGTCTGTCAGTCTAAGTTTCACTCTTGGTACATTACAAAGATAAAATACTCTTTACAATATTTTTTTAGGCATATTAAAGTTCAACTCATTTTAGTATGTTCTTTTCATTTGTGACCTGCAGCCTTAAGCGCAAGCATTTATATAGTCATTTAACTCCAAAGTAAATTGAAGTGAAGACATGGAAGCTAGCATTTTTAAAAGGAAATGGTACTAAAGACAGCCTCCATATTTCCTCAGTACTGGTTTCCTTTAAATATTTTTAATCAAACCAAAAAAATGTTCAAAAAGAGAGAGAGTTGTTCTCATAAGAATGAATGTAGGAATGATTTGCCATTTGTTTCTACTTCCTCTGCTGTTTGTGAATGTTCAAGAGAAAAAGTAAAGCATCCACTCGTTTCTCTGTACATGCCATATGGTTGCCTATTTGAACAGGAGGTTTCTTCACAGCAGCTAAATAGAATTACTTAAAAAATCCATCCAATGATAGGTAAATAGTTTGAATAAAGAAAACACTGTAACTTAGACAAAACAAGACCATCTGAAAGGTCAGGCTAACAAAGTAAAATCGTGAATTTGGGGCAATTTTCTTAGTTATATATTTTTTCTTAGTCTATATTTTAATGCACATCCTTTGTCCCCTTTACTAAGTGGAAAAAAATCCCTGTCATTCTACAACAGGGAAAATGTCACATTTCTTGTACATTCACCTGTCAACATATAATATTTTCTATAAAGAATGTAGTAGTTGCCTATGGAAACCCATATTACTAAGCCTGTGTTTTAATGACTTGAGGTATATTTTTATGTAAGACAGAAGTCCCTCCCCTAATTCCACACCTAAACATGCCCTCCAAAATTATTTCATAACATGACACTGGTAAATGCTTAACGCATTCCATCAGGGTCCTCAAAGTCCCCCCACCCGCATTACATCAGGGTCCTTAGAGTCCCCCCACATTACATCAGGGTTCCTAGAGTTTCCCCCGCATTACATTGGGGTCAACAGAGCCCCCCACATTACATCAGGATCCTTAGAGTCCCCCACATTACATCAGGGTCCCAAGAGTCCTCCCATATTACATCAGGGTCCTCAGAGTCCCCCCACATTACATCAGGGTCCTTAGAGCCCCTCACATTACATCAGGGTCCTCAGAGTCCCCCCACATTACATCAGGGTCCTTAGAGCCCCTCACATTACATCAGGGTCCTCAGAGTCCCCCCACATTACATCAGGGTCCTTAGAGCCCCTCACATTACATCAGGGTCCTCAGAGTCCCCCCACATTACATCAGGGTCCTTAAAGTCCCCCCACATTACATCAGGATCCCTAGATTTCCCCTGCATTACATCAGGCTCCCCAGAGTCCCCCCACATAATATCAGGATCCTTAGAGTTCCCCCACATTACATCAGGGTCCCCAATTTCCCCCTAAACACTGCATTATTCTTAGAACATGCACGGCATACAACCATACCCACCCATATTCTCTCACTCACCAAATTATAACTTTACCAAGCATATCCTACCTTCTATCCAATCTAGCAGTACCTCAAATGCCACATACTCTACCACCCATCTAGGGGCGGACTGACCATTTGCAAACTCGGGCACTGCCCAAGAGCCCGGGGTCAGTAGGGGGCCCCATGAGATGCCCCTGTTACCTTTTTCATAGGCTTTTTTGAGTTTGACTAAGGTCACAGGGGCCCCATGATCCCCTTTTGCCCGGGGGCCCCATGAGTTGTCAGTCCGCCCCTGCACCCATTTTAACCACATAATCCTGAACCTGTCCAAACCACCCATACATGTACAGTTGCAAGAAAAAGTATGTGAACCCCTTGGGATTACGTGGAGTTTTGCATGAATTGGGCATAAAATGTGCTCTGAACGTCATCTAAGTCAAAACAATAGAAGAACACAGTCTGCTGAACATAATACTACACAAACATTAGATGTTGCCATGGTTTAATTGCACATAACATGTAAACATTCACGTTCAGAGCACATTTTATGCCCAATTCATGCAAAACTCCATGTAATCCCAAGGGGTTCACATACTTTTTCTTGCAACTGTATGCTTACATACATATACAGACACATGTACATACACACATGCAAAGCCCAGCCATCTAGAGCAGTGTGCTTACAGTGAAGCACCAACACACCGCCCCCCCCCCCCCCAGTAAAACACTCCCAGCACACAGTTAACTCTTTGATTGCTGCTCATGTTAACCCCATCCTGCCCAATGCCCAGTTAGTACAGTGTCAGTGCTTTTTTTTTTAGCACTGATCACTGTATTGGTGTCACTGGGGATGTCAGTGACACCAAGTTAGTTCCCCCCAGTGTCAGAATGCCCGCCGCAGTCCCACAGTCCCACAGTCCCGCTATAAGTCACTGATCGCCGCCAGTACTAGTAAAAAAAAAAAAAATTCTAATATCTATACAGCCATTTGTAAATGCTATAACTTTCATGTAAACCAATTAATTTACACGTATTGGGATTTTTTTTAGCAAAGACATTTGGCAGAATACATTTTGGTGTAAATTTATGACAAAATTAGATTTTTAAAATTTTTTTACTGGACATGTTTAATAGCAAAAGGTAAAAAATATAGTTTTTTTCTCAAAATTGTCGGACTTTTTTTTTCAATAACTCAAAAAATCAAAAAACGCACAAGCGATCAAATACCACCAAAAGAAAACTCAATTTGTGGGAAAAAAGGACATGCATTTCATTTGGGTGCAGTGTCGCATGACATCGTAATTGTCAGTTAAAGTAATGCAGTGCCGTAACGCAAAAAGTGGCCTGGTCAGGAAGGGGGGTAAATCCTCAGGAGGGCAAGTGGCTAAACAAATACAGTAAATGCGCATTTTTTTTTAACTGCAAAATTTTTTTTTTTTTAAGTGAACTTATCCTTTAAATCAGAGTAGAGGTTGGTGTCGAAGGCGATGGTCATGTGATAGATGCAGTTTTAGAGTGCTGATATGCAGTAGTAAGTCTTATAGCACTATAGTATAGAGAGAAGAGATTTAAAGATATAAACTGCAGTTACTATTATTATTATTATACAGGATTTATATAGCGCCGACAGTTTGCTCAGCGCTTCACATTATGGTGGGAGACAGTACATTCACAATACAATTCAATACAAGAGGGATTAGAGGGCCCTGCTCCTTGGAGCTTACAATCTAGGAGGGAGGGGATAGTGGTACAGAAGGTAGTAACTGTGGGGGATGGAGTGGTTGGAAGAGTAGAGGATTCTAGTATTAGCTGAGGGCGGGGTAGGCTTCCCTGAAGAGATAGGTTTTCAGAGTGCGCCTGAAAGTGAGCAGAGTAGGCAATAGTCTGAAAGATTGGGGTAGGGAGTTCCAGAGGATGGGGGAAGCCCTGGAGAAGTCCTGGAGATGGGCATGGGAGGAGGAGACAAGGGAGCTAGAGAGTAGGAGGTCTTGTGAGGAGCGGAGAGGACGGTTTGGGTGATATTTGGAGACAGAGTTATGAACAGCTTTATACGTCAGTGTTAGTGTTTTGAATTTTATCCGTTTATCCAATTGGAAGCCAGTGGAGGGATTGGCAGAGAGGGGTGGCAGATACAGAACGGTTAGTAAGGTGGATGAATCTGGCAGCAGCATTCATGATAGACTGAGAGGCTAGACATGATAGACTAGAAGCTCAAAGCTACTGCAGCCTAATACTGTGAGCCCCTAGTCACTGCAGCTCAAAACTTCAATTTCCACTCTACAGAGCACTGCTATAGGTAAAGTCAATGTATCTACAACGAAGCGTGAATGACTGCGGCAGTAGGAGCCTAGTAGGTCTGCAAGTGTTCTGGGTTGATGACCCAGATGATTTAAAGAACTTATTGGTGATGGAATTGTGACTAGAAACCTATTGTGTATAGCTGAACAGGATCAGTGTTACTAAACCCACAACAGTAAAATCAGTCTGTATATGCAGTAAAGCATGCTTGTTATACTCACTGTGGAACCTAAGGGCTTAATCCTACACATTGTTTAAAAAGGATATTTGATCCTGACTTCTCTGATCCTCCCCTTCGTCCAGTGCTCCCCTCCTATCTCCTGATAAGGTATATCATGTGGAGACACCGCACATGCTCAATTTGGTGTGTGGGCCCTCTGTTTCCTCTTGTGCCAAATTGTATTGTAACTGTAATGTCTACCTTCATTTTGTAAAGTGCAGCGCACACTGTTGGCGCTATATAAATCCTGTATTATAATAATATTGCTAGAGTGTTTAGTTTTTTTCTTGGGAGGGAACATGTGATCAGCACAGGGCCAATCAGCACTGCCCAGACAGAGGTCAGGGGTTCTACATCCTCCTAGAGAAAACTCCTCCTACAAGCGTTAACCAGTGCTCTGCTGAACACTGATAGAAGTCACAAGACTGCTCTATCTGCTGATGAGAAAAGGTATTTAGCCGTTTATATTTACTAAAATAATTGCATTTCCATGTTCTCTGTACTGTGAGTGACCAGATATAGTGAATGCAGGGTCCTGGGTTTAGTAGTTAAGCTTAGTAGAATGCAATGATTGGATACCTGCAGTGTTGGGCTATAGGGACAGAATACAATATGTAGGACAATAGATTGCAGAGAACTCTATTGTGAGTAATAGGAAGATGACTGGGATTATATGTATATGGGGAGGCAATGACAGGCAGGTTGGAATGTTAAAATGCTGGCATTGTAGTTAGCAGGAACTGATTTTGGGCTAAATGTTTTGAACATTGAACAGCTGTGGTGTGACCAGGGGCGGACTGACAACTCATGGGGCCACCAGGCAATAGGGGATCATGGGGCCCCTGTGTCCTTGCCCAAACTAAAAAAAAAGCCTATGAAAAAGGTACCAGGGGCATTTCATGGGGCCCCCTACTGACTCCAGGCCCTTGGGCAGTGCCCGAGTTTCCAAGTGGTCAGTCCACCTCTGGGTGTGACCCTGTAAGTGCTGGCTTTAAGACTAGGTAATGCATCTCTCAGACCCAATGTTTCCTGGGGGATGATTATGTCTGAAAAGTGCTGCAACCTATTGGAGAGTAGACATAGTCAATGCATTCAGGTGGGGAGTACCTGGAGTGCCTAGACAACATTTGATTAAAATAAGCTTCTTCATCCTCTAGCAGACAAGTTACATATTCCACTTGATCATCATCAAAAGGAAGCCAAAAATCATCAGTAGCCGTGGGTAAAGCAATATTTTACTAGTTGCAGAACCTCACTAAATTCTTAGACTCATTGATCCAGAAAATAAATAACTATATAGTCCAGCAAAGAGTCTCCAGAGTAGTTATGGAGCCATTCTTGATAGTAACCCTTCACTGTCAGACACACAAAATGCTCAGCTTTTATAACTCCACATTACATGGAAGATTAAACAGGTGAAAACAAACAAAACAAGACGTTCTACAGTGCAGTCACTTAGCCCTGTCTCAGGAAATGTACTGCAGGAATCCTCAGCAACCACGAATGATCAGAATTGCGAGGGGCATAGTTAAAAAAAACTTGAGCCTGCTCCCCCCCTATACTTAGCACATATGTCGCAGTGCTTTTATCCACAAAATATGCTTTTATTACTGTGCCACAAGTGAGGGTCACATACAATCCTCTGCACATCCATTAGTATGACACCGATAGAATGGTTAAAGAGTATTTAAATCCAACATTTCATATTCATATGTGCCTGTTGTGCCATGTACCTTTATGAAAAAGTATCCCATTCTCTTTGTATTTCTTCCTTTGTGTGAAATCCCTGGTATTCCTGCCATCTGCTTTGCTATAAAAACTGACCACACTAAGCTAGAGAGCACAGCATTGTCAGTTCTACAGCTACAGTATGCTGGGAACTCAGCTTGCTCTCCTCTAATGATCAGGCTTGTCCTGACACCCCACCCCCTGCGCAGCCATTCACTGGGAAGATCAGGGAAAAAGTGTTTATATATATTTTTTAACTCTATATACACATGTTGTGCCTATTATTGTTATTATTTTAAACTGTATGGGTTGTTTTACAAGGTGAGTGTTTGCATATTCTTTAACAATACTACAGCAAATGGCATGCATAAAGTGTGATTTGACCCTTTTTTAAGCACTTTCTAGCTGATTGAATCACTTACAAAATATGCTGCTTCTTTGTCCTTTAACTGTTGTGTAAATTCCATATTAATCTTGTTCCATGACCTCAGGTTTTTTATGTCAGGTTGATTCCTTTCTTTTACAATGGCCTTTGAAGCCACCCTTGCATGCAGGGACTTGAGATTTATCTCCCTATACTTTGTGCATCAATATAAACACGCAGACCCATAGTCTAGTATGATAGTAACTCCCCTGCTCCAAGCTAACAGGCTGACTGGAGACTGCACTGTACACTATTAACGCTTTCCTGTGAAGATCAGAGGTTTAGGGAAGCAGCACTGAGAGAGCAGAAGCCATCTCGGCTCAAACAGAATGCTAAAGCACCCCACTGCAGTAATAGTGGTAATAATGGAGATGCCATATGAAGCCTCCCAGCAGCTAGGAACAGTTGCAGACTAATACCTGACATTCACCATTTGGGGTTTTCTCGTCTTTTTATCTCCTATATGGTCTATTGTGAGTGGAGCATTGGGAGGAGGAATTTATGTGCTGGAGATCGGAAACGGTTGTCCTGGGATTCCATTGTTGCAAGTTCGAGGAGAACATAATATCACAAGTGATCTGATCTAGTCCTTGGGATATCATTAATCAAAGCTCAGTGTGCCAACCATGAGAGTGAGAGGCAACACTTTTTGCTGAGAGGGGAGTACCACACAGTTATATTTAATTTATTTTAGCACAAGTTTTCTCACGTGGTGATCGTTGGATGGACCAAGTTTTTTGGACTTTTTGTTTGGAATAACATAAAATATGTATTATTTATTTCACACTATTAATATTGTTTAAGTGGACGATATTATTTATCATATATTATTTATTATTCACTGTTCACATTATTTATATATGTAGTTTTAAAAATATTTTGTACACTGATAATTGATTTATGCGCCACTAGAATACATTTTTGAAGTGTTTTTTGCATATGTTTATTATATTTCAAAGTGGCAGCATGGTGTTTATACACAGGCAGGATTTAGTAAGCATATCATTTTAATTTTGTTTGCATATTTAGCACAGTTTGGTGGTTTCACACTTTATTTATCATAGTATTGTAATGATTTGACTCACAGAGTCAGGAACAATAGGTTTATTGAAAGCAATCAGAAACGTGTAAAATAATTTAAACATGCTTGATGAATAATATTTCTTTGTATCTGATGCAGTTTTAATGGTGCCAGCAGAGAAGTATATTATAAATATGATTTTTTTTGCAGTGGTTATATATTTGTAGCACTATACCCTTAGGAGTCGCTGAGTTTGTGGTCCTCCTATAGTCCTGCACAGCCAGGCAACACACCTCTTTTTTGGAGCTTGCACACAGGAGACAGTAAACAGTCCTTGTTTTTTTGGGGGGGCTTTTATTAAGGGTTATTGGACTTGGATGGGGTAGAGGGGTGTATGGGATGCCCAAGGAACTGTGAACTGAGGACAAACTCCTTAGCAACTCTGTAAAAGTCCAGTAGACAGTAAAGTCTCTTTATTGGAAGGGCTCTCCAGCTCTCCAGGTGCACCACCTCAAACCCCAGATGAATTCTCTTCACCCAGCTGCCTGAGGGAATCCCTGGGCAAGAGGACCCAGAATGTGCCAACTTTATATTAGCAGTCCCAGATGGGGGTCAGTCAGGTTTCCCACCAGAATGCCCTCTATCCTTATCAGGGGTTGTGGGGTTACTCACTCAGTCCTCTCCTGCAAGCTTGTGGGTTGGTGGCTGCCTTCAGGCCTTATTCTGAGCTGGCTCCTTCCCTGCTTTCCAGGCTAACCTGTCTCAGGGGACAGTTGAAGGTGAAAGATCCTCTCTTCCAGTCCCTCAACCTGTAGGTAGGACCCTCTCCTGGACCCCCTCCCAGGGTCCATGCACCAGCATGCTCACTGCTCAGAAGGCTCAGTCACTCTTAAGTGCTGTGCTGACCCCATGCCAAGCCTCCTGCTTGGGAATTGGCCAGGATCCCTTGAGAGTGCAGACCAGCTCCTCCTCACCCTCTCCCACTGAATTCTAGAGACTTCTCCAAGTCTCTAGATCAGGGGCAGGTTTCGAAGAACTGATCTGCAGAGCCTCTCAGCCCTGACCCAAATTAGACCCTCTGACTATTGCACAGGCTGCTATTCAGCCTCTGACTGAAAAATAATTATCTAGCTCCCCCTAGCTAACTAGGAGGGTGCTACATATCTATTATCTCTGTTCCAATGATGCATTCAATGTGGAGGAGTTTACAGTAATGGAATCACATTGCTTTTGTCTTTTCTGTGTCCAAAGCACATGCATTATTGTAACCTGATGCTCTGGTTCATACATACAATGTCAACGTTGTCATAAAGATGTTTATGATAAAATGACAGATGCAACTGATGCTGGAGGCTCCTTAGGAAGGGTTACATTACATTTGGGTCGATATACCATCTTGATTCTTTTATTGTATCATCTTTTGACATAAGTTTTCATTTTTGCTTTTCTTTTCTTTCCTTTACAAACAGTATATTTAGCATTTACAAACTGTAGAAAATTGATTAAAAAAAAGTGTTCCTCTGGGGTCTAACCTGTTTTAGCTGCTAAGTTCAAACAGACTTGCAATGTTTGGATGAAGTATTTTGCATATTAGGATCTTTGAAATCTGTAGTTTTCCTGCCCTGACAAACTCATTAATGCCAAATTTCCATGACAAAGAAAATGTTTCTGCTTCACTAGTCCTGACATTGGTTAATAGACAGCTCCCTACCACAGTCTCCACAAATCCACTTTTCATCACCTTGAATATAGAATAGTCTTGTATACCATATAGACATCAGGGAAATTCTAAATCTGAAATATTGCTTTAACCTGGTTCTGTAAGAGTACATTTTACAAAATCTAATACAGAGGGAAATATAGTGACCATTGAACTGTCATGGTATAGAAGGTGACTGTGTTAACTGTGTGGAAGGTTCTTCAACATTACTACTAGATGAGAAATATCACATCTATTCAAAGGATTTAGGGATGCCAGAAAGCCAACATGACCACAGGTCTCAAATAGAAAAGGAATCATTTCAGCAATACTATATGAATACCTTCTGAAATAAAACACACCAAAGACAGGAGCCCTCTTTGGAGCTATTGCCAGGACTTCCCAGTGGGCAGATTAAATTCTTCATTTCATATTGAGAAATAGCTTATAATATATTTATTTAAAAAAAAAAAACCAAAAACTTAGTTTATAAAAATCAGGTATCATTGACAAATGATTCTCATCATGATCTTTTTTCTGTCTACGCCTACATTTTTGCATTGTATAAATGGCAATTCTTTTGTTCCATATTCAGAATGACCGTTGTTTGCTTGTACAAGGGTTTTCCAGCAATTTAACAAATATTTCTCCTAAGGATTGCCTACAAGGCCTGATCCTCACCCAGATGTCAAGTGATGCTTGAACTGGGAACATTTCTTCCATTTACAATATTAGGATAAAAATGGTCAGCCACTGAAGTTTGATTTTTTTTCATTATTAAACAAATTACATAAATATTGCATATATTGTATAAATGTGTAGATGCTATGTGTACAGAATGGGTTTCTAATTGCTAAATATGTAGGCACGTGAATCAGGTTAGTTTATTTGTAATTTACTCTGTAGAATATAAATGTTAATATGACTAAATTAACAACATTTCAGCATGGCTTGCAAGTGTGGGGAAAACTGTAAACAGAAAATGAAATTGTTGGCAGCACCACCCAGATTTCTCTGTAAATTCGAGACAGCAAATGGGAGCTAAAGCTTGACTGGTTCCTTTTTTAAAGCTGAGTTATATATTTTTTTAATTCAGGCTTTAATTCAGTTTTTAGGAAAGATTTCACTTTTTGTCTGTGACCCCCTTTAGGGATTTTCCCTTACTTTTGAGTGATATGAGGTAATTCCGGGAGAAGGTGATCCAGCACCTGGGGCAAAGATGCCAAACTGCCAAAGGCTTCTGAATACAGGAGCGATGCAGTGGCAGCAAGGAGGTGGAGAAGAGATAACACAGCCTGTATCACCTCCTGGCTCTCTCCTCCTCTTGTTGCTCCCAGCGCTGGGCTGACAGGAGTAATGATGCCCCTTTCACTACTCCTGTCATCCTTGTAACAAAAGGAAGGTGCGCCCGGGGCTCCTGCCCGTCTTGCAAACCCTTTGTCCCAGCCCTGACATGAGGACAAGAAATGAGGAGAGGGGCAGGAAAACATATATAGCAGAAAAAAAACAAAAGAATGGATACAAAGAGCATTAAAAGCCCAACAGAGGTTTTAACCTTTTCCAGGTTCTTGCCAAAACAAAGTTAAACAGTTTTGTCTGAAGATGAACTTTAACTGTTTTATTATCTGCATCTTGAACCCTGTAAATGCCTTAATTCTCACAGCTTTTTCGGATTTCAAAGATGCATTGTATTCCACTAAATAACATTTTAGTAATAATCTCTCCTAATATTTTTTCTTTTTCTGGTCAGATTGGAATTCAAATTTATAGTAAAACTGGGACAGAGTTCAGAAGTGATTTCATGGGATAATTTTGTTATTTCTATTTTTTTAAATGTAGTGTTCTTCTTTAGTGTTTTTTATTACAGTGAAGAATGTAGTTGTTCGGTTGTTACATAGCTAACAGTTTGGCTCGTGGGCATTTCTACATTTCTTAAAAGACTTGTGGCAGCCTGATTTTTATGTTGTATAGCTTGTAACATTACAACTAAGGGAGGGAGCACCCTGCCCCCTATGTATTTCCTTTTACAGCTGCACTTTCCTAAAAATGAGCCATAAAGCCCAGTTGAACCCTTGTTATGTATTATTGTAATGGATTCAGGCTGCATATACAGTAATGCATTTTAGGCTCTTTAACTTTTTTTCTTACACTAAGTGCTACTGCAAGGGTTAAAATATACTGTCCTTCCAGCATATAGGAGAGTAATAGCTGTCTCCAAAAAAGCAGCAGTCCCAGCTTTTTAGTGGTCTGATACATGCCAAGCCACCCCCCCTGCGAATACTGCTACAATCAACAGCGCTTCCCGAGCAGTGCTGTTAACTAGAGCAGGTCTAATTTCACAGTTGATGGTGAAGACATAGAAGACAGATTCTGTGTCAATGGATCAATTATTAACAACAAAGGATACAGCAGTTGAGAAAGAATAGCGAGTATGAAAGACCTGGAAAAGCTCATCGAAAGTATTCATGTGTCTATAAGTACAAAGATTAAAACTGTTCAGCCTAGGGTATTTTCTGTCACTCTCTATAGATATCTTTTTTATACATACCATCTATGCTTGCAAACTATTAATGGAATCATACTGCTTATGGTTATACATTATTACTGTTTAGATGAGCACTCCACTTTGCTGCTTATGGACATTAATCCACTGCTGGATTGATAGAATGTCCCTACTGTGTGCCATTGAGTAGTTCCATGTTAACAGGAGTTTGCTGGGAGTGGGTGCATCCAAGCACAAAATTTAGCAAGGTATTTACTGATGGTGTATCTGTACAAAGCAATCATGTCAGGAATGGATGGATTACATATGTAGTCTAAACAGAACAGCAAATTCTGTATATTATTCCCATCCAGAGATATAAACAGTAATCAGGATTTATTTTTACGGCATTGACTATGGTGGTACTAGAGGTATTTATTAATATTCACATATAAGGTCATACTTACTGTGATACTTATATTTTCTAGGTTTAGTGTCCAAGAGGTAATATACAAAAGGATAGATTTATTCTAAAGTGGTTGGAGGACTTCAAGTTCATTTTAAGGGATCTGTATAGTGTCTCAGAATATCTCTTTTAACAATTCCATACAATGTAGCACTAAGCTGGTCAATACATAGATTTGATTTTTTTAAAATATATACTGAGGCTCTGGGATGGTTAAATGCTATGGTTTTATATACACTCTTTAATCGATACTTATAAAATCATATTGTTTTATTGTTGCTAATGTTGTGTATGTGTATGAATACATAACATGACGACCTATGATATACCCTTCGGCTTTCAGCTTCATCTTCAGCTTTTAGTTGCCAGTCAAAATTTCCAACACAGCAGGAATTTTCTTTCATTTCAGGTATGCCAAGATACTAGAAACATATTTTGTTCTTGCTCATGTCACAGCTTGTAACACTTCAAAACACTATTAAGTTCAGGAGCTTCTATGGACCCTTAAGTACCTAATTATTTAACTGATCTTACAGTCAAAACTTTTTTTTAAATAAAATGGACACAACTGAATGAAAAAGAAAATGTAACAAAACAAATGCTACAAGCTAACTGTATTCAAAAACCATGTTTAATAAAAAAAACTAACACTTAAATGACACCTTTTTGACAAAAATAATAAATGCGCATTTTTTTGCAGGTAAAAAAATGTGCATTTATTACCGTATTTTTCGCTCCATAAGACGCACCTGACCATAAGACGCACCTTGGTTTTAGAGGCAGAAAACAGGAAAAAAAATTCTGAACTAATGGACTGCAGACATAATACAGGAGATGACCAGAGACTGCGGACAGCACAGGGATGACCAGAGACTGCGGACACAGTACAGGAGATGACCAGAGACTGCGGACACAGTACAGGAGATGACCAGAGACTGCGGACAGCACAGGGATGACCAGAGACTGCGGACAGCACAGGGATGACCAGAGACTGCGGACAGCACAGGGATGACCAGAGACTGCGGACAGCACAGGGATGACCAGAGACTGCGGACAGCACAGGGATGACCAGAGACTGCGGACAGCACAGGGATGACCAGAAACTGCGGACAGCACAGGGATGACCAGAGACTGCGGACAGTACAGGAGATGACTGCTGACCTTTGGGGAGGGGGGGTGGGAGCGGGTACCTGAATTTGACAGGTACCCGCTCTTACTTCCGCGGAGTTGTTCTTTGATCTTACCTGTTCCTCTATCCAGCCATGCGCTGTCTTCCTGGCTTCTGTAGTGTGGGCGCTCGGCATGACAGCCGGGTGCCCAGTGCGCATGAGCGAGAAGCACTTGCGCTTTGTGATTGGTCCAGCGGCTTCTGGGATCTGTCATGTGTCCCAGGTACCGCCTTACCATTCACAAAAAGCTCCGCTTCTTGCGCATGCGCACTTGGCACCCGGCTGTCAAGCCCAGCGCCCACACTACAGAAGCTGGGAAGACAGCGCGCCGCTGGATAGAGGAACAGGTAAGGTCAAAGAACAACTCCGCTGAAGTAAGAGCGGATACCTGGCAAATTCAGGTACCCGCTCCCCACCTCCCCAAAGGTCAGCAGCCATCTCCATAAGGTCCCGCTGCAGAGCTGAGTGGCCGGCCCGGTATTCTGACACGGCGGCGGTGGAAATACCGGACCGGCCGCTCCATATTCGCTCCATAAGACGCACTGACATTTTCCCCCCTTTTTTGGGGAGAAAAAAGTACGTCTTATGGAGCGAAAAATACGGTACTTTTATCTGCAGGAGCTTGGAAAGCATTGCACCAGTGATCAGTAGATTGCTGTAACTATGCAGTGATGTACAGCCAAGCAGATATTCTGACAGGAAGCTTCAATGAACTACCACGGTGCTCCACAGTGCCATGCTAGTTCGTTGAAAATTACAAACAGCTGCGCTGTTTTCAAATCTGACAGCTATTTCCGGGAAACTTCTCTCCGTACTAACTGTCATAGAGATGGGTGGTAGTGGGCGCAGCTGCAGCTATGGAAACATGTTAAAAGCGGAACAGCCTAAAAGCGGGTGGAACATGTAACATGTTACCAAAGGTGAACTTATCCTTTAACTTTGCTCACAGCTGAACTTCGAGAATTTATTCAAAATCGACTCTTGCAGTGGGGCCCCTGTATTGCAAGGAATAAATGCTCATTTAGTCAAGGGGTGCAGAGATAAAGTGTAATACTTACCTTATTCCTATCCCTGACAGGCTCCCTCAATCAATGCAACAAATAAAGCAATGCTGCCTCTCCTAAGCTTTTTAGCTACAGTTGTATGCTTTCCTCCTCCGCATACAATGCACAGCCCGGAGGTTTGGGCAGAAGAGATTATCAACTGATTGATAGGAAAAGTGATTTTCCTTATCCTCGTAACCCTAGGCTAAATAAGCATAACCAGTATGAGTCATTTTGAGAACCTTCCTAATTGGCCCTCAATACCTGAGATGCAGCACAACCTGATTTACTCTACTCTGGGTTTTTGGAGGACTTTAATTGTACAAAAACACTCTTTCTGGTCTAAGTTACTGGGAAGATGTTCACAGCCATTGACTCCTTTTGAATTATTGTGCACTGAAAAAGGCCTCAATAGACACACTTCAGCGTATACAGTGCTCATAGAGGGGAGCTCAAACCAACCACCATCACATCTTCCCACACCAGGTGGGCAAAAGGCCTACAGATAACCTTCACATGTGACCAGGAAAACAGTGTTTCACACATCCCACCTCTCTCAGTAGCTCTAATTAAGAAACAAATTACAAATTATTGGCAAGATGGTATAGAGATCTCAAAACTCTACATTCTATCTCACCATCTATACAAGCCTTTTTCAACCAGGGTACCTAGGTACCCTAGGGTCTTCAGTGAGCCTTGGCAAAATGCCTAAAAATTGCCCCCAAATTGCCCATAAATTATGGACAAGCCAGCAGGTGGATCAAACCTGCTTTTTTTGTTACACAAAGTCATATGTTTAACATTACAACATTGGGCACTGTGCAGGCCAGCCACCAGCATTCTAACAACTGCTGACATCATTGGTTAATAAGGACGACATCAGGTACTGGCTTAGCATCCTTGTTGGCCTTTGCCCCACTCTGTCAGCACTGGGGTCACATTAGTTGCATAGGCTATAGAAAATGAGGAAGAAGAAGTCTGCTGGCACTGCAGAGAGCATGAATGGACATTTCTTCATACTTTCTTGTCGTGCCTATAGTTCTTGAAGTTTTAGACAGGGGTGATTTTTGGTCAACTGCCCAAAAATTTACACTTTACATTAATAATGGGCTTTGAAGAAGTGCTTACTGCTAGTTTTACATGTCAACCTGAAAAGAGTAATGAATTATCGCTGCTTTACAGTTTACTTCCAGCTGACTCTTCGTTGGCCAGTCTTCTCTATTCAAAGTGAGTGGAGGATGGATTAAAAAAATATATTTTCCAAGCAAAATTTTAATTTAAAGGGAGCCTATGGTGAAATACTTTATGCAGGTGGCCATTACCTCTACTTTTGAAAATACTGTAAGTCATACTACTTTAGTGGCACTGATAGTTTGAAACATTAACCTAAAAAGTTATGCCGGTCAGGAGTTTTGATTTTGCTCTTACATTACTTGTTGCATACTTAGTCCAACTAAGTGTCTGAAAAAGTGTTAAAGCAACTTTGTTGCTGTATAAAAAGTTCCATAAACAAGTTCCCCTGGTAAAGAATGAAGCAAATACATACCTCTCCTGCTTATACAAAAAATGTTACCTTGCTTGTGGAAAAAATATCAATACAAATGTAAGAGCTGCCAGCACGCTGATATATTTATCTCAGCTGTCCTTATATAAAAAGTGATGTGATGCTATATAACCAAACCAAACACATAATATAACTCAAAGTCTTAATAATGAAAAAAAATCTCTTGTGACAAGTTCAAAGAAAAATTCTTCAAAGACACATCCTCTGCAGAGATCCACCACCAAGAAAAGACTTAAATCTGCTTACCACATCACAATGACTCTCAGATCAGCAAGAGAAAAAAATGCATTCAGGCCATCACCGCCGATCTTCAAATAACATTTCCCTGGGAACCGTTCACTCTCCACCAGAAAGCTCCACAATGGCACCCATCAATTAGAGGATACGTGCATGCAGCTAAGTACCCCAAAACAACCACATGCCTCACCTAGTGTGAAAACTGCAAGGTTTCTAATTAAAAGACTAAAATTGAACTCACAAAGAGAAGGAAAAACTTTCTGTGCTGTTTAAAAGCATCACATTTCCACAGAAATTGCGTTATCGGCTCACTTCTCGTAGGCGTGATGACATCACAACAAGCTCCGCTCAACACATTTTTACATAGATAGCATCTTCTGGGCACGTGCCCCAGAAGATATCATCTATGACTGTTGTATGTTGATTTAGAAAACTGTCATGTCTTCCAAAGAGTGGCCTGGTTGTGAAAAAGTATGTCCAACCGGTATGCAGAATTAATTTTCCTTATGCCCTTATATGTCTGTGCAAATTAATACTTTTTTATAATTTCTATCCTGTTTTGCTAGTATAGGTTCCTTGGTTACATTTTTTGCATTGAATGAGTACACTTTACTAGAGGTACCACTCCTGTGATATTGAAGATCCTTTTTTGCATGTATTATGCTTTTTAGTAGACTGATTTGGCTGTACAGTTTGCAGCATTTTTTTTTTGCTACAAAAATCTTTGATTATCTTTTTAATCCCTTCTATTTCTGGTTTGTATGTAGTTACTAGGAGTACAACGTTATTTGTTTTTTTTCTTTTTGTATTGTAGGAGATTTTCTTTTCGGGTTGTTGTTGTAACCTTTCTTATGGAAGTGTCTATTAGTATTTGGAGATTAGAGAGAAAGATATTGGGTGGATTTTTTAGACACAAAAACTCAGTACACATATAAAATCAATGTTCCTTTATTAACACATCACCTCTAAAAAGTATCTTATATACAGTTACGTTGCACAATTAGCCCATAGCTAACATCCCACAACCAACCAACCATAGAAAGACAGGTTCCAATGAAGATGTAGAGTACAAATGGTAAGAACAGGATATTTCTTCAAGAAGGTAGGGGATATTCAAGCTGTGCATAAAATGCCCGACATGTTTCACGAAAAAAGGTCGCTTTTTCAGGGGCTAGCAATGTATCTGAGAATGATAAACAGACTTAGACAGTATGTGTATATATGTTTACAAAAAAACATGGTATACAAAACATTAGTCATCACTTACATAGTTAGCCAGTGTGCATTGTGCAGCAATGGTTTTCCCAGGGCAAGCAAGTGCAGGTGCCCTCAGGCCAACACAATGGGGATGACATCCAAAGGTCGGGTATGGGAGTGCAGAGACCAGGCTATGGGCGGGCGAGAGACCCTTGAGACTCCCCAAACATACAGACTCCGTATACTAGTTCAACAATCTTCAGGTTGATAGTATCAAGACAAAAATAGGCCTAAGGAAAGACCATAATGTATAGATTAATCAAATAACATCCTCCTATAACACGGGTATTATGGCATTGGCCTACTTGCAGGAAAAAACTTTACCGCTGTACTTGACAGGATGTATAAACCATAACGGCCAATATGTATACAATCCTTCACTAGGGAATAGGAGGCAGACAGCTCTAAAATTAGCCCACAATAATTGTCTCCAGTAATAGATAAAGAGGATTATAGGCCTAAAAAATACAAATAATATTTAACTTTAGGGATGTGGAACTTTGGTATAGGCTGGTTCTTGACCTCCTACCACTTGATGGTCATCCCATTTTTTAATATACAATTGTAAATAGGATGGAAGCACCAATATTTTTAATCCTATGTAGGGTGTGTATACTAATAAATACATATACTTACTGTAATTTGGGTCTCTTACTCAGTTTACTGATCTATGCAGTTTTGGCCCCTTCGAATAATCTAACAATATGGACTTTATAGGCACAGCTTGGTCTGCGTTTATGAGTGATATACACACAGGATGCAATGGCATTAACAAGGATGAAGATAATTTGAATCAATATTTTATGAAATTAAGACGATTGCTTAAGAAAAAATCAAATTTGTATTGGCATGTAGAATTCTTCAATCTCTATATTAATGAAAACATTAGTCTCCTGGACCTAAGGGTCCAATTGTACCCAACAGTAAAAAACATCTCCCAGGAATTTAAAACGTCCTGGGAACAAATTCTCACTAAATGTAGTGTAGAGCTTGTGAATTTATTAAACACCCGCTACAAAACTGAAGTAAATATGGTAGACCAGGAGTTAATATCATTACATTCACAATATGAAATGATCAAAAATAATCCTTGTATGATTCCAAATGGCAAGAATTAAAGGGTTATTTGGCCAAAATCAATAAGGATATTATAATTAAGAAACAAGACAAGATTTTAAAAGATAGAGCTGCCTTTGTGGAGGGGTTTGCCTACAAATGGCAGACCCCCTTTTGGGGCTAGGGGGAACTATCGAAATAAACTGACCTTGGTCACCAATGGTAACTATGTACAGGATGAACAGACTGAATCTGATTCATCTATTTCTACTTCTTATCCACAGCCTTCAAGGTCATATATATCTGCATTATTATCCAACACATACAGTGGACCACGTAAGCGACAGCATTTCGGTGGGGGTTTCACTCACCATTCTAATGTACCTAAAATACGTTCAAATTTATTTTCCACATTTTCCACAGATGTGGGAACACTTTCACAAAATACATATACTTCCACAGATTCTGGGAATATTCACTCTAATGGGTCATCTTATATTGGTCCAGTAGTGGTACAGGCCTTTTAACATGATGCATGCACCAGCCACTATACTACAAGAGCACTCATCAACACTTTCAGCTAAGAACACTTTAACTAGACAACTCTCCAATTCACAAAGCTCAGTGTCTTCTAACACTAATAATGTTTTATTCCCAAATCAGTCCAATGTAGGAGACAAACAAGGAACGCTTGACGCTTACATAGTAAGCAGAGCACCTCCACCAGAACCAGTTTTGCTTCACAACGTGCCTATGATAACACATTAAGTGTTATCAATTTGACTAGTGAACCACTTTCAGAGAATGAATTACCTATATTAAGTATGGGATTGAGTTTCTGCCCTACTGCTAAGTTTGATGAATATGAGACTATCAAAGATTTGTATCTGTTAGCTAGAAAACTCACTTACAAATATATCTTTGATATGGATTGAACTAGAACTAGACAGGAAAAGGAACTTATGAAACAATTGAAACACTTTACTATGCAGGACTTTAGGACTTTGCGGGACTTGAACTTGATGTTATTACTTGATGAAAATGATCCAAATGAGGAGACGGATAATGTCACAAATTTTGATCATATAACCCTTCCCACACGTTTTAAACCAAAATCCACAAATTTTCCTGAATTGACCACTAATTCACATGTTTGGGCTTTCCTGATGGCAACTATCAATGAGGTCAAAGGCATGGCCATGATGACCAAGGATAAGAATATCTCGTCCGCACAGAGAAAAGCTTTAAATCAACTAAAGAGTAGAACTAATTTAGTCATTAAACTATCTGATAAAGGGAGGAATATTGTTGTTATGTCTAAAGATCAATATGAGCATATGTGTCTTAAAATCTTGAATAATTCTCAATGGTATAAGCAAATTTCAGCTCATTCAACACATTGATTTACTACTGAATTTAAGGATCTTATCAATGGGGCATATCTTGATTCCCTAATTGACAGACATGTATGAATTTTTGAATACCCAGTTTCCTAGAGCAGCTACTTTTTATTCCTTGCCCAAGATCCATAAGAACATATTTACCCCACCGGGAAGGCCAATCATTTCGGGTATTGGCACTCAAACTGAAAATGCAAGTAAATTTGTTGATTTTTTTCTTATGCCACATGTAACACAACTTCCATCATATGTTAAAGATACCTTAGATCTACTTAAACACATTGATGGTCTATCTGTGCCCCCCGATGCCCTTCTTGTGTCTATCAATGTTGAAGCTCTCTATTCTAGCATACCACATGATCAGGGAGTAGCAGTGGTGCTCTCCTTCCTGATGGAGCACGATCGCACACAATGGATGTTGTGTAACTTTGTTTTGGATTTGTTGCATTATATTCTGACTCATAATTGGTTTACCTTTATGGGCTCCCATTACCTCCAGGTACAGAGCATCGCCATGGGCACCTGTTGTGACCCGGTGTCTACCTGGGGGGATGGGAGTATCACATATTTTCGGATGACACCCTTGTCAAATATCTGAACCATGCCCCTGCTGGTTCGGTGTGTTGATGATGTGTTTGTCATTTGGACCAGTACCTCCGATGTTTTGGAGGAATTTATGCAACTATTGAATAGGAACTCTTTAAACCTGACTTTTACTATGAACTGGCATAGGAACACCATTGCTTTCCTTGATGTACAAATCTTCAAAGACACTACCAACTGTCTGGCCACTACATTGTTTTGGAAAGAAACAGCTGGAAATACTATGCTTCACACACATAGATCTCACCCTCCTGCCTTGGTTAAAAGTATATCCTTTGCATATAGTTACTCTGTAGGTGAATGTATTGTACACTTAGAGAACTTTAAATATCAAGCCAGGCCTTTACGACAACGTATTTTGGCACAGGGTTATAGTAGGACTCTTTTACGTAAGGCCTACAATAAGGCATTGGCTAAGGATAGAACAAGCCTTCTATACACTACATTTAAATCTAAGGCAGAACACCCAACTGTTAGATTGATAACAGAATATTCTGTACAACATCAGGATGTACGTAAAGTATTACAACATCATTGGCACCTCCTGTAGGAGGATCCTATTTTACATAAATATATTAAAAACTACCCTGAGTTGGTGTTCCATAAACCAACATCCATCATAGAGTGACATCAAGCCATTATGTGCCAGGAGCTGATTGTTCTACACTTCCAAGTGGCACTTTTGCCTGTGGTAAGTGTGCATACTGCCCCTGGGTACAGGCTGGAGTATAATTTAATTTGCCCAATGGGGAAATGTTGATTCCTAAATTTCATGGCAGCTGTACTACCAGGGGAGTAGTTTATCTTATGACATGCACTTGTGGGGCCTACTATGTAGGTAATACCATACGTCAGTTTAATCAGAGAATACATGACCATGTCTATCACTCATCTAATGCCAAAATGCTTACCTCCATTAGCTGTCATTTGGGACTTTATCATAAATGTGATACTACTCATGCTAGATTTATTGTTTTGGAGGTAGTTGCTAAAGACCCACGTGGAGGCAATTGGGACAAAAAAATTCTTTGTAGGGAAACTATGTGGATTGAATGCCTTAATGAAATTCTATCATATAAATCCTTTTTATGAATACTAAGGCACAACTTTATAAGTTATCAATCCTGGATCTTGTGATGTCACTATATGGAGCCAGAATTGATAATGTTGTGTGTTCAAGTCAGTGAATAGTGGGAGATATTTGTAGGAGAGCAATATATCTTACTTCTGTCCTCCTAGCCTGGTGTACAGGCTATGAAGTTGTTTTTTGATGTAATTGTTATTGAATCTGTGCCTTATAATGTCCTTGGTATATTTTGTTGCCAGTTCATTATGTATACTGTAAATTTATGTACCCAATGTTCTGTCATTGTATAAGGTTTTATAATCTCTATAAGGTGTGCCTTGTTGTTGCAGTGGGCCCTTAGGGAGCATTGGGTATCCTTGGGTCTCACCCCCTTTTTTGGGGGACCTACCTCTTTGGTCGGGTGTGTGGCTGGAAAGCCGCGGTTGTTCTCCGGCTCAACGACTGCTTGCTGTCTCTCCTCTGTGGCCTGTGTGCTCGTGGGATTGGCGGTGGTTACCTTGCTGGTGCGCCCACAGATTGGGGAGCACTGGATCCTATGGATCCCTTTTTCTCCCCATCTGCACATGCGTAGTTTTTCCCGTGCATGTGGAATTCCGGCCGGGTGCTGCACCTGTGCAGGTGTCCCACACATGCGCAGACTTTCCTGACAAGGCCGGGTTACATCACACGCCATGCAGTAGTGGAGCTTCCAATATATAATGTTTTCCATTTACCTTCCATAAGGTGGTATTTAGTACCTAAGTAAAGTATCCCCGTTTATATATTGGAAAGCTCTGAGCAAATTGTGGCCGCTATATAAATCCTGTATAATAATATTTAGCATTTATGCTTCTTGCTAGCTAATTTTAGTCTTCGTTAATTGTGTATGGCCCCACTACAGGTATACATTAAATCAAAAAATGGCATAGTTTTGATTCAAAAAAAAAAAAAACAATGACAATGAAGTAAAGTCAACTTCAGGAGATAAAAAGCATATACATTAGACTGCATGCATGCATGACTAAATGTTAACTGAATATACAGGGATCTGTTATTTTGTTCTCATCCAAGCAATCTGATTATTATGTATCTCCTTGGAAGTAACTGCATTCTGATTGATCTGCTCTTGACATTTTCTCCAATCCTGCCATGACTCTTTTTGAAGAAGAGATACTGTATTTACCATAGTGACAGGAAAGGAGAAGCTGTCCTCAGCTGTCAAAGAAGAAATTTCAATTTGAATCAGACAAGAAACTTCTAATGATGGTGTGTACTATATGATAAAAAGGCAAAACACAAAGGTTCATCTGCAAATTCAGCTGTCAACCATTCCTGAAATCATACGCATTCATACATTCTATCACATTCCTGTTAATTATTCCATTTTGACTATGACAAACCCATAGTAAAGCTGCCCAAAACCATAGTCTACAAAATATCATGTGATTATTAAATTATTTTAAAACCTAGACCATGCAAACTCTTAAAGCATTTGTATGCTTTGAGATTATTTAACTGATTTTTTTTCCATGTCTCTAAGGTTGAAATTTTGCAATATAGAGAAATTTTAATCTTACTATGACCATTGCTGAAAATAACACATGAATGCAAAAAGAAAAGGAGAGTTAAAAAGATCATGTTGTCTATGGTAATTAAAGCAATTCTTGAATGAAAATGTAAGGTTCACCTACTAGCTAGACTTCCATACCCCCCATTTGCAATAAACCTGCAGATCTCTAATATCTGCAATTGCCACTAATATTAACCACCAAACGTTGTTTGCTCAAGGATGTATACACACAAGAAATAAATCTTGATTAGAGTTTTCAGCTTCTGGAATACATGTTGTGGGATCACTTGATTGCCTTGGTCTATGCAACATATGCTAACATTAACGAGGAAGTCTCTTTCACCTTGTTGGATCTATATTGTGAAGAGTGCAACACGAAGAATGTGAATCGTGGTGCACTAAGTGCTACAAAAATAGAATAAGGTATCAAGAAATCACATGGAATGCATTTTATAGTCTATGTACAGGGTTTAGTGACACATGGACAAACATTACTTGAGCAAGAATGGCTCATTTTAGTACAACTTAAACAGAATCACTCATTGCCAGACTGGGCAGAGACTGGTCCTATTTCAGACAGCAAGTGGAATCAGGAGGCTGCCAGACTCGTGCAGAGTCAGGTGAGAACAGACCATCAGTCAAAGAAACTCAGGGACCATTATGAGAGTTGACAAGTTAGGAACTGCTCAAAGTATAAGACAGTTCTCTAAGTCTGGTCATAGGACTGAGGATGATATGAGAATGACAAGTTCGGGGTAATCCCAAAGACTTTGCACAAGGCCTTCCAAATTCTAAAGGTAAATTGTAACTCTCTGTCTAAGATAATGTGGCCAGTTCACCTTTATGAAAAAAAGAACAATTGCCGGTGAAACCAGAAAACAGTGTGTGCCATTTTGGAAAATCAGTCTACAACAACCCAGAGCAGCCCTCAGAAGATGGAAGGTCAATTATAAAATCCACAGAGAATTGCATCCAAGGTTATTTTAGAATGCGTAAAAGGCTGAAAAAGACCCGAGGGGTCTGTTGAAAGCTTTATTTTGAGCATATACTTCACAGGCCAGGATGAAATATTTGACATCATGTTGCATACTGGACCACCAATATGAAGAAGCCAAGTGTGCATAGGTGTGAAGAACTTGGATTCATGGGCTCTGCCCTGAGTTCTGTTCTGGTGAGGTTCAGCAAACTTCAAAGAAGTTTGAATGCAGAACCCAAACCTCACTGAAGTCAATGGCAGCTGAATCTGTCAAATCAAAAATGCTCATTTCCTGGGTTAATAGACAAAGAGCTGTCTAGAGAATAATATGGGGGGGGCAACTCCTGGGGAATGAAAATGCAAAAATAATTTTTAAAAGTTTTCATTTTGCCTGGAGCACTGATTTTTTTAATCACTTAAAGTAAAATAGTAAATTACATCCTTTAAATGACATGCCCGGAGGTGCCCTATTCCTGCCTGTGAAGGGGTGCATTTCTGTAATATGCAAATTAAGATTTAAAAAGCAAAATGTGTTTTCAATTGCTGGCAATTGACAATTCACTGCTGGCTTCTTTAAAAAAAAGGCACACAAACACTTCCAAAGGCTCCCCAAAACACATAGCAGACATAGCGTCTGCTATATAATTTGGGGGACCTTTGCAGGGAGTCTGTGTGCTTTTTTTTTTTATTATCCAATGCCATTTGCCAGTAAATTAAACTGTATATTTTGTTTCTCATTGTAAATGTCACTTTTGCTTCAGCACAAGCTACAGCAACAATGACAAAAAAAAGATTGCATTGAGTACACCCAAAAATGCATACCAGACCCTTTTAAAGAGGTACCCCATACAAAAAAGCAAAAACAAAGTGTGGTCCCCTAGAAAATCAATACCAGACTCAAATTTTAAGAGGAATCCCCATGCAGAAAAGAAAAAAAGGAAAATAATGCATGATGGTCTCCTAAAAAATCCATGCCAGACACTTTATCTTAGCAAATGGCCTGGCAGGTAAGAAAAGGGATGGAAGAGTGTTAACAGAAGGGGACCTGAACCATAATAGGCCTGTGCCCTCTACATGGGGCCCCCAATAAAAGGACCTCTTTACCACAACCATGGCTTAGTGGTTGTAGGAGTCTGAGAGCGGGGGACTTATTGGAATATAGAACTCTCCTTTAGCAATAAGAGGGGGCCCCAGATACTGCCCACCATATGAATTAGTAAGGGGTATATAACACACTTACTCGTTCACAAATATCTAGATATAAAGGCACCAAAACATTTGACATAAAAAGTCAATTGTTTAAAAAAAATTAAAAAACCCTAAAAATGTTCCTCATTGTAAATACAGCGTCAGTCATGATGCCCACTGATGACAACACCCATTAAATGAAAGCTCCCCAAGCTGTCACGAGCTATATAAGGGAGGTGGTGGTGATATCATTAACCAAATCTTATCATGGCATATTTGATCAATGTTATTGCCAAAATATGGCCAGTGGTACCTCCAGGAGGTACAGCCAAAAGTTTACTTACTGACAGAATAATTATTCTCAGATGGTCAGCATTTATTAAAGAAAAATGCACAAGGTCATCTCCTGCCTGACAAAGCCTTAAGGAGTACAGACTCTGCCCTGCTCCAAGTCCATCCCCACCATCAAGGGCTCTGGTGAACAAGCAGACTGGGGCTTAGACTCCGCGCCCTGGGGAATCCCAGATTGTGGACCCATAGAGCTTCTGTTAGAGAGTTTGTGACAACTTGCAAGTAAGGAACTGCATGTACTTGTCCTGGAATCAGAGGGAGGCTGGGACTTACAGGGCTGAGGTGAAAGAAAAATCATGATTGTTTAGAATACCATCCCAGAAAGAAACTAGACTTCCCAGGTGATGAGGCACATAGAGAAGAAACGACCCATCTCCTCGGTAGTAAATGCATAGGCCTTGAGTGCGTCTATGTGAACAATCATCTGATGAGTCTGGTTCTGTCTAAACATTTTTATATTTTATTATTATTTGTTGCAATTTTTTACAATGCATTTGGGGGGATTGGGGGGTTTTGGTGAAATATCATGGGTCTAAAAAGACCCATGAAGTCCCACGTTTGGGACAGAGGGAAAGACTGAAGAAACACATTCCCTAGTTTCAGAATGAATGATCAGGACAAGGCCTTCCTGATCATTAATAAACTGAAGCATAGTAAACACAGTTAACACTGTTTGTTAGACTTTTAATTCTATGGTTACTAATAAATAATTTAAGGTTAAGGTTTGTCCTCCTCCCCCAACCGACCGATTCTGATGACAGGCTGGAATTTTGTAGGTTTGGCGACTGTATCACCGTATGGATAACAATCACTCTGTTATTCCCTTTCTCATTTGCCCACCCCCTGTGCTGCTCCATCCCCCCCCCCTGTTTTGTTTTTATTTTGTTTTGTTTTGTTCTTCTCTCTCTTACTCTCCCCCCCCTTTCTTTTTTTGTTTTTCTCCGCTCTATGGCTTCTTTTCTTCATTTCAGACTAACCTCTGCATGCATTGGTCAACTACCCAAAGGACAATTAGCTATGATGACAGAATCACTTCCCCTTTCATACTAGCAGTATACTTGATCACACATTCTCACATCCGCGCTCAGACGCCTCCACCACTTTCAACTTATAGCACTGACTCTGGCTTAGACGTCGTTTGCGCTCTTCTCCCCGCTGCAGATCCACACTTTGTGACGTTATCAGAGGAGGTCTGGGGCCTCCTGGCCGAACGCATTTCATTACAAGCGTCCTAATGTATTTCAGGCACTACCGTGTCGTGGTTTAGTTACCCCACACTGCTTTGTTTTTGTAATTGTACTTGTTTTCATGCACTCTTGACTGGATGTGTGTGTTGCTAATTGTCTTTCTCACATTTCATGTTTATCTTAGCTTATTATGTCAATCTGTATTTCACAATAAACATTATTTTTTTTGGAAAAAAAAAAAAAAAAAGGTTAAGAACTATATTACTTGTACCACTATGAATGTGGTCTATTTAATTCAATGTCCATGTGGGTTTCAATACGTTGAACGTACTATTAGAACACTGCAGACCAGGTTAAAAGAACATATTGCCAACCTTAAAAAAGGTTTTCCCAATCATAGTGTCTCCAAACACTACACCCTGCATCATGGTAGGAATCCTGAGGGAACCCTGTTTATGGGTTTTGATAAATTCTCTAAGAATTGGAGGGGTAGCTATACCAAATGGAAGATTTCAAAACTGGAAACTTGGTGGATTTACACTTTAAAATCTTACACACCACATGGGCTTAATATTGAATGTGATATAAACACAGTCATTAACAACAGTTGAATGTCTTTTGGTAGTTTTTTCTCTTTTTGCTTATATGGTTTTATACATTTTTGTATTATTATGAGATGTTCATCTATGTTATTTAATATTTGTTTTTTATGTTGTGTTTTTATGGTTATTACTATGGAATGTATTGCTAATTGTTACATCTTTTTTGGCCACACAGTGCGATGTCTTTTTGTTTTCTTTCGATTCATTCATAAGATGGTTTTATTAGTGTCCCCTTTCAATTGGGTTTATTTAATAGGTTTTCTAATTGCCAAATAGGTTGGTGTTATTAAGAAAGTTGATGGGGACAGGATATGCTAGCATATTCCTGGGACTTGTGTTCTGTTTTCCTTCCGGTTCCGGTGTCTGTTTAATTAGAGAGAGAGAGGAGGGATTTACTTTCCTCTATAAATATGTGTGACATCTTGACGCTGGCCAAGCCTCTGATGACGTGATTGATGATGAAATGCTTAGGGAGTAGCCAGAGTGTGTGACGTCATCGAGCACCAGAATGTAGCGGACATCTTGTTGGTTTGAAAAATACTACCAGTGACATGGTGATATGTTGTTTTGTACTATTTATGATGTAAGTTTTATACTGCGTTTGAGGCATTCAATATTTACTCTAATTGCTACACTATGAGGATCCCTTTTATCTTTGAATTGGATTGTCCTCTATGAGGATAATATTTATTTTAGGTTCACCCTTGAGTCCATTTAGTGTGAAGATCTGGATTTAAAGAATGCATAAATCTTTGGCTTGTCTCTGGGGATCATACAGCGCATTGTGACCTGTCCTTAATTGGGGGTCAATATTATCCGGTAAGAGGCAGTGTATCTGGTGGTGGTAAAGGATTTCTACTTTTTTCCCCTTGGTGCTGTGGATTTGTGGCAGAGAGGCTTATTTCCTATACACCTCAAACCTTGTGGATTGGACTTTTATGTTTTTCCATTTATGTATGAACTATTTTAGCACTGCACCTTATATATCAATCCCTATTGCTGTCTAAGGCAAAGTCTAAACTATTTTATACTAGGAGGTTCAATTAAGAATTTTGTAGTAAACCACACTGACCTTTAGCCAGGGCCTTATGGGGTGATTGTGCATTAACCTATATTCCGTGCATTCTCTTCCCTAGTGGACACATGCTATATACGTCTAGGGACGTTGCTTCTGTGACTTCTACAACAAATTGTACAATTTGATGCCCAGGGGAGGAAGTTCTATGTGTGCGGATCGTAGGGCATCCAATGAGGCCTTCATAGCTCAATCAGACATTCCACAATTGGCAGCTGAGGAGAGGGATGCTCTTGAAGCACCCATATCACAGGAATAAATGCTGCTGGCTATGAATGGTATGAAGCCAGGACATGCTCCGGGCCTCAAAAGGTTATCATTACTTTAAATCAGTACGTTTTCAGGGCTGTTGGCTCCACACTTTGTGCAGGCCTAGGACTCATTCCAAAATGGTGCCACACTCCCCATGGATACTTTATGAGCCCATATTACTCCATATTCCATATTCCTTAGGTTTTCCATATTCCTGAAGAAGGGAAAGAAACATTACAATGTGCTAATTAATTATCATCTGATCTCACTGCTGCATACAGATTTAAAAATATTCACAAAAATTTTGGCTAACCAGTTACGCCCTCTTCTGCCTCGACTTATTCATGGAGACCAAGTTGGCTTTATGCCAACTAGAGTGGCCAAGGACAATACTACTAAGGGCCTCAACCTCTTTCACTTGGCCCGGTTAAGAGATATTCCTATTATGTTGATTTCAAAAGACACGGGGAAGGCTTTTGACTGGGTCAACTATGAGTTTTTGAAGAGTATGATTCGCTACATTGGTCTTGGTGTAAATATGTGTAAGTGGATTGATTCATTATACTCCTGCCCGACAGCAGCAGTTAGCGTCAATGAGGCACTTTCCCCGTACTTCACCCCCAGTGACAGTACCAGACAGGGGTGTCCCCTCTCACCGTTAATTTTTATTATCACTTTGGAACCCCTAATGTGTGATATTAGAACACATAATGATATTAAGGGCTTGGACTCTGGGAGGGCCTCTCACAAGTTCATGGCGTACGCTGATGACTTGATGTTTTTTGTCACACAAACCGCAATCACTTTACAAGTTCTTCTGCAAGAACTTTGACTTTATTCCTCCCTCTCAAACAAGGTCAACAAGGTCAATATTGGGAAATCTGAGGTGTTAAATATAAATATTTCTCCAGCCAGGTTGCAACTCATGCAATCCAACTTCCCTTTTATGTGGGCAAACACTAAGATTTGGTACTTGGGCGTGAATATCATACCATCTATTGTAGATATTTTCAAGGAAGATTTTCTGCCCCTGTTGACTAATTCGCTGACACTCCCAGTCATTCACATGCTTTGGGAGGAATAACATTCTAAAAGTGAATATTCTTCCTGTATTTACTACAAACCCTCCCAGTTTCCATCCCCAGAGCCTTCTATCACTCAGTCAGGGTAGAGTTTCTTAACTTTCCCTGGTCCTATGGCACCAAGCGGATCTCATATCGCTTATCAGTATTTCCTAAGACCTGGTGCTGGGTAGGGTTCCCTGACCCACTAAATTATCATCAAGCTGTACACTTGTGCAGAGTTCTTGACTGGATCAGACATGGAGTCCTCAAATAGTGGTTAGGGCTTGGACAGAATATGGTAGGCTTGCCCCTGCAAACCTTGCCTTGGCAATACTCCTTACTTCCATCTGAAGGTAGAGCACATCCACAGATCTGTACTAATTTGCAAGTGGTTGCAAAATCGGGGTGTATCTAGTCTATGGTCTCTGATTCCTCTGAAATGGCACTGGTCATCAGCTCTATGGAGTTGCAAAAATGTCCTGCTACTGCACATTTTATACACAAATATCTGAGAACTGAAACTCTACTTTTTTTGTAGGAAAATACCTGTTCTTGCTAATATACAACTGTACTGGATCTTTTCACTTTATACTACATAATAACTGAGAACTATAGCGCTAATATTGTTTGGAAAATTTGGGGATATGGGAATGGGGGGTGCAAGCAATGTGGAGTGATGTTCTGAAGTGTTTTTGTGCTCTCTGTTTTTATATTTTGTTATCTTTCAAAATGATGCAATGCGATGCTCCAAAATGAAGGAGCTTATCAAATTTTACCAGCCAATATCTGAGGACTTAAAGGGTAAGTTAATCTTACCATACTATTGGTGTAGCAGTCTGTACAGTATTCACTGCAATATACAGCCCTGGAGGGCGTATCCATTATAATGCTTACAATGGCAGGCACCCATTGGTAAGCATGACCACATGACCGTGTTGTCCAAGGAGAAGTGCTTTTAACCTCTGGGACACCTTACCAGAAGAAGCCTCATATAAACGTTTGATTTATCAGCATGGTCACATGGTTGCGATGATCAATGAGTGCTTGCCTCTGAAAGCATTATGGTGGCTACTCACTCTGGACTTGTATATTGTTATGTACTGTATGGAGTATGAACTGCTACATGGGCAGCTCAGGGCAGCATGGCTGGTATGTGCAGAGGAGGCCAAGATATTTGGAGTTAGTTAAATTATCATTTTTTTTAAAGGTAAACTCTGTTTTCACTTTTAAATTAGGCAGTACAAAACTCTGAAGAATAGAGAGTCTGCAAATTATGCCATTAAACCATTGTGACACTGACCAATTTTTTTACCAATTTGTACCTGCTGAAGGTCTAATTTTTTTGAGAAAACATCTTCCTGTGTCTTCCCACTTTGCCTGTGGGTCTGTTGGTTACTACATCAACCAAGCAAAGCAGATCTAGCACTGCTTGATGAAAACACATATCTCAAATGTCTCACATATACTGTACTGTATCTCACATATACAGGTGAAACTCGAAAAATTAGAATATCGTGCAAACGTTTTTTATTTCAGTAATGTAACTTAAAAGGTGAAACTAATATATGAGATAGACTCATTACATGCAAAGCAAGATAGTTCAAGCCATGATTTGTCATACTTGTGATGATTATGGCTTACAGCTCATGAAAACCCCAAATCCACAATCTCAGAAAATTAGAATATTACATGCAATCAATAAAACAAGGATTGTACATAGAACAATATCGGACCTCTGAAAAGTATAAGGATGCAAATGTACTCAGTACTTGGTTTGGGCCCCTTTTGCAGCAATTACTGCCTCAGTGCTTTGTGGCATGGAAGCTATCAGCCTGTGGCACTGCTGAGGTGTTATGGAAGACCAGGATGTTTCAATAGTGGCCTTCAGCTCTTCTGCATTGTTCGGTCTCATGTCTCTCCTCTTTCTCTTGGAAATGCCCCATAAATTCTCTATGGGGTTCAGGTCCTGCGAGTCAGGTGCTGGCCAATCAAGCACAGTAATCCCACGGTCATTGAACCAGGTTTTGAATGCTTTTGGCAGTGTGGGCAGGTGCCAAGTCCTGCTGGAAAATGAAGTCAGCATCCCCATAAAGCTCATCTGTGGAAGGAAGCATGAAGGGCTCCAAAATCTCCTGGTAGATGGCTGCGTTGACCCTGGACTTAATGAAGCACAGTGGACCAATACCAACAGATGACATGGCTCCCCAAATCAACACAGACTGTGAAAACTTCACACTGGACTTCAATCATCTTGCATTGTGTGCCTCTCCATTCTTCCTCCATACTCTGGGTCCTTGGTTTCCAAATGAGATGCAAATGTTGCTCTCATCAGAAAAGAGGACTTTGGACTACTGAGCAACAGACCAGGTCTGTTTTTCTTTAGCCTAGGTAAGACGCTTCTGATGTTGTTTGTTGTTCAGGAGCGGCTTGACAAGAGGAATACGACATTTGAAGGCCATGTCCAGGATCCGTCTGTGTGTGGTGGCTCTTGATGCACTGACTCCAGCCTCAGTCCACTCCTTGTGAAAGTCCCCAACACTTTTGAATGGCCTTTTCCTGACAATCCTCTCCAGGCTGCGGTCATCCCTGCTGTTTGTACACTTTTTTCTTCCACACTTTTCCCTTCCACATAACTCTCTATTAATATGCTTTGATACAGCACTTTGGGAACATCCAACTTCTTTTGCAATTACCTTTTGAGGCTTTCCCTCCTTATGGAGGGTGTCAATGATGGTTTTCTGCACAACTGTCAAGTCAGCAGTCTTTCCCATGATTGTGATTCCTACTGAACCAGACTGAGAGACCATTTAAAGGCTCAGGAACCCTTTGCAGGTGTTATGGCTTAATTAGCTGATTAGAGTGGGACATTTTGAGCTGAGAATATTGCTCCTTTTCACAATATTCTCATTTTCTGAGATTGTGGATTTGGGGTTTTCATAAGCTGTAAGCCATAATCATCACAATTATGACAAATTGAACTATCTTACTTTGCATGTAATGAGTCTATCTCATGTATTAGTTTCACCTTTTAAGTTGCATTACTGAAATAAATGAACTTTTGCACGATATTCTAATTTTTTGAGTTTCACCTGTATGTACATAATACCTGAAAATAGCCTTTTTTTAGGTGATGATGCTGTCTATAAGCTAAGCTAATTGCCAAAAAAGTAAATTCAACAGATAAATATGCACTGCTGAAATACATTGTCCCTAAGCCTATCTGTAAAAATAGTGCTGCTGTATAACACTACATACGCCTTTTAGGCATTCCTGAAACCTGTAATATAAAGGATTTTTTGTATGTCCCCCTTAGCGGTATGTTTAAAGATCTTCCTGCTTTATGATATTTTTAAGAAAATGTTTTGGAATTGTCACAGGTACCCCATTCTAGTGCCCAGCCTCCCTTGCCTTTGTTTGACTATAACTTGCCCTATTAGCCCTAAAAATGGCCAGAACTGAATATCAAGATATAACCACCTAGACTTTAATAGAATTCACACAAAAGTTCTGATTCACTGAACTTTTTACAGGATTCACCAAACTCTGAGTGAACTAAATTTTACCAGAGTCAGTTATCACTATTTAGTACAAAAACTGAAAAATAGAGAATCAGTATGGTTAATGAAAGAACTCTAGGCTAACTAACATGATCAGTTTTTATGTAAGGGTACGTTTAAATCTTGATTTTGCAAATGCTGTTGATGTAATATATTTGGGCTTTGCAAAAACATTTTAGCTTCCCCATAATATTAAAAGAGAGAGGAAAGCATGTGAAGCAAGCATGCTATTCCTTATGTACTAATTACATCCAGAATGTGGAGAAAATTTGGGCACCCTAAAGTAATATACACTTGAGCAGGGGCGGACTGACAACTCATGGGGCCCCCGGGCAATAGGAAATCATGGGGCCCCTGTGTCCTCTCCCACACTCAAACCACACTCAAAAAAGACTATGAAAGGTACCAGGGGCATCTCATGGGGGCCCCTATAGATCCCGGGCCCTCGGGCAGTGCCCGAGTGGCTAAATGGTCAGGCCGCCCCTAGGGGCATCTCATGGGGCCCTCTACTGACACCGAGCCCTCGTACAGTGCCCGAGTGCCCGAATGGCCAGTCTGCCCCTGCACTTGAGAGATTTTAACAGGGTTCAAAGGAGGGCAATCAAGTTAAGATTAGGAGAAATGTAATTTTGGAAAAAGTAAGCTATTTTAGTAGTGAACAATGTGACTTATAGTAGGTGACCTATTTCATAAGTATAAATACAGTATATTTTTCGTAAGTCAGTGTGACTGACAAGTAGCTGAAAATCAAATTGTCAAGAATATTGTGTTTATTTTTTTAATAAGAGAACTACTCTATCTGCCTTGTGGGTGTCAGAGAAAATTCCCTTCAAGTTTAACTAAACCCAAAAACAAAAATGTAATATATTGTAGCTTACCAATCATTGGATGTGGTTGCTGCATTAGTTTTCAAATATTCAGACTTTTATTCCTTTATTTCAATCTGGTGATCAGCACACCTTCTGTCTTAGGGTGCCTACATTCACTCCTTCATTGTATCTATGAAGGAGCACCATAGTCACAACTGAACAGCAGCATTGTCAATCAGTGGAGAAAGTTGGGTTAGATGGTGAGTAGATTTTGATGGACTTAACTGACTAAAAATTTAAAGTCCAACTCCAGATAACAACAGATACGTCAACTGTGTTTTCATTTTGGAATACAGGTTTTACATAAATGAAGAAAAGCTGACCACTGTCAGTATTAAATGGTTTGACTCAACCCTCTAAATGCCACCTTTGCTAGACATTTTTCTATGTTAAAGGAAGTTGATAAACAACAGAAGTATTGGCAGGATCACTGAGTAATAAACTATGTTACAAGGGTAGTGCAGAAAAACAAAGACTGCTGTGTTAATGCTACTGACAGACTGTATCATTTATGTCACTTTTGATTTTGACCATAGTTATATTTTGAGAGGCTTCAGAGTTGTTTGCTTTGCCTTCCCTTAATGAAATTCTGCAGAGCATGTGTATATACTATATACTGCATGTAAATGGAATTAGATATGGTAAAAAATATATTGATTAGGGAGAAAAACGTAACCTATCTGTATTTATGTTGCTAATATGCTAAGCATACATATTTTCCTAAATATATGCTGATTTTTTACTAAGAGAAAATCAATTGGATCTGTTAAGATGTTGTGTGATTGCAATATTAATAAAATTCACAATTGCCATTTACAATCATCAAACAGCCTGGGTTTCGGCAGTTCATAGACAACCAAAAGAAGCTACAGTGGCAGCAGTGCAAACAGAGTCAAATTAAGGTAATTGGTATAAGTCAGAGCCCTTCTTTATATGCTTTGAATGGCCCTTTAAATCCTTGCGGGTGCAGTTTCATGATTGTCACCTTTGATGTTGGGAGTTAAATCATTGTCTTTCTTTAATTATATAATATATACAACATTCTCCTTGCCTCTTTGGTGTTTTTTGATGTTATATATTTGATATATGTACGAGCGTGACTGTCATTAGCGTATCATGTTTACAACATGATTCCTAATTGCTGACAGCTGAATGACTCAAGTGCAGTGTATATTTAATGAGGGTAGGACGTCTCACATCCATCGGCTCCGTGAGGACGTTGATGACGAAATGCGTAGAGTGTGGCTTGATTGGTGTGACGTCAGCACGCTCCCAGTAGTCAGTATGTGCTATGAGGCTGGGTTCGTTTGATTACATCTGACTATGCTTATTGTGCTGGTGTCGGCTAGGAAACCGTTTTTTGTAAGTGTGATGTGCTTTAAATAAATAAGTGATTTTAGAGGTACTGCACCATGAGCTTTTGTTCTTTATATTCCGAGTGGCTGTCCTAATATCTTATGGAAGTTGTGGTTTTTGAATGAAGTGGACCTATAGAGTTACACATTCTACTGCAGATTATTGCTCTTTTCAAGCTTTTCAAGCCAAGCTTTGTCTCATCAGTCTACAGTTCATTGCTCCCAGAGCAGAAATGCGTTTATGCTGATTTATAATATTATCAGCATATTGCTCTGGTGAGTTTATTCATTTTATTTGGTGGTGGATTGACACATGGTGGATTTCGTCTGAACACTTTTTCATCAGCAGCACTATTTAGAGTTATTTTTGAGACTTTATATGATTTGATATATATTTACCACATATATTTTTTGGACATTTACTATATATATAATTTTCTGGACACTTTTTTCTTTACTAGCGCAATCTGTTTGTTTTATTATATGTCCCAATAAATAACAGATTTTTTGCAAGAGTTCACAAAATGGTTACGCAATATTATAGAGAGGGGAGGTAGATGATAGAAGTAACACTATGTAGAATTCAGAAGGATATAAACAGTTCTTCGGAGAGGCTATGGTGAGAAGATAAGCACTTCTATGGAGAGGAGGTTATAGAAGATGAGCACAGTTATGGAGACTGGCGGAGAAGATGATGAATGCTACTATAGAATGGGGAGGGGGAGGAGATAAGTGGCACTGTGAAGAGGAGGGAGAGGAGATGAGCATCACTATGAAAAGGGCAGATGAAGGAGACAACTTTCAAAATTCTGCCCAAGCACTGAAGAGCCCCTATCTGCATCTGACATCTGTTTTGAAGAGAAGGGCCAGGGGGGAACACATTCCAATTTTTCTTTTGTTTACATAAAACCACATATTCTTTACAAGTTCAGGTACACCAAAAATTGAAAAATAACAGCATTGCTTCAGTACATAACAGCTGTACTACTTATCTAAGTTTTATTTATTATGTATTAAGATTTTAAGAGAAAAAACTTCATATGCAAATCATTTTTAGGTATTGCCATATTAACCCTTTGAAATGAAACCTGATGTGTGTGGTATGTTATACTGCATTTTAATGCACTGGGACCTTTCAAAGTACATTATCAAGTTACAAAAGCAGGAGACATTGAAATGGCATTCTATTCTTGTTGTGATTTTTTTTTGTTTTCCTTCAGTTTCAGTCCCAGTGATAATGGTCATCAGTACAAATAGGAAGAATCTTTCTGTCAGGGAAAAGACAGTAAAAGATTAAAACTAAGTAGAAATGAGTTAAAGGTTCAGTCTGAACATCATGTATGATAGCAGTATTATTATTGTTTTCATACATGTCAACTTCCCACTGTCAATGGTTGTTAGGGACACGGTTGGTGCAGGCACTGGCCCAATTTACATATATGGAGTCGGGATAGTTTAAAAAAAATTCCTCCATAATTCATATTAGTCTCTTCAGATCTCTCCAAAAATTCGTAACAGACCCTTATCTGATCATGCAGCCTGGCAGGTCAGAAAAAGGTGGGGAAGAGTGTGCGCCACCTGAACCACACCATGACACGTGCCCTCAACATGGGAAGGGAGACTCCCTTGTTGATTAGGACAAGGACCTTTTCCCCTCAACCCTGGCACCAGTTGGTTGTAGGGTTCTGCAGTCACAGGGCTTATTGGAATCTGGAGAATCATACATACATAGCACCCCAAATCATTCACAAAAAACATACAAGTTAATTTTTGACAAGTTTTGTTTTTTTAAATTAAATAACATGTCCCACGATAAGCATTCCACTGTCAGTCATGTCATTTAATTAATCATATACTGTATGTTCATGTCAATATATGGTCAGTGATATCACCCAGGAGACCTTGCTGCTTTGACTATATCAGCCGTCATTCAGGAGCAAAGCGCAGGACCAGATGTGTTGTCTGGGCAGTGTTTTTCTTTTCCTTTCAGTAGGGGAATCATGATTGAAGTGGATCTATTTTGCTGGATGATGCAGTTTACAGTGGATGTACTGTACATCAAGAGACTTTTTTTTTTTCATTAAGAGACTTGTTAAGAACTGTTTGTGCTTTTGCCTGTTTACATTATTTTGTCAATAAGTAGGGGTAAAATGCATTCTTAAAGAGGGTTTCAGATCCCAGAGCTCCCTTCTTACAGACCCCCACTACTACCTGTCAGGGCAGGAGAGGTGGAATGGACAGGCAGGCCTAATGGTAGGGTCACGCACCGACTGACGACAGCCACCACCCACAGACCGGAGTCCCTCAGGGCGTGGAATCTAAGCCCCAGGCTGCCTTTCACCAGGGCCCTGATGGTGGGGATGGACTTGACGCAGCCAGGGACCAGGTCGCGGCCCCCGAGTAATCTCAGCTGCGGTAATGGCCGCCACCAATGGCGTATAGCTGGCGGTAACCAGATGGGAAACGATAGCGTAGTCGGACAGGCCGGGTCGATAACAGCGGGACAGACAGTACAAGATGGTAGGCAAGAATACACAGGTCACAAGCCGGGTTCAGCAACGGGAGGTCAGATAAAGGGATAAGGCAGAGAATAGTCTTAGTCAAAGCCGAGACAGTTCCAGGAGAGCAACGAGAGTAGAACAAGAGCTTGCTGCAACACAATCATACAGGACACGAATGCAAAGAGCAAGTGCAGACAACAGGCTTAAATGTGATCAACCATGCCCCTCTGGGGGATGGACCGCAGAGGCCTGAAAGCATAAAAGGTTCCCACCATGCTTTGCAGAAACCTAAGATGGATGACAGCACATGGAGCCGCATAATCTCTGAGAAAAGGTAGGACCTTGACACTACCAAGCCAGGGTTGTGGGGAAAAGGCCCTTGGTCTCATCAACATGGGGACAAGTAATTTGATGGGGGTGGGAAGTCCACCCTGGCAAGATACTCCCCTATATTGAGGGTATGTAGCCATGGGAGGGGTTCGCCCTGGCAAGATACTCCTCCATATTGAAGGCATGTGGCCTGGTATGGTTTATGCCCTTTTCTGACCTGCTAGTAAGGGACTGGTATAGATTTTTTGGGGGAAACCTCATGCTTTCTTTTCTTGATTATTGCATGGGGTCCCCCCTTAAAATCTATACTAGACCCATAGGGTTTGGTAAAGAAATAAGGGGACCTCAAGCTCTTGTTTGGGAGGAGTCTCCCTTTAAATTTATACCTGACATGAAGGGCCTAGTATGAACTGGGGGGAACTTACACTATGCTTTGGTTTGTGTTTGTGGCTCCCCATTAACATCTATATCAGACCCACAACTAGGATAAGAATCTAGTGTACAGATGAATAGAATCCTGTTTTGCTTTGTTTACAAACAAAACAAGCAATTCAGTGCTGTCATTTTGACAAAAATGTAAAGACCCTTTTTTTTTCTTTTTAAAATATAAGTTTTGCACAGGCAGGGTCAGGTCATCTCCCATGCATGTTTTCTTAATAGAACTTTGCATTTTTAATATTTCACTAAAATTGCTGCTCCCATTCAAATGAAATTTTTTCACATTATGTTTTGGCTCCAGTTGACTTAAATGGGGTTTGGATTTGGCACCCAAACTTTAGTCAGTCACCAAACCCAGGTACAGTAGGTTCAAACCCTACCCCACTTTATCTGAAACTTTTAAAAAGTTTTGATTTTTAGATAAATGTTAGAATATGCAACAATGTTTTCTAAAGTTTTTGCAATATAACTTAAAGGTTTATTTTTCTAAAATCAAATGGTAGTTTTACTGTAAATAGTATTTTATCATTTTAAACTCAGAAATGTCTAATACATGTAAAAAAAAAGTTTTCAATTTCTTCAGGATCTTTACATGAAAGTTCAATTTATTTTCTATGACTAAAAGAAAATGAAATTGTAAAAACAAATAAAATATGTTTAATTATTTTGTAGTATAAAATGCATTAGAAAGCTTTAAATAATTTGACATTTGAGTTCTATTCAGCTAAGGAACCATGTTGGTAGGTAAATGGAAACTACATTGTAAAATATATTCTTGACAATTATATTTTATACCTACTGGGAGAGATTATTGTTTCCTGTGGTGGGTGTTGACTAAGTTGGTATGCTATGTGGAATTTTTTAGATGCCAATGAAAGCTCTTGAATAATGTGTTATTATGTCAACTGATGTCTTGCCTCTCATTCTGCTTTAACTGATGACTGCTACAGAAGGGGTCAGAATTTTAATTTTGCATAAAGATCACATATCATATTTGGTGCCTAATGTGCATCCTTTACAACAAATATAAATAATAGAACTTAGTGTATGGCAGCACAAATGTATACATACTGAAAATTAAATTACCACATAATTTAGGTTACATAAAATAATATTCTTCCAAAATGTAAAGCCAAACATATCATAATATGCAACAGGCAAAAAAGTTACACTTATAAAATGATGCATATAAAACATGGCCTTTGAGTAAATGAGGGGTAGCACACAACAGCACATGTGACCACTAAAGGACTTCTTTACCCATATCTCCATATTGAAAATGTAGGTTATTTTATTCTAGGCCTCTTTTTAAGTACTGATTTATAAAAGCTAGTTGAAACATATGATCTGTTTGTTTCTCAGGTATAGGGTTTTATAAACACAAGCATGTAATGGTACATATTTTGGCAGGTGTATAAGGCAAAAGTATTGTTGAGGTGATACCTTTTATTATTTATTTGAAAAAAAAAATGGCAATACAAAGTTTGGAGAGCAAAGGTCTCTTCATGAGACTTATTTCCAAGGAAGGCTGAATGATAGAGGATAAAGTGCTAAGCCAGAAAATCCTGAGAACAATAAAATGTTTCAATTCTTTAATGACTTATCAGTCAAATAAACAGGTGTCAAATATTAAACCATTATTTAAAAGTAAGGTATATAAAGAAAGGAACTTCAGTAAGTTGAAACTGTCAGCTTCATTCAGTGTCATCGACCCTGATGGTTCCTTCAAGATATTGGACATTTTAATATACACTTCTGTTTTTTTTTCTTTTGATTCCTTTTTCAGGAGATTCCTTTAGTATCAGAACTGTCTAATGCTTTGTTTTTTTTTTGTTTTCCCAACACATTTCCCTCCATGTAAACACATCATAAATCATGTTTAAGAAAGATTAAGAAAATGCTCAGTGATATAATAAGTTTGCACACTGAAGGATCTCCTTCTCCTACATTAGAACTTTTCTGTTTCAGGGGATTAGTACAACAGAACAACTCATAATATTTTTTATGTAGGGAGATTGCAAGGAGGATAAAAGAGACAATTGTATTATGTTTCCCTTATATGGCTGTCCTTAAAGAGGGTCTGAACTGTAAAAGCCACCAAACCTTGACATAGCACCAAGCCAGGGGTGGACTGACAAATCATGGGGCCCCCGGGCAATAGGGGATCATGGGGCCCCTGTGTCCTTGCTCAAACTCAAAAAAGCCTATGAAAAAGGTACCAGGGGCATCTCATGGGGCCCCCTACTAACCCCAGGCCCTCAGGCAGTGCCCAAGTTTCCAAATGGTCAGTCCGCCCCTGCACCAAAACCAATAAGTGCTGAAAATTTTTATTTTTTTTCTGCCCTTTTCCAGCTCCGTTTTCAAGCTTTTGTTAATAAAAACATGGCAAGCTGGGGATCACCATGAGGGACATGTACTGATACAAAGAATAAAATTAAGAAATACCTTTTAGCTGGGAGAGGTTCTTTTAATGTGGATTAAAGGGCACCAATAAAAACCCACAAATCCTCTTAATAACATGCTTTTGAGATGCCTTAAACCTGCATGTGAACTTGCGTACCTATCAGCTTGTGTTCATCAACAAACCAGGGAATCTATTATTTGCTGGTGTTATCTCTACCACCCCTGCCAGCTTGTTTGTAAACAAATGGGCTGGGGATCATGGGTGACATCATTGACAAAGTACAGTAATGACCATTTTTGGTCAATGACATCACTCAGAACCCCTCCACTGTGTTTACATTCTAGCAGCATCTGAAATCTGCCATTTGTGACTGGAATAGCAGGGTGAAGATCATTGGGTTCAGCGGACCATCATGTCAGCAGATCACTGAAACTGATGTGGATCTACATTACTGGATAATGTGATTGAAGTTAGATTTTCTTTGGGGGATATTTTCAGTGGCGTGTGTGTTTTATTTACTGTTTACTTTTTTTGTTAACGAGTAACAAGGTGTACTATGTTTCCTTTACTCATTCACATGGGATATCTGGTGCCCTCTATATTTTAAAGTGGGCTTCCAGATTCTGAAAAGTCTTCAGGGGGGTAATTATCAGATCCTGGAAGACCGCTTAAGATAAGAGGGCCCCTCAGTCATTTGCCCCCTAGGTGAATGAATATGAGGTACATAGTAGTTATTGTTATTCATTCACCTAAAAAAAAGCTAATACCAAATATAAACAACCACACTGTGAAAACCCACCCAAAACAGTTCAGGGCCATGAAACTGCAAGGATGTCATATAGGGGGCAGCAGATGTGTCTATGCAGATGTTGTATCCTAATTTACTTTAACAGAAGTGCCTGCTTGGGGGTGTACATACCTGTGCACAACACCTGTGCACCCCCAATGCGGGTCAACACAGCCGTCACATGGGCACAGATGCATACACCCCATGTTCAGGCTCTTTCTCCATGAATTTGATAGATTCTCCAGACACCCACTGTCTTAGTTCAGGGTCTCCATGCATCCCCTCTCCTAGTCCTGGGCCTCTAGGGATCCCATCTCCTGGTCCAGGACCTCCAAGCACCCCTTCACCTAGTCTAAATCCTCTAGGTACTCACTCGCCTAGTCCAGGGCCTCACCTATTTCAGGACCTCCAGGCACTCATTCTCCTGGTCCGGGGCCTCCACATAGTAAGGAAAACCACATCACATAGTTAGTCTGGCTGAAAAAAGACAAAAGTCCATCCAGTTCACCCATTAAAAAAAAAGTTATAATCCTACACCCACAGTTGATCCAGATGAACACACCAACAGCTTTATTATAGTAAGGAAAAAGCAAGGATGATGTTTGGAGTGCAGAGACCCCCTTAACAGACTTACAGCACTATGATATTTGCATTAATAAAAAAAAGTTTAACATAACTGTGCTTGCAGTGCCCAACCACAAACTCCTCCTCAGGATATTCTTGCATATAAATGATGTGCAATATTGCACATCTTAGTACTTTTTAATGCACCTAACATATCCTAGCCCCAGTGCATTACCAGATGCAGCCAATCATTTGTCATTCTGCTGATATAATGGAATATAGTATACCAAATACACAGGAAGAGTGGTAAGACAAGTACTGGCAGCAAGTATGCCATCATTTTAGAACAGAACGCATTAAACAGGGAGCCCAGAGTAATGCCAACATATCAGAATCGCCTCACCTTGCTCTACTTGAAGCCACAAACAGGAGATATTATTTAAACTAGTGTGGTTTATTTGCTTGGTAAAGCAAACATGTTCTACAGATATACAGAGGTGGCAATAGACTTTACTGTATCCAATATGATCAATGTGAGTTCTAATCATGGGGGTGATAATGGTTTTCTGGGTTCTTAATGCACTGATCAGATCTGTCAGCTACAATCAGCAGCTGTAGCATATACTACAGGTAGAAAGGCAAACCAATGCTAATTAAACAATGAAAAGTAATATTATAGCACTATTTATATGGTGGTGCTAAAGACTACCCTAGCAAAATGGACTCACTCCAGACTCCCCCTCTCTCAGTTCAGGGCCTCCAGGCACCTGCCCATATATTTCAGGAACTTCAGGCACCCCTCTCCTATGGAATCTCCAGGACAGAGAGTGAAGGGAGCACAGGCAGTGAAAAAGACAGAGGGTTTAATCCATTCTTTTTATACCCAAGACTATTAAAAAAATTGTTCCTTTACAAACACTTTAAATCCTACTGTAGGGTACTCTACCATGAATATGTTTCATGTTTGTTTTTTTCTTTAGTTAGAAATTTCAGCAGCATATACAGTAAATCCAGTTTTCCCTATGTATAGGATAATGAGCAACTCAAAATGGTATTGCTATTTCACCCAGGGGATATAGAACCAAGAAACCCAACTTTAAGTAACTTCAGAAATAACTGAATCTCTCATTTAAAGTAGTATTAAACTGTCAGCAATTTTGGCTTAAAGTGGTAGTAAACTTTGCTTTTTCATCTTGTACCTACATGTAAGCCTATAATAAAGCTTACCTGTAGGTACAGTGAAATGTGCACCATTTAGGAGATATTGCAATGCGTAGCAGCCAGAAATGTCACTGGCGCATGCGCACTGCACTGTCAATGGATGGTAGACCCTAGTATGCTGTCCATTGAGAGTGCTGTACCACGATCATGACTCCTGTACACATGTATGTGAGTGACTAAGTGAAGATATAATCCCTGTCAGCAGTGATAGCGTGCACTGGATGGATCCATTGTATAGGTAAGTCTGTTACAGTGTGCTATTATACAGTCTATACTAGCACATTATGCCATTACCCTGCAAGGGGACTTGTTTTTTTTTTCTCTTTGAACACAGTTTACTACCACTTTAACACATTGAACACAATAAAATAAACATTCCACAGTACACTATTTGTTAAAATTCTTACCCCAGCACTTGAAGCAACTTTCAATGTTGCTGTCTCCTGCTCTCCCAATACTGCTTCCCAGAACTTCTGATCTTCACATCAAAGAGTTAACAGTAGACAGTGCAGTCTATAACTAGCATGTTAGTTTGGAGAAGCGAGGGGAGAGGAGGAGGGATGAGCATGGAAGTGCCTTGCTGTTCTACGCTATGGTATTGTGCGTTTTTATTGATGCACATGCAAGTGTAGCACCCTCCTGATCTCCAGGAGGGAAAATGTGAACAGATGGGCATCAGTCACTTTTAAGGTGGAAGCAAAAAGGAGTTTATCAACCCACATTTACACTACAGCAAGAGAGGGGTATGGAATTCAGAACACCCATTACTGGCCTGCAGGCTCAATAGCACAGCATTGCCCGACCATTGCCTGACCACCCTGTAGCAGATATACTGCTACAGGGCAGCAAGGGTGCGCAAAATCATGTATATATACATGATTTTGCATTTCCTGGTAGGGGCTGCGTGAAAGGTGTGTGCACTAACCGCCACACCATTGCGGCCGCAGCTATCAATCACTAGGTCCCGGCCAATGATTACTCACCGACGCCTGGTGATTGCCGATGATCTCTGATGGGGAGAACTGTATGTAGACAATAGAGAAGCACACACACAGAGCTTACTGTGAAACAGCACACAGTTAACCCTTTGATCGCCCCTCATATTAACCCCTTCCTGCCCAGTGCCATTAGTACAGTGTCACTGGGGATGTCAGTGACACCAAGTCAGTTCCCCCCAGTTTCAGAATGCCCGCCGGAGTTCTGTAGTCCCGCTATAAGTTGCTGATTGCCGCCATTACTAGTGAAAAAAAAAATTCAATATCTATACCACCATTTGTAAATGCTGTAAATTTCATGTGAACCAATAAATTTACAAAAAATAGCCTGGTCAGGAAGAGGGGTAAATCCTCAGGAGGGCAAGTGGTTGAGATGAATCCAGCAACCTGTACCTTTTTGATAGCAGCCATTGGCAACCAGATATTTCCCAGTAGCAGCAGCAAACGTGTTGATGTTCCCATCTTGAATCTTTCCCAATCTGTACACGTGGTTTCTCACCCAGAATCTCAACCAGCAGAGTGACCTATGGGACTTCATCTCAGACATTATCTGTTTCTCTACTGTCCCCTGGAGGCTCCCTGACCACAGGGTCTGAATCAACCAGACACACTGAATAGGCAGGCTCCTTCTGCTCTAAGCACATACACAGGCCTCTGCAGCTTCAGGCCTAATCACTCAGCTGCCCTTTACACACCCTCCCCAGGCCACAACACTGGGGAAAGACAGAGATCATCTGGCCTTCCTCAAATATTTATATTCTGTACCGGAAGCAATGAAATTCCTACTAGTTGGTTAGGGGAAACATGAATATTCTTATATCAGTTTTCTAGTAGCTTCTCGTACCAATACCAGAGGTACCAATAACACCTACTGGCAGAAGGGAGAAACTACAGATCTACTGAATTTAGAGGAAATCCAAATGAACAAGTAGACTATACATCAGCTAGGTTGTCTATCACCAGGGGTGGACTGACCATTTGGAAACTCGGGCACGGCCCCATGAGATGCCCCTGGTACCTTTTTCATAGGCTTTTTTGAGTTTGGGCAAGGACACAGGGGCCCCATGATTCCCTATTGACCGGGGGCCCCATGAGTTGTCAGTCTGCCCCTGTCTATCACCCAGCAGGACTAATGCTGAATAGTAGCCCTTGTTTAGGACAAGGTGGCTACACAATGGTCACTCCATAGGCAGCTGTAAAAGAAAGGAGCCACCTGGAATCAGGAAACCTGGAGCATCAGTCACGTCACCAGCCTAAACTGGAACATAAGCAAGGAATAAAAGATAAAGAAACTGTATAATCAGTAAGTGATTAGATCAAGTACTCAAAGTGAACTGAGGGCTCATTTTAAGTACACTAACATCTTTGTATTTCCCACACACCTATGTGATAGGCAGGATTCCTATTTTCAAATGCCACCATGTTGGAAGTCAGAGCACTGGCCACTACATGTGCTTTACTGAATTCTCAAGCTTGAGCACTAAAGGAAATCATTTCAGTCTCAGAGAGATCTTGTGGGATTGCGTATTAATACTGGAGGAATGGCTGCCTCCATCGACCCAGCATTGCAAACTCCACATAATAGCCTCTCACATGCCAAAATATGACCTCTGGGACATATGTAAAGAACAATGTGTGCTTTAACTACAAGGTGTGCAGCAGGTTTATCAGAGAAAAAGGCTGTAAGTTAGTGTATAAAATAGTGTATTTGATAGAAACTGGGATTTTGAAGTAACATTATACTTTATAAGTTGAAGAAAAGGCTTTAAAGATTTAATGTTTGAATGTTTTTTTCAAGGTGCAACACATAAAATGTGCTTTTTTGTGAGATCTTTAAAGATTAATTTTATTCTTAACACTGCTAAAGTGTAAATGTAACACCTTTCTTGTCAAAAGCTAACAGCAGTTATATGAGTTTGGTATTGGCACTGCACTTTATCTAACAAGTAGTTATATTGTTTCTAAAATTCTTTTTGTTTGTGCCTAAAAAGTCTGTATGCTAATAAAGGTATAAAAATGTTTAACTGGAAACCTGTTATTGCAAAACTAAGCAATTTAGGTGGATGAAGTTGCCAGGCTAAAGGTGTTGGGCAGTGCGTTTCCAATTAAAGAATTTAACATTTCAGTCCACCCAAAAGTGATAATTTAATTTTGGAGGAGAATGGTTGGCTGAGTTAGCTTCTGCTTTCCTATATGTTTTTGGTACTCCAGCAAGAAGATTTTCATGCCATAATTCTGTGGTTGAGGGCTGGGAGATTGGGGTGTTCATGTGTGTCCCAGTGCAAAAGTGGGAGCCACTAATAAAGGCCACCGCATTTGTCTAGAATTAGGAACTTTTGAGTGGAAGGGTCCTCTAAAAAGGGGCCTGAAATTCTCTAGATATTGCTCCTCCTATGAATTCACAAGACTTCACGTCCTCCAGGACACCCAGTGCAAAACACTTTGGATCAATCAGGATATTTGATTAAAACAAGTTATTTATTGTGTCTATAACCTGTTTCCGAAAAAGATGAATGTGGTTCATCCAAAATCCCCGTCTTAAGCAATTTTAAGGAGCTGTGGAGGATACGCAAGAGAATGTATATTTTGAAAGTTTTGAGGAGACATAAAAGTGCATTAGTTGCATTTATGCAATGTTCTTTCCTTCTATCAGAGGTTGATTCCCCCATCATATCAGTGTTGATGGGGAATACCTCCCGCAGTGCTCTTGTGTACTGCTGGCGGGGATCTTTTCCTGCTGGAAGAACACAATGATATTGCTATGGCCTCCAGCAATGATTGCAGTAAAACAATCCAACAGGCTGGTTATACTAAAGTTGATCAATGAATTGACTTCAATACAACCAACCTGCCTTTAGATGGATTGAATCTCAGCTGATCCCTGCTGAACTGGCCAAGATTCAATCCATCTATGTCTGGCGTAAGGGAGCTATTTAAGACTGTTTGTAGAGCCTCTTCCCATTGTCTCCTGTGATGGGGCCTACATCTTTCTCCCACTTTGCTACTACTTTTGAGGGATAATCCTTAAAAAACTCAGTCAGTAATATAGCATAACATTGAGATATGAAGCCCTTGGAATTTTCTGTAGTTTGCATTAAGTTAAATAATGGGGTAAGTGGTAAGCGCCACTCACCTGAGCAGATTGAATATAGACTGAATAATGTCTCCTAAGACAAAAGAGGCACATCAGGTTTCTCACCCAAATAGGACAATAAAAGCTGCACAACTGCCCTTGAAAATGGCAGTAGACTATAAATACACACTAGGGTACACTTAATAGTATGCAGAAATACAAAGTGACCCTCCGTATCCACTAGCGAGTCCTACTCCTGGTAGTCCACAGAGCAGTGTATCAATACTATGACAGCCCATGTAATATGTACAACCATCCAAGGAGTACTGCAAACATGTCTGAGTGTCTACTGCAAAGTGGATCTCCTAAAAATGGCTGGATGATACTTGTGACGGCATGTAAAAATCATAAGCTAATTTAAAATAAAATTTAATTAAATTAAATATAAATAAAAAATAAATAAAACCAGATGTGTATCTGGTGAGTGCACATTTTTATTATATCCCTTACACTTCACCGAACAAATATTGGCACATGGAATATATTTTAGATCACCTGAGCACGGATCTTCTCGTAACATTACTATCTAACAGATGTCAGAATTTCATCATCACATGGACTTTTATCCATTTATTTATATTTTAATTTTATAGCATATATTGAAGTTATATGTTTGCACTTTATTTACAGTGGCTTTTGCTTACTGTGGACTATACGCACAAATATTTATCCTTTATAGCATATTTATTTGATACTGAATATATTAATATTATTATCATTTTATAGAGCTGCATTCTTTGATCGTCTATGCTATTGAAGGTTTTGGTTCCTTTTTAGTGCATTAGCTGCTGATTTTAAGCGTTCGCTGATTTCTTTTACTATATTTAACAGTGATATGATTAGGAAATCAGTGGAGGAACTCCATGGCAGTTGGTTTATAGAATGAGGCTACAATGCTAAATATAACAATTAGATGCACTATTCCTTGGGATTCTTCTCCTGATATGTAAACCATTTGTTTGGAAATTTTTAAAGCATTTCAACTCTCATGCCACTTTATTTGACTGTTATAAATGGCAGGAATAGTAAAGCTATGACCTTGTGGATCGACTGTGTGAGCGACAATCCCACTCCACCAACAGCTCTGAGTGGTGTAGTTCAAACAAGTTATCAGCTGAGATAAAAACAGAGCTACTCCTACTGATCCTAAGTGCAGGATAAGAAGGATGCTACATCTAGTGAGCTGGAGGCTGAGAGATCCTAATGACTTTTGATGTATTTGAAGCAACCCAAAACTTAAATAAGCCAGTTATCTAACTCTCCCCCTCAATAATGCTTGAGTAATTGTAGCTATAATAGTACATTCACAACAAAGACAGCTGAGCACTGTCTGTGATAGTTTTTTTTTTTTATTTGCACTAACATTTAAATGATTAGGACCAGGGGCGGACTGACAATTCATGGGGCCCCTGGGCAATAGGGGATCATGGGGTCCTTGTGTCCTTGCCCAAACTAAAAAAAGCCTATGAAAAAGGTACCAGGGGCATCTCATGGGGCCCCCTACTGACCCAGGGCCCTCGGGCAGTGCCCGAGTTTCCAAATGGTCAGTCCACCCCTGATTAGGACAAGTGGTAGTGCTTGGATCAAGAAGAAAGGAACACCCTAAAATCTTGTCCTGAAGATGTAAATGTTAGTGTAAATAAAAAAAGGTCATGGACAGTAATTAGTTGTTTCTGTTGCTTGATAATCAATCACAATCAGAAATTGACAATGTTTATTTGAATGGAAAGAGGGAAAACAGAGTACTGGTGCAGGCTTATCTGAGGATTGGGAAAATATTAGGCTTAGTTTTCTAACATCTATAACCACTAATTCCCTCCAACAACAGTGGTTAGGCCATATTTGCTGGTATCCACAGGTTTAAACTAAACCCTCCTATCCGTTATAGCTATGGAAGCTGCCATTTTAGCATCTGTTTGATTTGCAGTGGCCATGGTGCTGCACATGTGATCAGTTAGGACACCAGCTCTTTGAAAGCTTGACAGCTTGGTTGAGACCTAATATAAGCACACTAGTAAAAGTAACTATTACTGTTCAAGGCATGCCTAGAATATAACAGTTTTGGGAAACAGTTATATCTGTGGGTTTATTTCCACTTTAAGATCATAAACCAATCAGCAAAAAACTACTAGATAAAGCAACTGTCACTTCTATGGATGCCTTTACCTGTATATGCTTTACAATGCAACAAAGAGTGGTTTATACGGAAATAAAGGTTACTGGCATCACCAAGATCATTAAAGGTGTATATGATGCATCCCACTTGGGTGGTTTAGGGCTCGTTCACACCAGCTACAGAGACCTGCAGTTTTCTGCAGCAGAAATTCGCAGGTCTGTGCAAGACACACAGGAAACATTTGTTTCCTATGTATGTATCTAGTTCACACCAAAACGCAGGTGTGATGTCCGGTGCGCAGATGCACAGGATTATGTCGTTTCCCTCCCAGCTTCACACTGGAACGCTGTCAAACTGGACAGCACCCCTCTGCAAGTTCCTCTGTGGGAAGGAAATGGGAGGGGAAAGCAGAGCAGCTCTCTACAGGTCTACAGTCCACTTTTCCATCCTCGTGTTGGATGCCGGGTGGGATGCTACCTTCTGGGTTGGTGAAAGGGCACTGTAAGCAGGGGTCAGAACGGTGGGGGACACAGATGCTGGCATGTGAGGAGAGGGACATATATGGGGACACAGATGCTGGCCTGTGAAGAGGGAGACACAGATGGGGGCATGTGAGAGGGAGGACACAAATGGGGGCATGTGAAAAGGGGGACACAGGTGAGGGCTTGTGAAGAGGGGGACACAGATGGGGGCATGTGAGAGGGAGGACAGAAATGGGGGCATGTAAAAAGGGGGACACCGGTGAGGGCTTGTGAAGAGGGGGACACAGATGGGGGCATGTGCAGCAGGGGACCCAGATGGGAGCATGTGAAGAGGGAGACACAGATGTCTACATGTGAAGAGGGGGACACAGATGCCAGCATGTGAGGAGGGGGACACATTTGCCGGCATGTGAAGAGGGGGACACAGATGCCGGCATGTGAAGAGGGGGACACAGCTGGGGGCACCAATGGGAGCATTTGAAAAGGTGGACACAGATCCTGGCATGTGAAGACGGGGACAAATATGCCGACACAGATGCTGGTATGTGAAGAGGGGGACTCATTACATGCTTACTGATATCACAAGGGAGGATTACATTCTCTGTGACAGCAATAAAAGTGTCCAAAAAAGCGACAGTTTAAAAAAAGAAAAATTACAAAAATATTTTTAATTAAAGTGCCCATGTTCCCTTGTGCGTTAGTGCAAAGCAGAACGCACACATCGGTCTTAGACACACAAACATCGATCATACCACACATGTGAGATATTGCAGCAAACGCCAGATCATGGGCAGTAGTTCTAGCACCAGACCTCCTCTGTAAATCTAAAGAGGTAACCTGTATACGCTTTTAAAGCATCACCTATGAATAATAAAATTTTACATCTTTTTTTCACCGTTTCACGGGCGCTTGCAATTTTAAAGTGTGACATCTTTGGTACTTGGTGCTTTAAAATTCAAAAAGTTTATTTGTTTCCCCATGAACTGTATTTGAAAAACCACTGGACAAATACCATGTAGCATTAAAAATGTGCAAAACCCACCAATTTATTCTCTAGGGCCCCTGCTTGGTCAACTCTGGTTGATGTCAACGTGCATGAAAACCGATGTCAACACTCATGAAAACTGAGGTAAACTGATGTGACACTGATGTAAACTGATGTCTCTGCAAGTGAAATCTGCTGAGTTTTCCCATCAGCTTTTATGCACATACAGTATGGTGTGAACGAGCCCTTAAACAAGACAACAGTTGACACTCTAGATTTGGTACAGTGATTAAGGGGAGAACTAATAGACTTTTGACTTCTATGTAACAAGCAAACAACTAATCAAACAAGTAGTCCATAGGAGTCAAAAGAACAAACCAGTAATGATGTAAAATTTGACTTTTTTTTCATTTAAAATGGAGCAGAGAGGGTAAAACCACTGCCAGGCATTTATTGTTGTTCCTGGTTTGCGACCTATTTATTTACTTCTTCCTGGTGGCCATACAAGAAATGACATTTCCACAATGGAAATGGGAGATATTTCTTTACTTCTTCCAAGTGACCACATAACAAGAGTTTTTTTTACACAGCGGGATGCAGATAGCAATAATTCCAACCCTCCCCACTCCACTGAAAAATAATTATTTTTTTGTCTATGACCATTCTGGAAATAAGGAAAATCCCAATAGGTAGGCAGAGAACAAAAAAAAACTGACAGGGGTCTCTTCTCCACTCTATCCAGAAAAATGTAAAATGTATCTCTTTCTTTGAAATTACATTTATATGAGTTTTTGTGTATATAAAAATTTAAATAAAATATACAAACATACCTTGTATAGTAAAATATTTTTGAACAGACTTTCTGAAATACAGGTGAAACTCAAAAAATTAGAATATCGTGCAAAAGTTCATTTATTTCAGTAATGCAACTTAAAAGGTGAAACTAATATATGAGATAGACTCATTACATGCAAAGCAAGATAGTTCAAGCCGTGATTTGTCATAATTGTGATGATTATGGCTTACAGCTCATGAAAACCCCAAATCCACAATCTCAGAATATTAAAATATTACATGCAATCAATAAAACAAGGATTGTACACAGAACAATATCGGACCTCTGAAAAGTATAAGCATGCATATGCACTCAGTACTTGGTTTGGGCCCCTTTTGCAGCAATTACTGCCTCAGTGCGGCGTGGCATGGAAGCTATCAGCCTGTGGCACTGCTGAGGTGTTATGGAAGACCAGGATGCTTCAATAGCGGCCTTCAGCTCTTCTGCATTGTTCGGTGTCATGTGAAAGATTTTTTTTTATTCCTTTTTTTTATATTCCTTTTTGTCTTTTTACGTATTGGTTTGTTTTGTATTATAATTTCATGCTGCACCCTATATAAATATATCATTTGAGAGGTTTTGTGTATATAAACTTGTGTTATTGGCTGCCAGCGTTAGTCATTATGGCGCTGAATTTTACTCTGCGTACTGTCTATTTGGGGGAAGAAATACATGGACACGTGACTATAATCAGTGGATTTTATTATATTACATGATATGATATTTATTATTAAAGGAACAGTCTCTTATATATTCAACTGTATTTATAGTGAAAGTTTTTTTGTGGGGGGATTCCTTGTTTATGTCATTCTTTCTTTTTACTTGATGGATTTTGTTATATTGTAATTTGGTGCTGCGCCCTATATAAGCATACGTTTTGAGAGGTTTTTTTTTTGATCTGCATTGCTAACTGCCAGCATTATTCACTCTAGCGCTGACTTTTACTCTGCATACTTTCCGGGAATTGGGGTATGTAGACATGATGAATTTCTTGCAAATTATGTCCAGTTAGCTGGGTAAAAATGCACTTAGTTTAATAAATAAAGTAAACCCATTCATATGAAGGGACATTTTAACCAGATAAAATGGGCCTCTCTCCATAACTGAATCTGAATTATGGTCTGAATCAAAAACTGTCTGACCCTTCACAATGTCAATCAACAGTAACATTTTTAAAATGTGTCTTTTTTCATTAAAAAGTAATTTGTAAGTTATGGTCAGGCATCATTGTCTAGACTGAGATAACATAATCAATGTGCTATAGACAGGTTGGTAAATGATTACAATCTCCTATTCTCTCAGTGGTCAGACACTGATTTTGTGGCAAGTCATAAGGTGAGAGGCAGAAAAAGAATAAAAATGTTATTAGCTGCTCCTAATGGCTCCTAACAGCTGCAGCTAACTGTACTAAGTAAATTTTTTGGTTTACATTTTAACACCAGTTTTGCTACAAAAATGGGGATATCCTTGAGTGAATGTCTAATGGGAAGGGCATTAAGACACACAAGGTACATTCTAGGGTCTTAACTGGTAAAAATCTAGTATGCTAAATATCTAGTTCACATGTTTGTACATGCACTCTCTGAGTTTACAAGCAAGATGTATTTTCCGGCGTATAAGGCGACGGGGTGTATAAGACGACCCCCTAATTTTCCAGTTAAAACATAGGTTTTGGGCTATACTCGCCATATAAGACTACCCCCCCTTCCGAGGCAACACCATTTAAAAACATCAGATTTTTTAATTGAAATGGTTATGACTTACCGGTACTTAAAATCCTTCAAAATCCTCATGTTCATCCTCTGACATTATAAGTTCAGGAATGACATCTTGTGATACATTTGTAAGACAGTCATCATATGGATCAAATTCCAAATCAGATGGTTACCGCTGGATGTGCGGTAATACGGTAGCTTCGGCTCCATACAGTATACATTATATATACAGCCCGCTGGATATGTGCGGTAATACGGTAGCTTTGGCTCCTTACAGTATACAGTATATATACAGCCCGCTGGATGTGCAGTAATGTACATACAGTATAGCGCGCTGAGCCAAGCTGGCTCAAAACAAATGTCCCTATGACAGATGAATCTGTCAGCCCACTGGATGTGTGGTATATACAGTATACTGAGCAAAGTGGTTTCAAAACTTACCGGTACGTCCCTACTGTAGTCAGCCCGCTGGATGCGTGTATGTCCAGTAGCTGCTGCTGCATACAGTATACACTGGGACAATCACGGCGAGCGATGTATTCTACTAATGAATACAAAGCCTGCTCGGATTGGCTGAGGTTGTGACATCAGCCCACCTCTCTGACTGAGCCAATCCGAGCAGGCTTTGTATTCATTAGTAGAATACATCACTTGCTGTGATTGGCCCAGTGTATACTGTATGTAGCCGCAGCTACCGTACATACACGCATCCAGCGGGCTGATTACAGTAGGGACGTACTGGTACGTTTTGAAACCGCTTGGCTCAGCGCAGTATACTGTATATACCGCACATCCAGCGGGCTGACAGATTAATCTGTCATAGGGACATTTGTTTTGAGCCAGCTTGGCTCAGCGCGGTATACTGTATGTACATTACTGCACATCCAGCCAGCTTGACCCAAACAAACTCAAGGTTCACATTTTATACCCCGCGTATAAGACGACCCCCAATGTTTGGGGTATATTTTCAAGTATAAAAAGTAGTCTTATATGCCAGAAAATACTGTAGTTTCTGTAGGTGTGTTCTTATGTTGAATTTGTATGTGAGTTGGAACAGGTAAATCTTTAAATGTAACTCCAACTAAAAAAATATTTTTAAATTTTGGATCGCATAGGGAAGGGTTAACTGACCATGCAGTGATGTGGGATTGCTGACAGGTCCCCCAGACAGTAGGTGACAGCATGCTGTGAGCAGCAAGATGGCACACTGCCTCCGTTCTTAAGTACGAGTCGTATGTAAGTCGAATGTTTGTACCAGTGCATCAGTAAATCTTTATGCACTGGTCTAAACATCCCAATGTATTTGCTACTTGTAGTTATTATGCTTTTTTTTTGTTTTTGCTACACTGGAGAAAACTAACCTTTTCAAACAAATTTGTAACATGGGCTGAACTTTTTGCCAGAAAGTCCTTTTGGACACTTTTCTTGTTCCCTTTGTAAAATGATAACATTGGAACTTTGTTTGTAACCTTTCTTTCACTCAAAGCTTTTTATACTCTATAATACATAAAAGAAAACACTTAGGAAAAAAGAAAGATAATTTCCTTTCATGCAGCTAACATATAATTTATCCTTAGGTAAAGCAAAAACCCTTCATTTTTCCTCTAGGCTGGTCAATGACTTTTTCTTTATCTCTTAATTATTTTTATAAGATAGGTTTTGATCTACAAGGTGCTTATTTTTTGTTGCCACTAACAGCCTGACAGGTATTATTTTGGATCTTAAAGTTCATCTCCTGTTTGGCGGGTTTGACTTGTGTCTAGAATGTCTTGTCATTCTTTTTTGAATATTGGGCAGCAGTGCGTTTATGTGAATCTGTCTTACACACTCTGTGGTTCTTCTTCAATGGCTTTATGAGTTGAAATATTCTGAGATTGTCATAACATTTTTCCCCCTATTTCTCCTGCTTACAAATGTGCTGCCACTGGTGAGAATTCAAAATCCCTAAGCATATTTATACACTGATTAAGCAATTTAAAGCTTGCAGTGTGTCGTGTTTTCGATGTTTGGACCAATATAAACATGTCTTCTTAAAAACACGTTTTGCTCCTAGGGAATAATTCCACACATCTCTGATTCATAAACACCTCCAGTTTTTTTATCTTTTTCTATTCCAGGATATAACTATAGATCTCATCACAGCAAGCAAAAGAAGAATATGTATTATCAGCGAGGTCTGTTTGATCCATTGCTGTTGCTTTAGTAGAATTTCAGGTGTGCTGGGCTTTAATTTTCTCTGAAAAAAAGACATTGGCCACCATTCCACTTTCACATTGTGATACCGTGACTGATATAAATTCAGAATGGATTACAGCCACTTCAGAGACAGACCTTGTTCACACAGGGTGTACATAACTGTATGCCCATGGAAGGCCATCTTTACCCACATGTGGATGCAGAGGTGTTCCATGCATCTCTGTTCAATCAGTCCCATTGCTGTCAATTGGAACACAGTGGCTGCATGGATACAGCTGCTGCTACCAATGTGAAATCCATGCAGGTGCGAGACAGTGTGCGCAGGAACACTCTCCCACACAGATGTCGCATTGGGAGCAGCAGATGTGTCCATAGAGCCGTTGTTTCCCAATTGACAGCAATGACAATGCATCCCTATGCAAGTAAGCATGACCCTCCACTGGGCACACATTGATACATCCCATGTGAATGAGGCCATAAACAATTGGAGGTCATTAAAAGGAACTCTATGCTGGTATATAAAGACTTCTTTCCTGAGATGCTCAGGCCAGTGTGCTCGAAATGGGGCTGCTGTGTGTATTCTACATGGCTAGTGGGGGCCAATCTCAAACACACACTGCTTTTTATGAATGGAATTAGGGGCATTTCAATACACAGGCATGGATTACAGTGAGCAAACTGGAGACTCCCGGCTACACTCTGAGCCTCCCAACTCTGGTTGCTAGGGTGCTGTTGGTGCATAGCTTTATTGGTTACTAGGACACATGGTGGTGATAGCATCCTAGCAACCAAGGACACAAGCTGAACATAATATTTTCCTTCCCTTATACAGAGGGCAGGGTGAGAGCCTAATGGGTGTTGCTAAGAGATTATGTCGCCATCAGCTCCACCATCCTTGTGATTGACTGCTAATGGCAGTGGGTGAATTCTATCATCACTGGGCAGTCTGCTAATGGCTATGGTACTGTCAATCACAACAAAGACAGATCTGATGGAGAAGTAGTGTCTCAACATGATCTATCAAGCTCAACCCCAAACAGCAGACTGGTGGACCTTAAAAAAAAAAGTCACTCAGTCTCTAAAGAGGTTCAGTTGCTGCGTCTGTCTATATGACATATGCAGTGGCCAGGCGGGAGAGTTCAGCACCTTAGATTTTATCAGGTTCAATGTTACTAAACTATACTGAGGATGTAGTGCCTGGAATGGGTACTATGGCCTCCCACCATGCCTCTCTGCAGCAAATTCATGTACATGTTTCCATTGCGTACAATAATCTGTTGCAATTAGTGACAGTTTTGCATGATTGTTTTCTTATGAGTGTCTAAGACATGCTTTACAAAATCCAGAGATTATTCTTTTATTATTAGTACTTCATGTCAAATACATAAACAAAACTACTGTTTTTTTATTTATATATTATATGTGGTATAGTTGTTCATCAGTATGAACATGAAAGTCAAGCTAAATGTATCTACGGCCCTTTAAAAGTACCTAAAAAAAGAAGGTACTAATACAATAATCCCATAAAGTTAATAAATATACTAACCTTATCAAATGAAATATATCCCTTATGCTTAAAAATGTACATTTTCGACAGAGTGAAACAAGGCCACTTCCATTACTGAAAGATGGCTAATCTATAATTTATGACACAAAAGCAATTTCGGAAATGCAGAATGCAAAGCTTGTATTGGCTTTATTATTTCATGTGTCACTTAAAGTTTTCTAAATTAGTCTCTGAGATGAGTGGTACTTTTATTTCTTCATTGCAATCCCAGGGGAAGAAGCCTTTGAAAAGTAGTTGTGGCATGCAGTGAAACCTTGCCGCCTTTTTGTGATCATAGTTACTTTTAAAAAAAAGGCTGCTGCTTGGTATAATTGGAGACTGTGCCACCCTGCAGAGTAAAGATGTTTTAAAACAGTAGAATTCACTTTGTAAATTGTTAATTTAAATTGTTGCTAATAGAAATCTAATTGTATAGTTGAGCAGACATTGATCTGAATACTATGGAAGAAGTGCAGGTGCACTACCACCATGGATTCTTGGTGAATCCCCAGGATTTGCATGGTCCAGAGACCACAACCTTTGGATGAAAAACTTGCAGGTTTGCTGCCAGTAATGAGGAACCACCTATAATGGAGTGCATTGCCTTTGACCCTGGTCAGTTGAGTCTTAAGAGCCAATAAATTGAAGGAATGAATAATCAGGCAACCTTTTTATAAAAAGGGGGGCTCACAGCAGCCATATTGTCATTGTGTGTTGGAACTATTATGGGGAGCTGACAAGACTGTGTTGGAAGCAGGGGTGGACTGACAACTTCATTGGGTCCCTGGGCAATAGGAAATCATGGGGCCCCTGTGTCCTCACCCACACTCACACCACACCCAAAAAAACCTATGAAAGGTACCAGGGGCATCCCATGGGGCCCCCCACTGACCCCGTGCCCTCGGGCAGTGCCCGAGTGCCTAAATGGTCAGTCCGCCCCTGGTTGGAAGATATATATTTTTTTTAATTTTGCCATTGGTCTGTGTCTCTTATGGTAGCATCCAACTTCCCATGTATTCTAGCTGATAATAGCTTTCTTTCTACAAATTGCCAGAATTAAATAACAAGATTCACCCCTTAGTCTTCAAACAATAAAATTTGTAAATATCAATCTTTAAAGTGTTACTAAACCCACAACAGTAAAATCAGTCTGTATATGCAGTAAAGCATGCTTGTTATACTCACAGTGGAACCTAAGGGGTTAATCCTCTGCATTGTGTTTGAACCTGACTTCTCTGATGCTCCCCTTCTTCCAGTGTCACCCTCTTATCTCCTGATAAAACATATTGTGTGGAGTCACTCTGGACATGCTCAGTTTGGTATGTATTACTGAATAGTTTTTGTTTTTTCTTGGGAGAGTGCATGTGATCAGCACAGGGACAATTAGAACTGTCTAGACAGAGGTCAGGGGTTTTGTATCCTCCTAGAGCAAAATGAAGACTTCTCAAGTCACAAGACTGCTCTGTCTGCTGATGAGAAAAGGTATTTAGCAGTTTATATTTACTAAAATAATTGCACTTCAATGTTGTGTGTACTGTGGGAGACCAGATATAGTGAATGCAGGGTCCTGGGTTTAGTAACACTTTAAGTAAGATTCATTAACACACTCAACCTAGGCAAGTTTACTCATCCCTCCCCTTTACAAGTATGAAATATTTAAAGTAATAATCAAATATTTATATTAAAAGTAAAAATCAGAAAGTTAGAGCAGGTGTTTCCTCTGCTTCTCTCACTTTTTTGGCTTTTCAGAATGGCAGTGGGAACTTGCGGATTTTACTGATATGTGGCAACAAGTCTCTGTGACATGGTCATGCACTGTTGATAGTTTTTCATGGGTAGTTCACTGCCATATTACTGAATAAGCATTCAGCTAATCTATTTATCCACCTGTAATATATAGTTCCAGTGCTGAAACTATACAAACCTTAATGGCTTCACTCAGTCTAATAAATTGTTCCAGTGCAGAAACTGTACATTCGAGTTTGGCCCGGAAGATTAAGCCAGTAGCTAATGTCACTTCAGATACTAATACCAACCATTGACCACCAATGTAAGAAGGCACTTTGCTATCAATCACTAATTAAAACGGGCACTTTGTTAAAGTAGTGGTCAGTGGTAACATGCCCCATACATTGTTAATCAGTGAAAGAACCTTATGTATTTACTATTGGCTAGTGGAGATGTCCAACCTAGCTGCAATGTGTGGGCTGATGGTGAGTGAATAGTACTAATGCAGGCATGTGAAATTTTATGGCAAAATTACTTTTGGTGAGAACATGATATATATTATGCTGTGTAATTGGCAACATGTTGATATTGCTGTTGACAAAATTGTCCATAGTACATTTCCATGCCAACATTGTACAGTACCAGTCACCCAGTGGATCAAACCAGCAACTGATATTTCCTGCATCATTTTGGTGCTGGAATTCTACAAGTCCCTGTTGGCTGAATCCACTGACCTACTGTAATGCAAAGTTCTGCACATGGAACTAAGCAGTCACTGTTGACTGGAGGAACAATCCACTGACCAACTAAAGACTGCATAGTTCCACGTAAGGGGGAACTTTACCACTGAAAGCCAATGTAAGGGGACATTGCTACAAACTACAAAGAGCAAAGACTTGAGGCATTCCATTGTGTGTCATATAATTATTTCATTTTTCTACCATATTATTTTGAAAGAGAGACATGGGTTCCCTGCCCCTTGTGTAACCTCCAGTCATTCACCAGGTTGCATGCAGGGTCCTTCTATTGCTGCTGAGGGGATTTATGGAGCAAGAAACCCAGCCCCCATTAATGTCAGAGGTGGATTAAGTGTACCTTGGGAGCACTTTTTTTTTACAAAGCACCGACCCAGGGATTGCAGCTCAAAGAGTCCAATAAACCCTGACACCAGATGAGATTCCTGAACAATTTTCTAAAATATCAGGATGTCTCTGTTAACAAGCATAGCAAGGGGTTAAACTTTGCATACCTGTTTAATGGAAAGAAAATATCCAATCACTTTGTGTAGCAAAGTTAAATGAGCTGCCAGGTTATCTAGTCACAATTCCAGTTTTGATATGACAGCCGAGGTGGTTTTGCCCCTGATACGAAACCGCAGGTCAGGTGCTAATTGGACCTAAACTACTAAAGATACAGAGGTAGATTTACTAAAACTGGTGCACTTGGAATCTGATGCAGCTCTGCATTATAGCCAATCAGCTTCTAATTTTGGCTTGTTCAGTTAAGCTTTGGCAATAAAACGTGGAAGCTGATTGGTTTCTATGCAGTGTTGCACCTGATTTTGCACTCTCCCATTTAGTAAATAACCCCAACACTATCTATAAGCATAACATTATTTTAGTCAGGTCTGGTTGATTGTAGTTGGATAGGAAAAAATATTAAATGTCTATAAGCTATATATGGGCAGCACAGTGGCTAAATGGTTAGCACTTCCGCCCACCAGTACTAGGGTCATTGGTTCGAATCCCAACCACAGCACCTCCTGCCTGGAGTTTGCATGTTCTCCCTGTGCCTGCATGGGTTTCCTCCGGGTACTCCAGTTTCCTCCCGCACTCCAAAGACATGCCGCTGGGTTAATTGGATCCTGTCTAAATTGGCCCTAGTATGTATATGTATGAATGTGAGTTAAGGACCTTAGATTGTACACCCCTTGAGGGTTAGGGACTGATGTAAATGTACAATATATATGTAAAGTACTGCATAAATTGAGAGCACTTTATAAGTACCTGAAGTAAATAAATAAGCTGATTACAGATGGGTAGGAAAATATCATATGTCTATAAAAACTTCCTGAACTCTGCACACAGCCCTAGGCAAACCATTTAGAAGTGAATTTCCTAGAAATCACTATTGTTTCCTAGTGATAGGAACCTCTGCAGAGAATACAAAATAAACCCTTAGCCAGTCACACTGTACATGTTCATGTAAAGATTATTCAGCTGAAGAACGTTCTCTCTGCACTTCCACTCTCACCATGTTCCAGCACCTCTTCCCTTTACTCATCTTTAACCCCCTTCACCTCCTACCTAAACATATCACCTATAATTTATTTGAAACATTTGAAAACAATAACCCTATGTGCATACATACACCTGGGAAATATGACTCGTATGTTAAATAATCAGAATTAATCATTAACTAAAATAAACATATAAATGAACTATGGGACTAGCTAAATAAAAGTAATGACGATACAAAATATTAAATAACTTTATTATTTCAAAAAGCCTAATTGTAAAGATAGTTACATTTTAACATATGACCTCCAAAGGCATAAGGGGTAGACCTGGAGGAGGTATATCAAGGTCAACAAAGGCAAAGCTGCATCTGCATAACATGGTTTTGTTTATATCTCTAAGCCATGTAATGATCAGGTCAAGAAAGCACTGGGTAGCATGGTGGCTTAGTGTTTCATATGTTTGCTTTACAGCACTGAGATCCCCAATTAAAATCCTAGCCAGGGCACTATCTGCATGTTGTACTTGTACTTACAGGCAGGGGCGGACTGACAACTCATGGGGCCCCCGGGCAATAGGGGATCATGGGGCCCCTATGTCCTTGCCCAAACTCAAAAAAGCCTAGGAAAAAGGTACCAGGGGCATCTTATGGGACCCCCTACTGACTCCAGGCCCTCGGGCAGTGCCCGAGTTTCCAAATGCTCAGTCTGCCCCTGCTTTCAGGATTTCATCTGATTTCCTTCCACACTTTAAAAGATGCCCTGGTAGGTTACTTGACTCCTGTCTAAACTGACCCTAGTATGTGTGTGCTTATATGTATGCATGTAAGATAGGAAACTTACAGAGAAACTCCTCGAAGGCAAAGACTGATATGAATGCACAGTAAAGCACTTTGTAAAGGATCAATGATTTTTGTGTGTATTTTGTTGTTATTCTATTTTTTTAAAACAGTAAGAAAAACTCATTCACAGAAAAATGTAACATGTAAATAAAAACAAAAAGTCTGATGTACATCCACCATCAATCATGTTGTCCAGCGATGTAGATCCACGTCAATGATGATGGTCAACATGTTCATACATGGGGAATGATGTCACCTGGTAGACCTAGCCCCTTGCATATAACAGCTATAATCTTTTTGTTTTCCTTTTTGAGGGTCAGCAGGCATAGTAAATGTCATGTACGCCCTTGGATTATTTTTTTATTTAAAATACTTGTCAAAAACTGTCTCTTTGTTTTCATTTACACTTTACTTTTTTGTAAGTGTGCAGGTACTATGTATCCCCTACTTTTTCACATGGGGGTGGATATCTGGGTACCCCCTATTGTTAAAGAGAGCTTCTGGATTCCAATAAGCCCTCCATCCACAGACACTAGCCCAGGGTTGTGGGAAGGAGGCCCTTTTCCTCATCCACAACAACATGGGAACAAGGTGCATTGCCAGGGGGGTTCACTGGCAAGGTCCCCTCCCCATGTTGAGGGCATGTGGACTGATGTGGTCAAGAAGAGGGGCGCATGCTCCCATCTCCACTTTCGTGGCCATGCTTGGATTAAGGGTCTGGGTCTTAAAATCCATACTAGACTGGAAGAGTGGACCTCAAGCATTCTTTTTTTTGTGTGTGGGTTTCCTCTATGGAAATTCATTCCATATTCAACGGAACTTGTATGCATTTGGAGGAAATGTTGTTGCTGTATGTTTTTTTTTTCAAGAATATGTAAACCCAACATTTCATATTCATGATATTTCCCTGCTGTACCATCCTGCGCTCTTTCTTTGCTTCCTAGGCAGGAGAGCACAGCATGGTCAGTTTTATAGCTGTGCTGGGAACTAATCCAATTATCAGACTCCCCCCCCACACACACACACACACGTACACACAACCATTCACTAAGAAGGTTGGTGTGCTGTTGTTTTTCCTCCTATAAAAAAGGGAAAACATGTACTTATAATATTTTTTATACACAAAATTGTGGCTTTTACTTCTATATTAAACGGAGTGGGTTGTGTTACAAGGTTAGGGTTTACATACACTTTAACCCTTTTGCTGCCAGACCCTGTGCTCTACTTTTAAACTCAGGTGGCCAAGTTAGCATAGCTCTGAGGAAGGAGATATGCCTCCAAGACGCATCAGTTTGCCAGTCCAGCTGGGTTTCATGGACACACGTGTTTCCCTAGACTGTGGCATCTTGTGGTTTTTATGCGATTTTAATTTCCACTTTTGTGAGTATCCATTTGGCATCTATGTTTTGTGAACAATAAATCATTGGTAAGCCACTAGACATTTGCACCCTCCTGTTTGTTCTTTTTGTAATGAATGAATAGGAGTCTGTATAAAGACTCCTATTCATTCATAAACTGATACATAGTAAACACAGTTTACTATTCTCAGTTATCAATGGAGATAGGAGTGATCAGTACTGTGCTTCCAAGGAAAGGAAGGCGGCTGGTAAACACATGTCCCACACACACACACTCTCCAGCTTCTCCCCATGTGCCTGAGCAGCAGCCGCAGCCAGAGGGAGGAAGGTGGGTAAGCTGGCCACCTGCACTTCACAGAGAGGGAGCCAGGGATCAGGTGATGGGGGATGAACAGCAGGGCAGGGGAGGTCAATTTATTTCTTCATGGCTCCCCTGTAGCACCAAAAGCCAGTGGGAGGGCACGGAGGGAAGCTGGTAGCTGCAGGGAAGCCATGATTGATCAGTGCCAACAGGATCAGTGCTGGGGGGCAGTGGGGTTTGTGCTGTGGTGAGCGGTGCCGCAGTGAAGGAGGGGATTAGAGTGGTGGGGTGTACATTTTAGAGATAACAAGGGATGTGGAGAGGAGAAAAGTCAGAGGTGGCAGCAGTGCCCAGGAGGTGACAATGAGCTTATAGAAAGAGGAATGCTAGGTCCGTATTTTGTACAGACCTGGCCAGCTGGAAGCAGTGCTGTAGGTCTGTATTCCATACGTATGTAGCAATGAAAGAATTAAAGGCGTTTGCATGGAAATGTAATTTCCCAATTATTTAAAACATTCATTTTGCATTGGTACAAGTTCCCCAGAACAGTGCCCACCCTCAATGCTATTTTTTTTACAACTTTTTGTCTACTAGCCCAAAAAATGCCCATTTATGATTTGACAGATTCATTTCCCATTGATTCATATTCTGAACTTCTCTGAAGTCTGCAGAACTCTGCTCAAACAAAACCCACGTCAGTTTGGAGCATCTCTATTCCTCAAAGGCTATTAAAACTGCAGACAAAACAATTAATCAAACAAAATTCTTTGTGCACAGCTGTGTGAACAATTATGGCCATTCCATAGCCTTAGTCTAAGGAAATGAAGTGGGTATATATTGTAAAAGTGTAAAATGCCTTTTAAAATGATAAAGATTTTGAGTAACCTTTTATTCTGTAGTTTTTAGGTTTATTTGTTTTTGAAGTAAAGTTTTTATCTTTTATTTTACTTACATAAACATACAGCACACAATCATTATAATAAAAAAAAAAATATCAAACACTCAAAACGCTGGAATTTAGAAAGTTAGCGTACAGCACAAAACCTATTTGCTTTCACACTTTCTCATATAGGGCAAGGGAAAGGCAGATAGGGTAGATAAAGCTGAGTCAGTCCACTCACGTGTATGTTTAACCAGAACTTGAGCTATTGAGCTCTGTAAACAAATAAAATAATCAGGTAAATGTTGTAAAAAGCCTAGAGCCCTACAGTATCTTCTTGCTGAAATCCTAAATTTGAAAAATATTTAAGTGTAATAATAACAGTTATCTTTATATCTTCCTTGATTTGCATAATGATATGAAAATCTGATATAAGACATAGAAACTGCAATGCACCGTGAAGGTTTTTTTATTTTGAACTCAACAGTTTCAAATTTTGTTATACTTTTCTGTTACATTTGTTGGTGGTATACAGATTTGCCAAACTAATGATGGAATTTGCCATAGTAACTATAATGCCTGGCCTTTGAACTTAGGTCAGCTAGCTTAGAATGGCCAACATCCTCATGATGAAAGGACGGGTACAATGTGTAGACACTGGTATATATAAACCGATACTGAATATCCTTTAGATAGAAGAATGCTGTGTGTTTTGGAGAACTTCAGGGTTGGGGAATGGAAAGGTCTTTACCATTTTTCATTCTTTGTTACAGCATAGTGCCACTGATATCCTGCAGGCTGTCCCTGTCCACATACACTACAATGATAACAGTCTGAAACAGGGGCGGACTGACAACTCATGGGGCCCCCGGGCAATAGGGGATCATGGGGCCCCTGTGTCCTCACCCACACCCAAAAAAGCCTATGCAAAAGGTTCCAGTGGCATCTCATGGGGCCCCCTACTGACCCAGGGCCCTCGGGCAGTGCCCGAGTTCCCAAATGGTCAGTCCACCCCTGATCTGAAATTGTTCTTTCACAGACATCTTTTTTAAGTGGACCATGAATGAAAATATGCTTTATTGAATGCCTTCGAAGTCAAATTGCCTGCAAAGCAATTCAGCCTTGGCCCTGGCTTCAAATATGCTGTGTGAAGCAGGAATGACCTCACTATGCCTCACAGCTGCTTCATGGGATGATTGGGTGCTCAAAAGCCCACAGAAATACACCCCTGCAATTGGTTGCATAGTCACCTCTGCCTCCTGGATGTGAAAGCTAGATAAACTTTTTTTTTTCACAACACCTTTAACAACAGCATATTTTAATTTCTCTATGCAGGGTCTCTTTTAACAGAGCAGACCTTCCAATTGCAATTCCAAGTAAGATCATCTTTAACCAGTGACAAATGTGAAAGCTGCCTGGGCAATGTGCTTCAGCACAGAAGCTTATAGTTTTGTTTGGGAGAACAGGTGACAGTCTAGTTTAAAGGCAGTAGATTGTGGCAGACACGGGCACAGCATTATTACCTCCTAACACAAGGTGCCCAAATAAGGACCTTTATATCTGTTTCACCAGTAATGTTATGAAAGCTAGATATTAAAATAAAAATAGGTTCTACAAGGTTTTATTTTTTTATCATGGTATAGCTTATATGAGATTTTAGTGATTGGGTTGTCTGTAGATTCTTACACTGAATCTAATAGGTAAGATACATCTCTTAAAGATGGTATTTCCCTGTAACCTCTTTAATACTGTATGTTAAAGGCATCTCCTGCTTGTCTTCCAAAAAATTGTTTAGAAAAATTGAATCTATGGTGTATTCCTTGTTATGGAATACAAAGCAACCCCCATGGCAAAACAAGCTTTACAGGTTACAGTAATTTATGGTGGCCATATTCCACCAAACTATTTCTTAGCATTCTAGTTGTCCTATGATTATGAATGGCTACACCAACCTCTGCCCCTGTAGTTTTAATAGTGGAGTATTGAAAGACTGTATAGTGTACATATAGGAATTGCAAGAATCTCTCTCATAGATATTCCTTTAAAAGCCTGGCTTACAACTAATGACAAAGCCTATCTACAACTGATTTCTCATTCTTGACATAGGTATACTTACAATTATACTCCAAAACACATTCTTCCACTCCTCCCAAGTATGGGGATACCACTTGTGTGAGACTTTTTTTTGCTGCATAGAGGGGCCCAAAATCCAATGAGCATCTGCAAGCTTTCAAGAGACATAAATTAGACATCTAATTTTTTGACAGCCTATCACATATTTGGAGGCCCTGGAGTGCCAGGAGAGGAAATCAAACACCCCAAGGTATTTTTAAGAGGGATTTTAAGAGGTTTTTGAAAAATGCAGAAAGATAATTTTTAACACAAAGTTGTAAATGAATAACATATTTGTAACACACAGCATGTCCATTCTTAAAATTACACCCCAAAACACTTGTGCTACTCCTCCTGAGTATATGTGACACTAGCTGCATAAAGGTGCCCAAAATGCAAGAAGCACATTCAGGCTTTTAAGGGGCATAGATTAGGCATCCAATTCCTGACTGCCTATCATATGTTTGAAAGGCCCTGGAGTGCCAGGACAGTAGAAACACCCACAAAATTAGCCACATTTTGAAAAGCAGACACCCCAAAGTATTTTTCAAGAGGCTGGCTGGCTTACACTGGTCTGGTAACAATAGGACTCATGTGGTGCTGATCAGCAACACTGTTGCTGGCTGCACTGGCTCTGGTGACACTGGCACTGGTGTGAGGGTGATCAGAACCACTGCTGGCTGCACTGGTCTGGTGACACTGGGACTGGAGTAGCAGTGACCATTAGAGCACTCGGGCACTGTCTGAGGGCCCGGGGTCAGTAGGGGGCCCCATGAAATGCCCCTGGTACCTTTTATAGGCTTTTTTAGGTGTGCTTTGAGTGTGGGCAAGGACACAGGGGCCCCATGATCCCCTATTGCCCGGGAACCCCATGAGTTGTCAGTCCGTCCCTAAGCATTAATCAGGAACACTGTTGCTGGCTTATTACACTGTTCTGGACATTGGGACTCTTGTGACGGCGATAAGAAACACTGTTGCTGGCTGCTATGGTCTGGTGATACTGGGACCAGTGTGGTGGTGATAAGGAACACTGTTTCTGGCTTACACTGGTCTATTGACACTTTACTGATTTGGTGGTGATTAGAAACACTGTTTCTGGCTTACACTTGTCTGGCAACATTGGAACTGGTGTGGTGGTGATCAGGAACACTATTGCTGGCATACAGTGGTTTGGTGATACTGGGAATGGCGATCAAAAACACTGTTGTTGGCTGCACTGGTCTGCTGTGGCAGAGATCAGGAACAATGCTGTTAACTGCACTGGTCTGGTGTGGGGACAATCAGGAACATGGGCTGGCAACACTGGTATGATAACACTGTACTGGGGTGGCTAGTGAACAGGGACACTGGCTGACTGCACTGGTATGATGACACTGTGCTGGGATGTCGAGTGATCTGGGACACTGTGGCTGGCTGCACTAGTATGGTGATGCTGTATTGGGATGTCGAGTGATCGGGGACACTGTGGCTGGCTGCACTAGTATGGTGATGCTGTATTGGGGTGTATTGGGGTGATTAGGTACAGTGGCTGTCTGCTCTGATGGCACTGATCACACTGTACTGATCGATCTGATTGGTGTAAGTGTCTGTCTGATGAACATAGCAATCACAGAGCATGCTGCTGAGTGTGCTAGAGGGTGCACATGAGTGGTGCAAAGGGGAGGACATTTTCAAATGCTCTCCCACCCTCAGGAGCCAGCCTCCTGGTTATTTATCTACAACAGCTGGATGGCAAGTGGTTAATGGAGTTCGCTGCCAAATTTGAAGTTTGCACATTTCAAGCAGACTATGAAAAACCCCTACAAATCCAACCTGGCAGATTCACTGAGCGTTAATAATAACCATAAATAGTCACTGACGTTGACTTAGTTAAGTCTATGTTTTCAAAGCCTTACCAAAGTGCTTAACACACATCTTTTATTTATATGCTTTACAGAACAATTTCCAGGAAAGTACATTGCATGCATTATAACAAAAGGCTTTCTGTGAGCTACCAAAATCTTTTTGTATACATGTGACATCTGTAGGATTTGGCTGCAAGTGTAATATACTTACTGAAACATGACTTGCTCAGCTTAATTGATACTAGAAAGAAAAATTACATTTTATTATTTTGCTGATTGAAAGCAAAAATAATTTGGAAATGTTTATAGAAAAGGCTAATGTGAAGTACCTACTTTTGTAAAATAAACATACAGTTGTTTGTTCCTGTTCTTGTAACTCCTATAGTTCTTGCTATGGCTGCAATGTTGTTATATAAGGATAACTTTGTTCTGTATCTTTGGATTATTGTTGTAAATCTTGCAACATGGTAGCTGGCAATATGCCAAAATAGATAATTCCAAGTGAAATATAACACATATTTTGGCTACCAGCCAGCAGAAAACTGAAAAAGAAAATAGTCTTGTTATGTGTTTCGAGACTGAATTATGAATTTAACACAGTGACTGTGTACAAGGGACGTATTATTTAAAGGGCTGTTTACAATTTTGATCTCTCACTTTTTTCTTTCTCAACTATCTATCTATCTATCTATCTATCTATCTATCTATCTATCTATCTAACTGTCTGTCTGTCTGTCTGTCTGTCTGTCTGTCTGTCTATCTATCCACTTTTAAGATGGTGAAAGATTTACAAGCAATCCCACAATCTAGTAAATACCTCTACAATCTGGCTGCCTGTGTGTTATTTCTTGGGTGATGTTTTTTAGACAGCACTCCATAAATAGACATCCACCACCCCACCATTTTCTAATATAATGATAAGGAGATTGTTAAACTTAACCTGTCATAAGAAAACACTGAAGGCTACTATTGGTGACCTAATCCTGGTTGGGTAGTTATGTTGACCCACCTTAATATTTTTGTCAATCACTGACCTGAAACAATCACGCAAATCAAGTTGTTTTTTGTGGATCATTGATTTAAACCAGGGGAAGGCAACCTTAAAGAGGTGGAGATCTACCTGGACAACATGGGAGAAGTCAAAGATAACCAGGCATAGTGTTGCCTCCTCACACCTGATTTAAACCTCTAACTGCCGTACTATCATGCCACAATTGAATGCATTGCACAGCAATCATAGGTTTAAATCAGGTGATGAGGAGGCAACATAACGTCTCCTCACCACCCATCAAATGCACTGGGATTGCTTTGCAGAGGAGCAGCAGTGCCTGCTGCACTTGTGAATGAGCCCTTAGTTGTATTTGGCAGCGGCACCCTAAGGGCTTGTTCACATGTAAAGTCAGGGGGTGGTAAAACCCTGTGATTGAATCACGGTTCTACTGCCCCCCCCCCCAACCCTTACCCCCTTAGCTGCTGAGGCAGCAGCAGAAGGTGCACACATGCCGCAGCAGGAATTACACCCCCTGTTGCTTTTGGTGAATGTTGCCACCTGTCAATGAGACCCATTCAAGTAAATGGGCCACTCTGCAAGTGCCCTGCAACTGCATGCTTCTGCGTCGTCCAAGGGCTTAAAGCAGGTGGTGAGAAAGAAAACTGCCTGTGTAACCCCTTGTTTGCTGTAGTGCACAAGGTTGCAGGGCAATTGCAGAGCGGTCTCATTCACTTGAATGGGTCATGCTTGGCAGGGGCTACACCCACCAACTATGACAGGGCGTAGAGGCAGCAATACAGAGGAGACATCAACTTATGCGGCTCTTGCTTCCTACTACAGCTCCAACTGTACAAGTAGTTCCTCTGCATTGCACTTTGTTTGATGCTCTGAGATGGCAGATCACAATCTACTGGTTGCTCACCCCCAATTTAAACTATTGAGATATGTGTGTCAACATGACAGCAAGGCAGCAAGTATCATATTGAAAGTTTTGCAATAATACATTCTATTAAACTGCTTGGTATCTCCACCTGGCACACACTAAATAAAAAATTAAATAAAAAATAGAAGTCCAGACTCACATGCCGTTTTTGCCTTATATTAATTATAATGCTAAAATGAAGACCTGCAAATGTAGTATGTACAGTAAGACATACTAAATAATGTGTTTTTCAAGTAGAACACATACTAAATAGTTGTTAATTTATTAACAGGTTGGTATCCTTCAGTGCTTCCACAAGGGAATCCTGTAATGTGGCTCCTCTAATTGCATACTGCAGGAACTTGTGCTGTAAACGTTCCATTGTTCATCATGATCTACCAAGTCTGCTGCTCGTGAATCACTAAATTAGTAAGGAGGCCTGCAGGATATAAGTAAGTTGTCAACACATGACCTTGCTGATCATTATAAAAAGTTGTCACTTGCTTTGCTTAAGTAATTAATAGCTTATAGTTTTATACTTTAGTAAAACCCTATTGGCTATAACTAGAGATGAGCGAATCGAAGTATCCGAAGTGGAATTCGAGTCGAATATCGGAAAAATTTCGATTCGTGCCGAATCCGAAAAACAGCCTAATTCGGACGCGCGAATCGAAATTTTTCCGAAAATGGCGGCTGACATGTGCGGCGACGGAGCGGGGATGTCGGGGAAGGCGCGCAGACAAGGCGCGCTGCCCCATAATGCATTCCTCAACGACATGTGATCGCATCAGCCAATCAGCAGCCAGCCAGCCAGCACTGTGTAATGGTCGAGGTATATATAGCGGCCATTTTGGAAATCTTCATTTGCCTGCAGTCATTGAACAGAGGCAGACCGCTCTGTACTAGGGACAGGGACAGAGTTAGGGCCACAGAAACGAGAATTGGGGACAGAGAGAAGTTACTTAGGGACAGAGAACCATTACTCAGGGACACAGACTTGTTAATGAGGGCCACAGAATCGTTATTTAGGGACAAAGAAACGCTAGTTAGGGCCACAGAATTCATACTCAGGGACAGACAGAATTGTTACTCAGTGCCAGAGAATTGTTACTTAGGGCCACAGAAACGTTATTAGGGCCACAGAATTTTTACTCAGGGACAGACAGAATTGTTACTGAGTGCCAGAGAATTGTTACTCAGGGACAGACAGAATTGTTACTGAGTGCCAGAGAATTCTTACTCAGGGCCACAGAATTCATTCTCAGGGACAGACAGAATTGTTACTCAGGGACAGACAGAATTGTTACTGAGTGCCAGAGAATTGTTACTCAGGGACAGACAGAATTGTTACTGAGTGCCAGAGAATTGTTACTCAGGGACAGACAGAATTGTTACTGAGTGCCAGAGAATTGTTACTCAGGGACAGACAGAATTGTTACTGAGTGCCAGAGAATTGTTACTCAGGGACAGACAGAATTGTTACTGAGTGCCAGAGAATTGTTACTCAGGGACAGACAGAATTGTTACTGAGTGCCAGAGAATTGTTACTCAGGGACAGACAGAATTGTTACTGAGTGCCAGAGAATTGTTACTCGCACAGACACAAAATTGTTACTTGCACAGACACAGAATTGTTACTCGCGCAGACACAGAATTGTTACTCAGGGCCACAGAATTCATACTCAGGGACAGACAGAATTGTTACTGAGTGCCAGAGAATTGTTACTCAGGGACAGACAGAATTGTTACTGAGTGCCAGAGAATTGTTACTCAGGGACAGACAGAATTGTTACTGAGTGCCAGAGAATTGTTACTCGCACAGACACAAAATTGTTACTTGCACAGACACAGAATTGTTACTCGCACAGACACAGAATTGTTACTCAGGGCCACAGAATTCATACTCAGGGACAGACAGAATTGTTACTGAGCGCCAGAGAATTGTTACTCAGGGACAGACAGAATTGTTACTGAGTGCCAGAGAATTGTTACTCAGGGACAGACAGAATTGTTACTGAGTGCCAGAGAATTGTTACTCAGGGACAGACAGAATTGTTACTGAGTGCCAGAGAATTGTTACTCAGGGACAGACAGAATTGTTACTGAGTGCCAGAGAATTGTTACTCGCACAGACACAAAATTGTTACTTGCACAGACACAGAATTGTTACTCGCACAGACACAGAATTGTTACTCAGGGCCACAGAATTCATACTCAGGGACAGACAGAATTGTTACTGAGTGCCAGAGAATTGTTACTCAGGGACAGACAGAATTGTTACTGAGTGCCAGAGAATTGTTACTCGCACAGACACAAAATTGTTACTTGCACAGACACAGAATTGTTACTCGCACAGACACAGAATTGTTACTCAGGGCCACAGAATTCATACTCAGGGACAGACAGAATTGTTACTGAGCGCCAGAGAATTGTTACTCAGGGACAGACAGAATTGTTACTGAGTGCCAGAGAATTGTTACTCAGGGACAGACAGAATTGTTACTGAGTGCCAGAGAATTGTTACTCAGGGACAGACAGAATTGTTACTGAGTGCCAGAGAATTGTTACTCAGGGACAGACAGAATTGTTACTGAGTGCCAGAGAATTGTTACTCGCACAGACACAAAATTGTTACTTGCACAGACACAGAATTGTTACTCGCACAGACACAGAATTGTTACTCAGGGCCACAGAATTCATACTCAGGGACAGACAGAATTGTTACTGAGTGCCAGAGAATTGTTACTCAGGGACAGACAGAATTGTTACTGAGTGCCAGAGAATTGTTACTCAGGGACAGACAGAATTGTTACTGAGTGCCAGAGAATTGTTACTCGCACAGACACAAAATTGTTACTTGCACAGACACAGAATTGTTACTCGCACAGACACAGAATTGTTACTCAGGGCCACAGAATTCATACTCAGTGACAGACAGAATTGTTACTGAGTGCCAGAGAATTGTTACTCAGGGACAGACAGAATTGTTACTGAGTGCCAGAGAATTGTTACTCAGGGACAGACAGAATTGTTACTGAGTGCCAGAGAATTGTTACTCGCACAGACACAAAATTGTTACTTGCACAGACACAGAATTGTTACTCGCACAGACACAGAATTGTTACTGAGTGCCAGAGAATTGTTACTCAGGGACAGACAGAATTGTTACTGAGTGCCAGAGAATTGTTACTCAGGGACAGACAGAATTGTTACTGAGTGCCAGAGAATTGTTACTCAGGGACAGACAGAATTGTTACTGAGTGCCAGAGAATTGTTACTCGCACAGACACAAAATTGTTACTTGCACAGACACAGAATTGTTACTCGCACAGACACAGAATTGTTACTCGCACAGACACAGAATTGTTACTCAGGGCCACAGAATTCATACTCAGGGACAGACAGAATTGTTACTGAGTGCCAGAGAATTGTTACTCAGGGACACCTAATCGTTGAATTAAATAGTATGTCAGACAACATGCAGAGGAGTGGCAGAGGAGGCAATGTTTTAGGAGCGAGCAGACGTGGCAGCAGAGGAAGGGGTCGAGGCAGCAGTATTCGCAGCCAGAGGCCAGTGCTCCCGGTGTCATCCAGCGGTCGTGTCTCCACCGACAACCCTGCCGTCATTGATTGGTTGGCTCGGTCGTCTTCCTCTTCCCAGGTCACCTCTGACACCTACAGCCAACGGTCGGTGGGTACGTCAGACACAACCGTTAGTTGGCATGGCCCGGGACCAAGCCCACTGAAATCACGTGTCCTCTACCTGCCCCTGTCCTTTGCTGTTCCCTCACCAAGCGAAGTATCGCATGCTGTGGGCTCAGCCCCACTGTACAGTGAGGAAGAGCTAACAGAGGGCGGTCAGGAACGGGGGGAGACATCGGCCTTTTCAGCAGCCAAGCGAACAAGTACTGGCGAGGAGAGTGGCTCGGTAGCCGGTCTAGAGACAGGTCTGTCTCCTGACCCAGACGCAGCCGAGGGGGCTAGTAGTGAGGCGGAGACCCTACTTGATGATGAGGAGGTTGATCGCACTTGGCAGCCTCGTCGTCATCAGGCAATTTCTTCCGCATCATCAGGAGAAGAGGGTGGCAGCTTGGCAGCGAGCAAAACAGTCGGTGGGTTGCCCAGGAGACAGCAGCAGGGTCGCATCAGTGTCAGTGGAGCCAAACGTCCACGGAGTAGAGCACCAGCTCCACTGCAGCCTACCACCACGGCCAGTAGTGGTGCCGGTGCGCACGGAGGAAGTAGCAGTCAGCCAGTGAAGAGTAGCGGGGGCAAAGTTTCCTACTCGGTGGTGTGGCAATTTTTCCTCAAGCCGCCCGAGGAAGTAAACGTAGCCGTATGTCGACTATGTGGCCAGAAATGCAAGCGTGGCCAGGGGGCCCATGTTGGGACTACAGCGTTGCGTCAGCATATGCAGCGTCACCATTCGGTGGCCTGGGAAAACCGTGATAAACATACGGCGGTTCTGCCTGCCCCAGCCCCCGCTCCATCACCCGCTCCGTTACTTGCTCCGTCACCCGACGTCGTCAATCGCCCTCTATCAGCCAGTCAAGGCTCCAACACCTCTGCTGAGGGGAGTTGTCGCTCATTGGCATCTTCCGCTCGTTCAGATGCTCCTTCTCCTGCTACTCCTCTTCTCGGATTCCGTCAACAGTCTTTCTTGGAATCCGTATCCAAGAGACAACAGTTTGCGAGCACGCACCCGACGGTGCAAAAGCTGAACGTCCTCCTGTCCAAGTTGCTGGTGCTGCAGTCCCTCCCTTTCCAACTGGTGGACTCAGCACCTTTCCGAGAAATGATGGCTTGTGCCGCGCCGCGGTGGAGAGTGCCAAGCCGTCATTTCTTTGCCCAAAAGGCAGTGCCAGCCCTGCATTCACATGTAGAAGAGATGGTGGGCCAGTCTTTGAGCATGTCGGTCTCTGCCAAAGTGCACGGCAGCGCCGACGTGTGGAGCTGTAACTACGGTCAGGGACAGTACATGTCATTTACGGCCCACTGGGTGAACGTGGTGCCGGCACAGCCGCACCAGCAACTTGGACAGGTCACGACGCTTTTGCCTCCACGTTTGCACGTCCTTGGTCCAGCAAGCATGTCCGCCTCTACCACCTCTTTTTCCGCCGTGTCCTCAGCCGCCACCCCCGTGCCAAGTCCCATTACCCGACCGGCATATCACATGTGCAGGGCGCAACGGTGTCACGCTGTGCTGCACCTGGTATGCCTTGGCGAACGTAGTCACACAGGGGAGGAACTGCTGAGTGTAATGAACAGAGAAATCGACAGATGGCTGTCTCCGCGCAAACAAAAAATCGGAACCATGTTGACTGACAACGGAAAGAACATGGTGTCTGCTCTGCGTCAAGGAAGGTTGTGCCATGCGCCATGCATGGCTCACGTGTTCAATCTGGTTGTCAAGCGGTTCCTAAAATCCACCATCCCACTGCAAGACATCCTTAAAATGTCACGTAAACTGTGCATGCATTTCAGCCATTCCTACACCGCAAAGAACACCCTCATTGAGCTGCAGCGGCAGAACGGAATTCCACAGCATCGCCTGATCTGCGACGTTGCAACAAGGTGGAATTCAACCCTACACATGTTAGACCGCCTTTACGAGCAGCGAAAGGCCATCACCGATTTCCTGATGTTACAAGCGGATAAAGGTACTCCCCTGTGTAACTTAGATGTCAGCCATTGGCAGCTCATGCGTGACACCTGCCGCTTGCTCAGGCCCTTTGAGGAGGCCACGCTATTCGTGAGTCGGCAGGACTATGGGATGAACGACGTCATTCCTCTGTTGCACGTCCTGGAACAAATGCTGTTAACAATGGCTGGTCAGGGTGCGGTAGACGTGGCGCACAGATCTCAACGCCACATGACCCCTGTGGGGGCAGGACAGGAAGAAGAGGAGGAGGTAGAGGAGGACATTTGTGCTCAGGAATTATTGAGTGAAATGGGTGGTTTTTCCACTCAGCGGACAGGAGTGGAGGAGCAGGAGCATCTGGTAGAGGAGGAGGAGGAGGAGACAGAGGACCCAGACGCACCGTGGCAGTATGCTGTGGAGATGGAGGCAGGGAGTCCCTCGCATTCCTTGGCACAAATGGCCCATAGCATGCTCGGTTGCTTGCGTAGCGACAGCCGAATAATAACCATCAGACAGAGGGATGACTTTTGGCTGTCCACCTTGTTGGACCCTCGCTACCGGTCCAAAATGGTGGCCTTTTTCACACCTGCTGAGAGGGAGGCCAAAATTACGTACTATAAAAACCACCTATGTAGTCAGTTGGTCTCTGCCTTTGTGCGCCAACGTCCATCCTCAGACACTGTGGGCCCTGTGCGCTCGCGTTCCGCTGGCATGGCAGCAGGGGAGGGGTGGGGTGGTAGGAGCAGTGGCAGCTCCACCAGCAGCGGCTGCCTCAGTCTGCAGTCGATGATGAGTAGCTTTCTTCACCAGCGCAGTGAGGAAACTACTAACCAGCCGCAGCAGCAGCAGCAGCATCAGGTGGACCTGGAGCAGGAGCTCAAACAACAGGCTTGGGCCTACTTGGACAGCACCCTGCCAACCGAGGTAGACAATCCCCTTGACTACTGGGCAACGAAACTTGACCTTTGGCCCCAACTAGCTGAATTTGCCCTTGAAAGGCTGTCATGCCCGGCCAGTAGCGTGGCATCGGAGCGCGTGTTTAGTGCGGCAGGAGGTATTGTAACTCCGCGGAGGACACGACTGTCCACCCAAAGTGTGGAGAGACTCACGTTTGTGAAAATGAATCAGGCGTGGATTAGTCTGGATTTCAAACCACCAGTTCCTGACACAACTGACTAAATCCGCCATGAATCATGCCTCAAACATGTGCCACTTTCAGGTCTCCTCACACTGCTGGTGTGTTTAATTTTTTGACATAGGGTGCTGGCAGATTACGGGCCTCCTATAGCTGCTGCCAGGCCCCTAATCTGCCATAGGCCCCTATATACCGCCTCCTCATGCTGCTGCTAGGTCCAGAGTCTCTCATGGGTCCCTGTACGGCCTCCCATTGCTGCTGTCTCCATCGCCACACTCTGCTGCCATGTGCCACTTTCAGGTCTCTTCACACTGCTGGTGTGTTAAATTTTTTGACATAGGGTGCAGGCAGATTACGGGCCTCACATAGCTGCTGCCAGGCCCCTAATCTGCCATGGGCCCCTATATACCGCCTCCTCATGCTGCTGCCAAGTCCAGAGTCTGTCATGGTCCCTGTACGGCCTCCCATTGCTGCTGTCTCCATCGCCACACTCTGCTGCCATGTGCCACTTTCAGGTCTCTTCACACTGCTGGTGTGTTTAATTTTTTGACATAGGGTGCAGGCAGATTACGGGCCTCACATAGCTGCTGCCAGGCCCCTAATCTGCCATGGGCCCCTATATACCGCCTCCTCATGCTGCTGCCAAGTCCAGAGTCTGTCATGGTCCCTGTACGGCCTCCCATTGCTGCTGTCTCCATCGCCACACTCTGCTGCCATGTGCCACTTTCAGGTCTCTTCACACTGCTGGTGTGTTAAATTTTTTGACATAGGGTGCAGGCAGATTACGGGCCTCACATAGCTGCTGCCAGGCCCCTAATCTGCCATGGGCCCCTATATACCGCCTCCTCATGCTGCTGCCAAGTCTAGAGTCTCTCATGGGTCCCTGTACGGCCTCCCATTGCTGCTGTCTCCATCGCCACACTCTGCCATGTGCCACTTTCAGGTCTCTTCACACTGCTGGTGTGTTAAATTTTTTGACATAGGGTGCAGGCAGATTACGGGCCTCACATAGCTGCTGCCAGGCCCCTAATCTGCCATGGGCCCCTATATACCGCCTCCTCATGCTGCTGCCAAGTCCAGAGTCTGTCATGGTCCCTGTACGGCCTCCCATTGCTGCTGTCTCCATCGCCACACTCTGCTGCCATGTGCCACTTTCAGGTCTCTTCACACTGCTGGTGTGTTTAATTTTTTGACATAGGGTGCAGGCAGATTACGGGCCTCACATAGCTGCTGCCAGGCCCCTAATCTGCCATGGGCCCCTATATACCGCCTCCTCATGCTGCTGCCAAGTCTAGAGTCTGTCATGGGTCCCTGTACGGCCTCCCATTGCTGCTGTCTCCATCGCCACACTCTGCTGCCATGTGCCACTTTCAGGTCTCTTCACACTGCTGGTGTGTTAAATTTTTTGACATAGGGTGCAGGCAGATTACGGGCCTCACATAGCTGCTGCCAGGCCCCTAATCTGCCATGGGCCCCTATATACCGCCTCCTCATGCTGCTGCCAAGTCTAGAGTCTGTCATGGGTCCCTGTACGGCCTCCCATTGCTGCTGTCTCCATCGCCACACTCTGCTGCCATGTGCCACTTTCAGGTCTCTTCACACTGCTGGTGTGTTAAATTTTTTGACATAGGGTGCAGGCAGATTACGGGCCTCACATAGCTGCTGCCAGGCCCCTAATCTGCCATGGGCCCCTATATACCGCCTCCTCATGCTGCTGCCAAGTCCAGAGTCTGTCATGGTCCCTGTACGGCCTCCCATTGCTGCTGTCTCCATCGCCACACTCTGCTGCCATGTGCCACTTTCAGGTCTCTTCACACTGCTGGTGTGTTTAATTTTTTGACATAGGGTGCAGGCAGATTACGGGCCTCACATAGCTGCTGCCAGGCCCCTAATCTGCCATGGGCCCCTATATACCGCCTCCTCATGCTGCTGCCAAGTCTAGAGTCTCTCATGGGTCCCTGTACGGCCTCCCATTGCTGCTGTCTCCATCGCCACACTCTGCCATGTGCCACTTTCAGGTCTCTTCACACTGCTGGTGTGTTAAATTTTTTGACATAGGGTGCAGGCAGATTACGGGCCTCACATAGCTGCTGCCAGGCCCCTAATCTGCCATGGGCCCCTATATACCGCCTCCTCATGCTGCTGCCAAGTCCAGAGTCTGTCATGGTCCCTGTACGGCCTCCCATTGCTGCTGTCTCCATCGCCACACTCTGCTGCCATGTGCCACTTTCAGGTCTCTTCACACTGCTGGTGTGTTTAATTTTTTGACATAGGGTGCAGGCAGATTACGGGCCTCACATAGCTGCTGCCAGGCCCCTAATCTGCCATGGGCCCCTATATACCGCCTCCTCATGCTGCTGCCAAGTCCAGAGTCTGTCATGGTCCCTGTACGGCCTCCCATTGCTGCTGTCTCCATCGCCACACTCTGCTGCCATGTGCCACTTTCAGGTCTCTTCACACTGCTGGTGTGTTAAATTTTTTGACATAGGGTGCAGGCAGATTACGGGCCTCACATAGCTGCTGCCAGGCCCCTAATCTGCCATGGGCCCCTATATACCGCCTCCTCATGCTGCTGCCAAGTCCAGAGTCTGTCATGGTCCCTGTACGGCCTCCCATTGCTGCTGTCTCCATCGCCACACTCTGCTGCCATGTGCCACTTTCAGGTCTCTTCACACTGCTGGTGTGTTTAATTTTTTGACATAGGGTGCAGGCAGATTACGGGCCTCACATAGCTGCTGCCAGGCCCCTAATCTGCCATGGGCCCCTATATACCGCCTCCTCATGCTGCTGCCAAGTCCAGAGTCTGTCATGGTCCCTGTACGGCCTCCCATTGCTGCTGTCTCCATCGCCACACTCTGCTGCCATGTGCCACTTTCAGGTCTCTTCACACTGCTGGTGTGTTTAATTTTTTGACATAGGGTGCAGGCAGATTACGGGCCTCACATACAGTTGTGACCAAAATTATTCAACCCCCACTGAAATTGAGTGTTTTGGCCAGTTTGACATTGCTTTTGATCATTCAGTCATCTTGCTTACATTTACATTAAAGAGGCACTTGTAGGTCAGACAAATATAACATAACAGTTATAATGAAATAACCACAAATGTCTTTTCTGTGCTCACAGCATTATCAGTTTTATTCAACCCCCAAGTGACATTCAATCTTAGTACTTAGTACAGCATCCTTTTACAGTTATAACAGCTTTTAAACGTGAAGCATAGCTTGACACAAGTGTCTTGCAGCGATCTACGGGTATCTTCGCCCATTCTTCATGGGCAAAGGCCTCCAGTTCAGTCACATTCTTAGGCTTGCGCACTGCAACTGCTTTCTTTAAGTCCCACCAGAGGTTCTCAATCGGATTTAAGTCTGGTGACTGCGATGGCCACTCCAAAATGTTCCAGCCTTTCCTCTGCAACCATGCTCTAGTGGACTTGGAGGTATGCTTGGGATCATTGTCCTGTTGAAAGGTCCAACGTCTCCCAAGCCTCAGGTGTGTGACGGACTGCATCACGTTTCCATCCAATATCTCCTGGTACTGAAGAGAATTCATGGTACCTTGCACACGCTGAAGCTTCCCTGTACCTGCAGAAGCAAAACAGCCCCAAAGCATGATTGACCCTCCACCATGCTTCACAGTAGGCAAGGTGTTCTTTTCATCAAAGGCCTTGTTCTTCCTCCTCCAAACATAGCGTTGATCCATGGGCCCAAACAGTTCTAATTTTGTTTCATCAGTCCACAGAACACTATCCCACAACTTTTGTGGTTTGTCCACATGGCTTTTGGCATACTCTTCTTATTCTTTGGAGACAGCAAGGGGGTACGCCTGGGAGTTCTGGCACGGAGGCCTTCATTACGCAGTGTGCGTCTTATTGTCTGGGCTGAAACTTCTGTACCCACATCTGACAAATCTTTTCTCAGTTCCTCAGCAGTCACACGGGGACTTCTCTCCACTCTACGCTTCAGGTAGCGCACAGCAGTCGAAGTCAGCATCTTCTTTCTGCCACGACCAGGTAGCGTTTCAACAGTGCCCTTTGCCTTGAATTTGCGAATGATGCTTCCTAAGGTGTCTCTTGGTATGTTTAACATCTTTGCAATCTTCTTATAGCCATTGCCCTTCCTGTGAAGAGAAATCACCTCTTCTCTTGTCTTCCTGGACCATTCTCTTGCCTTCACCATGTTTGTAACCACACCAGTAAATGTCTAGAAGGAGCTGAGTATCACAGTCATTTTAAAGCTGCCTAATTGGTGCTTATTATGCTTGATTGCTGCTCGGTGACATCCACAGGTGTTTTCAATACCTGATGGAAAGCACCTGTATGAACCTCTGTTCTTCAGAGTGGTAGTCTTTAAGGGGTTGAATAATTGTGGCAATGAAGAAACCACATAAGAACCATTTACTACTGTATTACATAAACAATTGATGTCATTTTAGTTGCATTTGGGTAGTTACAACGTCCTTGTAGGATTTGATTCTGAATACAATTCCAAATGTACACTATAGTCCCTAAACCCCTTTACAGCATTGGGGGTTGAATAATTTTGGTCACAACTGTAGCTGCTGCCAGGCCCCTAATCTGCCATGGGCCCCTATATACCGCCTCCTCATGCTGCTGCCAAGTCCAGAGTCTGTCATGGTCCCTGTACGGCCTCCCATTGCTGCTGTCTCCATCGCCACACTCTGCTGCCATGTGCCACTTTCAGGTCTCTTCACACTGCTGGTGTGTTTAATTTTTTGACATAGGGTGCAGGCAGATTACGGGCCTCACATAGCTGCTGCCAGGCCCCTAATCTGCCATGGGCCCCTATATACCGCCTCCTCATGCTGCTGCCAAGTCTAGAGTCTCTCATGGGTCCCTGTACGGCCTCCCATTGCTGCTGTCTCCATCGCCACACTCTGCCATGTGCCACTTTCAGGTCTCTTCACACTGCTGGTGTGTTAAATTTTTTGACATAGGGTGCAGGCAGATTACGGGCCTCACATAGCTGCTGCCAGGCCCCTAATCTGCCATGGGCCCCTATATACCGCCTCCTCATGCTGCTGCCAAGTCCAGAGTCTGTCATGGTCCCTGTACGGCCTCCCATTGCTGCTGTCTCCATCGCCACACTCTGCTGCCATGTGCCACTTTCAGGTCTCTTCACACTGCTGGTGTGTTTAATTTTTTGACATAGGGTGCAGGCAGATTACGGGCCTCACATAGCTGCTGCCAGGCCCCTAATCTGCCATGGGCCCCTATATACCGCCTCCTCATGCTGCTGCCAAGTCTAGAGTCTGTCATGGGTCCCTGTACGGCCTCCCATTGCTGCTGTCTCCATCGCCACACTCTGCTGCCATGTGCCACTTTCAGGTCTCTTCACACTGCTGGTGTGTTAAATTTTTTGACATAGGGTGCAGGCAGATTACGGGCCTCACATAGCTGCTGCCAGGCCCCTAATCTGCCATGGGCCCCTATATACCGCCTCCTCATGCTGCTGCCAAGTCTAGAGTCTGTCATGGGTCCCTGTACGGCCTCCCATTGCTGCTGTCTCCATCGCCACACTCTGCTGCCATGTGCCACTTTCAGGTCTCTTCACACTGCTGGTGTGTTAAATTTTTTGACATAGGGTGCAGGCAGATTACGGGCCTCACATAGCTGCTGCCAGGCCCCTAATCTGCCATGGGCCCCTATATACCGCCTCCTCATGCTGCTGCCAAGTCTAGAGTCTGTCATGGGTCCCTGTACGGCCTCCCATTGCTGCTGTCTCCATCGCCACACTCTGCTGCCATGTGCCACTTTCAGGTCTCTTCACACTGCTGGTGTGTTAAATTTTTTGACATAGGGTGCAGGCAGATTACGGGCCTCACATAGCTGCTGCCAGGCCCCTAATCTGCCATGGGCCCCTATATACCGCCTCCTCATGCTGCTGCCAAGTCCAGAGTCTCTCATGGGTCCCTGTACGGCCTCCCATTGCTGCTGTCTCCATCGCCACACTCTGCTGCCATGTGCCACTTTCAGGTCTCTTCACACTGCTGGTGTGTTAAATTTTTTGACATAGGGTGCAGGCAGATTACGGGCCTCACATAGCTGCTGCCAGGCCCCTAATCTGCCATGGGCCCCTATATACCGCCTCCTCATGCTGCTGCCAAGTCCAGAGTCTGTCATGGGTCCCTGTACGGCCTCCCATTGCTGCTGTCTCCATCGCCACACTCTGCTGCCATGTGCCACTTTCAGGTCTCTTCACACTGCTGGTGTGTTAAATTTTTTGACATAGGGTGCAGGCAGATTACGGGCCTCACATAGCTGCTGCCAGGCCCCTAATCTGCCATGGGCCCCTATATACCGCCTCCTCATGCTGCTGCCAAGTCTAGAGTCTCTCATGGGTCCCTGTACGGCCTCCCATTGCTGCTGTCTCCATCGCCACACTCTGCTGCCATGTGCCACTTTCAGGTCTCTTCACACTGCTGGTGTGTTAAATTTTTTGACATAGGGTGCAGGCAGATTACGGGCCTCACATAGCTGCTGCCAGGCCCCTAATCTGCCATAGGCCCCTATATACCGCCTCCTCATGCTGCTGCCAGGTCCAGAGTCTCTCATGGGTGCCTGTACGGCCTCCCATTGCTGCTGTCTCCATCGCCACACTCTGCCATGTGCCACTTTCAGGTCTCCTCACACTGCTGGTGTGTTGAATTTTTTGACATAGGGTGCTGGCAGATTACGGGCCTCCTATAGCTGCTGCCAGGCCCCTAATCTGCCATAGGCCCCTATATACCGCCTCCTCATGCTGCTGCCAGGTCCAGAGTCTCTCATGGGTCCCTGTACGGCCTCCCATTGCTGCTGTCTCCATCGCCACACTCTGCCATGTGCCACTTTCAGGTCTCCTCACACACTGCTGGTGTGTTCAATTTTTTGACATAGGGTGCTGGCAGATTACGGGCCTCCTATAGCTGCTGCCAGGCCCCTAATCTGCCATAGGCCCCTATATACCGCCTCCTCATGCTGCTGCCAGGTCCAGAGTCTCTCATGGGTCCCTGTACGGCCTCCCATTGCTGCTTTCTCCATCGCCACACTCTGCCATGTGCCACTTTCAGGTCTCCTCACACACTGCTGGTGTGTTGAATTTTTTGACATAGGGTGCTGGCAGATTACGGGCCTCCCATAGCTGCTGCCAGGCCCCTAATCTGCCATGGGCCCCTATATACCGCCTCCTCATGCTGCTGCCAAGTCCAGAGTCTGTCATGGGTCCCTGTACGGCCTCCCATTGCTGCTGTCTCCATCGCCACACTCTGCCATGTGCCACTTTCAGGTCTCCTCACACACTGCTGGTGTGTAGAATTTTTTGACATAGGGTGCTGGCAGATTACGGGCCTCCCATAGCTGCTGCCAGGCCCCTAATCTGCCATGGGCCCCTATATACCGCCTCCTCATGCTGCTGCCAAGTCCAGAGTCTGTCATGGGTCCCTGTACGGCCTCCCATTGCTGCTGTCTCCATCGCCACACTCTGCCATGTGCCACTTTCAGGTCTCCTCACACTGCTGGTGTGTTGAATTTTTTGACATAGGGTGCTGGCAGATTACGGGCCTCCTATAGCTGCTGCCAGGCCCCTAATCTGCCATGGGCCCCTATATACCGCCTCCTCATGCTGTGACGTTGCAACAAGGTGGAATTCAACCCTACATATGTTAGACCGCCTTTACGAACAGCAAAAGGCCATCACAGATTTCCTGAGGTTAAAAGCAGATAAAGGTACTCCCTGTGTAACTTAGATGTCAGCCATTGGCAGCTCATGCGTGACACCTGCGCTTGCTCAGGCCCTTTGAGGAGGCCACGCTATTCGTGAGTCGGCAGGACTATGGGATGAACGACGTCATTCCTCTGTTGCACGTCCTGGAACAAATGCTGTTAACAATGGCTGGTCAGGGTGCGGTAGACGTGGCGCACAGATCTCAACGCCACATGGCCCCTGTGGGGGCAGGACTGGAAGAAGAGGAGGAGGTAGAGGAGGACATTGGTGCTCAGGAATTATTGAGTGAAATGGGTGGTTTTTCCACTCAGCGGACAGGAGTGGAGGAGCAGGAGCATCTGGTAGAGGAGGAGGAAGAGGAGACAGAGGACCTAGACGCACCGTGGCAGTATGCTGTGGAGATGGAGGCAGGGAGTCCCTCGCATTCCTTGGCACAAATGGCCCATAGCATGCTCGGTTGCTTGCGTAGCGACAGCCGAATAATAACCATCAGACAGAGGGATGACTTTTGGCTGTCCACCTTGTTGGACCCTCGCTACCGTTCAAAAATGGTGGCCTTTTTCACACCTGCTGAGAGGGAGGCCAAAATAACGTACTATAAAAAACACCTATGTAGTCAGCTGGTCTCTGCCTGTCTGCGCCAACGTCCATCCTCAGACACTGTGGGCCCTGTGCGCTCGTGTTCCGCTGCCATGGCAGCAGGGGAGGGGTGGGGTGGTAGGAGCAGTGGCAGCTCCACCAGCAGCGGCTGCCTCAGTCTGCAGTCGATGATGAGTAGCTTTCTTCACCAGCGCAGTGAGGAAACTACTAACCAGCCGCAGCAGCAGCAGCAGCATCAGGTGGACCTGGAGCAGGACCTCAAACAACAGGCTTAGGCCTACTTGGACAGCACCCTGCCAACCGAGGTAGACAATCCCCTTGACTACTGGGCAACGAAACTTGACCTTTGGCCCCAACTAGCTGAATTTGCCCTTGAAAGGCTGTCATGCCCGGCCAGTAGCGTGGCATCGGAGCGCGTGTTTAGTGCGGCAGGAGGTATTGCAACTCCGCGGAGGACACGACTGTCCACCCAAAGTGTGGAGAGACTCACGTTTGTGAAAATGAATCAGGCGTGGATTAGTCTGGATTTCAAACCACCAGTTCCTGACACAACTGACTAAATCCGCCATGAATCATGCCCCAAACATGTGCCACTTTCAGGTCTCCTCACACTGCTGGTGTGTTCCATTTTTTGTCATAGGGTGCTGGCAGATTACGGGCCTCCCATAGCTGCTGCCAGGCCCCTAATCTGCCATGGGCCCCTATACCGCCTCCTCATGCTGCTGCCAAGTCCAGAGTCTCTCATGGGTCCCTGTACGGCCTCCCATTGCTGCTGCCTCCATCGCCACACTCTGCCATGTGCCACTTTCAGGTCTCCTCACACTGCTGGTGTGTTCCATTTTTTGTCATAGGGTGCTGGCAGATTACGGGCCTCCCATAGCTGCTGCCAGGCCCCTAATCTGCCATGGGCCCCTATACCGCCTCCTCATGCTGCTGCCAGGTCCAGAGTCTCTCATGGGTCCCTGTACGGCCTCCCATTGCTGCTGTCTCCATCGCCACACTCTGCCATGTGCCACTTTCAGGTCTCCTCACACTGCTGGTGGGTTCCATTTTTTGTCATAGGGTGCTGGCAGATTACGGGCCTCCCATAGCTGCTGCCAGGCCCGTAATCTGCCATGGGCCCCCGTACCGACTCCTCATGCTGCTGCCAGGCCCGTAATCTGTCATGGGCCCCTGTTGTCGCTTGTTGGCATATTCCGCTCGTTCAGATGCTCCTTCTCCTGCTACTCCTCTTCACGGATTCCGTCAGCAGTCTTTCTTGGAATCCGTTTCCAAGAGACAACAGTTTGCGAGCACGCACCCGACGGTGCAGAAGCTGAACGTCCTCCTGTCCAAGTTGCTGCTGCCAGGCTCGTAATCTGTCATGCGCCCCTGTACCGCCTCCTCATGCTGCTGCCAGGTCCAGAGTGTGTCATGGGCCCCCGTACCGACTCCTCATGCTGCTGCCAGGCCCGTAATCTGTCATGGGCCCCTGTACCGCCTCCCCATGCTGCTGCCAGGTCCAGAGTGTGTCATGGGTCCCTGTACGGCCTCCCATTGCTGCTGCCAGGCCCGTAATCTGCCATGGGCCCCTGTACCGACTCCTCATGCTGCTGCCAGGCCCGTAATCTGTCATGGGCCCCTGTACCGCCTCCTCATGCTGCTGCCAGGTCCAGAGTGTGTCATGGGTCCCTGTACGGCCTCCCATTGCTGCTGTCTCTATCGCCACACTCTGCCATGTGCCACTTTCAGGTCTCCTCACACTGCTGGTGGTTTCCATTTTTGTCATAGGGTGCTGTATGGCCTCCCATTGCTGCTGCCTCCACCGCCACACTGTGGCTCCACACTCTGGTTTTGGCCCCGTGACTGCCCAAATGAGTGAAGTGTGCGGTGATTCTAAGATCGACGGCACTCATCTGCATGTCATACTGACTGACAGTATTATTTCTCTTCCCCAGCAGACTCCAAGGGCATTTAAATTAAAGGTACAGTGTTCTGCACTAATATTAAGTCTCTCTGAAGCCTAGAAACACCCTTTTTTAAGTTAAATTCACAGCGAATTTATTCGACTCGAATCGAATATTGTCCACGAATTCGCCGAATCAGTCGAATCGAATTTTTCATTTCTTCGCTCATCTCTAGCTATAACCCAATGAACAGTTCACCTGTAATGATTTACTATATTCTAGCTGCTCTGCAAATTGTTGTCTTTAATTATATATTTCAGAATAATGTCATCCATCATCATACCTACTCAGTATAGGTGTTAAAGGATAAGTTTACCTTTGGTGACATGTTACATGTTCCACCCGTTTTCCACAGTTAATATACAGTGGGAATCGAAAGTTTGGGCACCCCAGCTAAAAATTTGTATTAATGTGCATAAAGAAGCCAAGAAAAAATGGAAAAATCTCCAAAAGGCATCAAATTACAGATTAGACATTCTTATAATATGTCAACAAAAGTTAGATTTTATTTCCATCATTTACACTTTCTAAATAACAGAAAACAAAAAAATGGCGTCTGCAAAAGTTTGGGCACACTGCAGAGTTAATATCTTGTACTGCCCCCTTTGGCAACTATCACAGCTTGTAAACGCTTTTTGTAGCCAGCCAAGAGTCTTTCAATTCTTGTTTGAGGTATCTTTGCCCATTCTTCCTTACAAAAGTCTTCCAGTTCTTTGAGATTTCTGGGCTGTCTGTCACGCACTGCTCTTTTAAGGTCTATCCATAGATTTTCAATTATGTTGAGGTCAGGAGATTGTGAAGGCCATGGCAAAACCTTCAGTTTACGCCTCTTGATGTAGTCCCCCGTGGATTTCGAGGTGTGTTTAGGATCATTATCCATTTGTAGAAGCCATCCTCTCTTTAACTTCAGCTTTTTCACAGATGGCATCAAGTTACCATCCAAAATTTGCTGAAATTTTATTGAATCCATTTTTCCTTCTACTCGTGAGATGTTCCCTGTGTCACTGGCTGCAACACAACCCCAAAGCATGATTGATCCAACCCCATGCTTAACAGTTGGACAGAGGTTCTTTTCATTAAATTCTGTGCCCCTTCTTCTCCAAACGTACCTTTTCTCATTCCGGCCAAAAAGTTCCATTTTAACCTCATCGGTCCACAGAACTTGTTTCCAAAATGCATCAGCCTTGTCTATATGTTCATTTGCAAAGTTCAAACGATGATTTTTGTGGTGAGGACGTAGAAGAGGTTTTCTTCTGATGACTCTTCCATGAAGACCATATTTGTACAAGTATCTCTTTATAGTGGAATAGTGTACCACAACTCCAGTGTCTGCCAGATCTTTCTGGAGGGATCGTGCAGTCAAACGTGGGTTTTGAATTGTTTTTCTCACAATCCTGCGAGCTGTTCTGTCTGATATTTTTCTTGGTCTTCCAGATCTTGCATTAAACTTCCACTGTTCCTGATGACTGCCATTTCTTAATTACATTCCGAACAGAGGATATTGACATCTGAAAACGCTTTGCTATCTTCTTATAGCCTTCTCCAGCTTTGTGAGCGTCAACTATTTTCAGTTTCAGTTTTCTAGACAACTGCTTAGAAGAACCCATGGTGCTGATTGTTGGGGCAAGGTCAGATGAGTTTGGGCATTTAAAACCTTTGAGATTGACATCACCTGGTCTTCCCAGACAATGATTGAGAACAATCCATGACACTGGCAGGTCCTCAGCTTTGCAAAGGGGGCAGTGCATGCTATAAATTCTGCAGGGTGCCCAAACTTTTGCAGACGCCATTTTTTTGTTTTCTGTTATTTTGAAAGTGTAAATGATGGAAATAAAATCTAACTTTTGTTGACATATTATAAGAATGTCTAATCTGTAATTTGATGCCTTTTGGAGATTTTTCCATCTTTCCTTGGCTTCTTTATGCACATTAATACAAATGTTTAGCTGGGGTGCCCAAACTTTCGATCCCCACTGTATATGACATTCAAACAAAAGACTGGAAGTCAGACGAACAGCCAAAGTTTGTTCCCAACTTTTGTCTGGACCAAACTTTGAGATCATTCTTAGTTCCCATCACGTTTGCCTTGAATCATTGGTGAATTTTATAATGTATTAGCAGATATATGTTTGCAAAGGACTTCATACAATATTTATTATTGATATTTTGGTGATACTGGTAACTGCTAGGTGTTTTATATTTTTTTTCATAAAGCAATTTAAGCTTTAAAAGGCATCTGATATAGGTGTCCGTTTGTGAACCAGCGGTAATAGATCGCTGCTCAGTTCTCCGGCATTCTCGGAGAACACAGTTCTCCTGTGAATGCAGTTTATGAAGCAGTTCTCCAAACGAAAGGAGAACGGTCTCCAAACGCTGGAGAACGCTCTACAAACTCTGAAAAACGGCTCATTTTACTATAATCTCTCGAGATTACAGTAAAAGATCAGTTTACTAAGCAGAGGTAAATTATCTCTGCTTAGTTTTCGGTCCCTCTGATTCTCCAGCTCTGGGCTGGAGAACCTGGAGGGAGAACACAGATCTCCAGCGAAGGGCTGACATGATCTCCTGAGTGTTATAAACTGTGAATGACCAGAGAATAGCTGAGATCTGTTGAATCGCAGCTATTCTCTGTGTCATAAAAGGACACCATAATAACAAAAAAATATTCTTGACGTATATTTGTTTTCCTTTTGCAAATGAAACAGGAATCTAAAAGTGAACAGTTCTGTATATACCCTGTGTATCTGCTTTGACTTGTGGTTACCATGCAATAAACTCACTTCCTCTATATATGTTCTTCTTTTAACCTGAAAAAAGCGCTGCTGATCTCTTTTTAAAACTATACATATTCAAGTAGAATCAACTAAGAATAAGCAAGTATAAATCTATTGCAAGTATTCTCTATAAGCAGAAATGTTAGACACAAAGCATTGAATAATTTACAGTAGCAAAATGTTTGAGGATTGATTCTTAAGAACTAAGAAAAAGAAATAAATTCTATTCCAGCAAAGTATATTTTCTATAGAAATACTTAACAGACTGTTCCATTTGCTCTTATAGAAAAAGGTTCTTCTATCTCTATTCTTTTTCTGTAGCACACTGTAATGAATATAATTTCTTTAGCCAGTAAGCTGCAAATGTGATGCTAAAAGTGAAAATTACGAATCTAGTTTTTATATAGTTTCTCTATTTTAAGGTTACTCTATTAACTCTAATTGGAAATCTGCACCATCAGTATGTCTTACTGTCTGAAGCTTTGCATATGAACAGAGCATATGAGATCTGAATTGTACTGAAGAACTGGAGCTATCAAATCTGTTTCTTGTTATTTTTAAACATTTGCTACTTGCTATTTTGAAAGCTAAAATTCCATTTTAAATTGGTGTTAACACATTTCTAATGATTGTTCACATATTTGTTTATCCTCATAATTTGTGTTGGTTATTTCAGTTTATTATTTTAATGACATTCATTGAGATAACTAAATGTTTCAGTAATTGATGGCCCCACTTCTTCTGGTGAGCTGCAGCACAAGCTGTCAGTAATAGGACAAAATACAGTTTTATGAGAATTTATTTAAAATCAAATATTTAAAAAAAAAGCTGCACTGTTCCCAGTCAATATCCTCACTTCTCCACTGAACCCCATCACATTCCTCACTTATGCTTTTCATTTTCTTAATTCTCTCTGTGTCCTGGCATATGTGGTGTTCTTCAAACCTTCATCATCTTTCTGGCTGATCTCTTGCATGGTAACGCTGGCTCCTGGTAGCGTGCATCTCCCTCTACTGATGACTCAGAAGGATGTTGCAGAAGAAATTACTGAAGATACAGAAAGGGCTTCATCATGTATTGAGTTTTTAATAACACAATAAAATGGGAAATCAATTTATAAATGTTATTTTATCCACTGTAATGAAGAAAGGAAACAAATACAGTATATGCATCTATAAAAATGGCTAGTACATATACAATAGATAACGAGGTATGAGAAGTATTTCAAACAAAGCAATTGATAAGGATTTTGAAAAAAAAATGATATTGCATAATATTAGCTGGATAAAATTAATGATTGGCTAGTGATGTTGAAAGACTGCATTGTGATGGATTTACTAAAGGCAAATAGACTATGCCCTTTGCAAGTGCAGTTGCACTCATTATTACAAGAGCTTAGTAAATGTGGTAAAGCTGTTTGATTTCTATCATCCAATCATATTCAAGCGAAAAATGCTGTTTTTTTTTTTATTTTCCTTGCACCACACTAGGTATTTTTTACAAAATGAAGCTTTACCATATTTACAGGAAAAATTAGTGCAACTGCACTTGCAGAGTATAACAACCCCAATGTGTGTAAACAGAATCAACAAGAAAATGGTGGAAAATAACATTTGTGTGTGTGCCAGGAAATATACACAAATATAATGCAACGGTGTACCCTGAATAATAAAGCAATAAGCTTTTTTGAGAAAAAAAATGGGGCATTCCTCATATGCCACATTAACCTCCTTGGCGGTATTCCCGAGTGTAGCTCGGGGTAAAATTTCAGTACCAAGAGCGGTAACCCCGAGCTACACTCTGGCTTACCCTGCGGCGTTGCTCAGGGAGTCCCTACAGCGCTTACCTTGTCCTTCGTTCCCGCAATGTGTCCCCTGCAGCGCCCCCGGCCATCTCCTCTGGCTGATGCCGGCATCTGGCTTCCGTGTTCCGGTCCCTGTGACGTCGGGACATACGGGCGCCGGAAACGGCGGCAAATTTGGAATTTTTAAAAAAATTCATTTTTTTTAAAATAATTATTATATAGTAAAACATTGCTGTTTCAATGCATTTCACATATATTTTGTCCCTACTGCTTTGTCCTGTGCCCTGCCTGCATTTTGACTGTTCTTTCTGCCTGGAAACTGAGAAATGTCCATGGCGTCCAAAAAGCGTCCCTTTATGTCAAAAGCGGTTTTAGACCGGCTAGAGAACAGCGATAGTAAATCAGAACCACTTGCAGAATTGAGTGATAATGATTCGTGGGGAAATTCGTCATCAGACACTGAAAACGATTTTGCGACTTTGCTCAGCGATGTGCGAATTTGCCTCTGTATTTCAAATTTCAGTGTTTTTGGTTTGATTATATTATGGAATTAAATATATTATTATTATAGTATTATTTTTAATGATTATTTATTAAATTATAATTTATGATTTCGTGTTTCAAGTTTTATCATATCCGGAATGTTTAATAGACTCTTGTTCGGACAGATTTCAGTGAGTTATTCCTAAAAATTACAGCCTACAATAAAAAACTACATATTTCCACGCAAAAAAAGGGATTCCCTGTTCGCTGTCAGAACAGGGACTCAGGAGGTGGGGCAGCAGAGGCTGGTGCATCTATTACACCCTGAATATGGATGTAACTTGTACCATGTTACAAAAGGTGAACTTATCCTTTAAGTAGCTTGACTAGTTGCTCAATTTAGAAAAGTGTCACAACTTTTGCGTAACAAAAAGTTATACGTTTCATTTCTACAGTAGAAAACCTTATAAAATTTACACCAGATTCTCTTTTTTTCTTTGGGGGGGTTCAAATAATTGGCGATGTTTTTTCTCACATCTTCTGGCAATATGTCTTTGAAGTGGTTGTAAAGCCTCACCTTGTAAAAACAACTTATTCAATTTAAAATAGAAATAAAAGGCAAAACATGAACTACATTTAAAAATAGCTTTTCCCATTTAATTAAACTTTAAACGGCTAAATTTTTTCAACTTACGCACAGATTCATCATGAAAAATGTCTGATACGACAGCATTTATTTACCAGCCACCACTTTTTTTTGTACAATCATTGTTTACTAAAAGTTTTTTATACATTTAAAGTGGAATAGGAGCACTTATAAATATGTAAGGACATGTAAGACTAAAAGATCATGATAACATTGCCCTTATTATAAAGATGCAAAGAAAGGACACATATTAAGTTACAAGCAGGGGCGGACTGACAACTCATGGGGCCCCTGGGCAGTAGGGGATCATGGGGCCCCTGTGTCCTCGCCCACACTCAAACCACACCCAAAAAAGCCTATGAAAGTTACCAGGGGCATCTCATGGGGCCCCCAACTGACCCCAGGCCCTCGGGCAGTGCCCGAGTGCTCGAATGGTCAGCCTGCCCCTGGTTACAAGGTATCTAACAGCAGAGGTACATACTAGTAAAGTGTCAAGGTCCTACCTTTTCCCTGAGGTTATGTTACTCCATGTGCTGGCGTCCATCTTGGATTCTGCTGTGCATGATGGGAATCCTTTTATGCCTTCAGGTTTCTGCGGTCCATCCCCCAGAGGGGTGTGGCTGATGACATATAAGCCTGTGGCCCGCACATGCTCTTTGCACTTGTGTCTTGTGTCTTTGTGTTGCTATTACTCTGTTCTGACTCTTGTGACTCTCCTGGTATTCTGATTCAGCTTGTGACTTGACTATTCTTTGTATTCTCCTTTGATCTTACCCTCTGTTGCTGAACCCGGCTCGTGACCTGTGATTCTCGTCTGCTGTCCTGTACCGTTTTGTCCTGTTGTTGTTGACCCCGGCTTGTCTGACTACTCTTTTGTCTCTTCCACCAGTTACACGCCATTGGCGGTGGCCATTACCGCAGCTGAGGTGTCTCGGGGGCCGCGACCTGGTTCCTGGCTGCGTCAAGTCCATCCCCACCATCAGGGGCCCTGGTGAAGGGCAGCCTGGGACTTAGACTCCGCGCCCTGAGGGACTTCGGTCTGTGGGTGGTGGTTGTCGTCAGCCAGTGCGTTACATTGTTAGGCCTGCCTGTCCGTTCCTCAGCTCCTGCCCTGACATAAAGACCCAGTATTATCGCTTACAACTAGATGCTGCATATTTTAAAGATCATGCTCAAAAGGTAGAGACATATAGAAAGGTAAAAATGTATAAAGTTCAGTAACATAGAGAAGACTAGAAGAGAGTGGGAGGAGCAAGATAGGGGGGAGAAAGAAAAAGGGTGGTCTCAACTGCAAACCAATGTAGTTGGACTCTGTATACTATAAACATGTAGAAGTAGGCATTAAAGACCATATATTAGAACATTAAAGGATAAGTTCACCTTTTGGAACATGTTACATGTTCCACCAAATTTTAGGGTGGAGCATTAACATGTTCTTTCAGCGGCATCCTCTCCCTCCTCCCCGTGACAGCGGGTGGGGGTTCTGCTCCCCGAGCCCGCTGTCTCAGTTTGAACCTAACGTGGCCATGCAGAGCTTCACCCACATGGCCGAGTCATTCTTTCAGTTTCCTGTGAATGAATGCCTACAAGTACCTTCAGCCTTTGCGGCTGACGGTTTGTAGTTCCCAAGGGCACAAGAGTGCTGGTGAGCTCTCTCGTAGTCCATTGAGCTTCCTGGATTGCAGTAACTGCCTGCCTGTATCAGAGGTATGGGCAGTCAGTGTACTGATGGTCTTAAGATCCTAACATTGCACCTGATCATGGGTGCAATGATTTACAAGCTCTCAAGAAAAAAAAATAATACATGCACATTTTTTGAGCTGCAACAATAAAATGAGCTGATACTTTTAAATCTTAAAACATTATGACATTAAGGTCAGGTAAAAAAGGAGTAAATTTAGGTCCCATGCACATGGGGTGGACTCCGTTTGATCAGCAGGGGATCTATTTGCTGATCCACTACTGATCAGAGCAGAGTGGGTGAATGACAGGTCCGTGCCTGTTCAGTTTCTGCAGAGCCTGGTCTGCCAAATGGGCCACTGGGAGTAAACAAACTCTGCTATCCATTTACACAAGACTGTCCTCCGATCAGGGGCGGACTGACAACTCATGGGGCTCCCGGGCAATAGGGGATCACGGGGCCCCTGTGTCCTTGCCCACACTTAAAACACACCCAAAAAAAGCCTATAAAAGGTACCAGGGGCATTTCATGGGGCCCCCTACTGATCCCGAGCCCTCGGGCAGTGCCCGAGTGCTCGAATGGTCAGTCCGCCCCTGCCTCCGATCCATCTAGACAGAGGGTGATGGATCCCCTTCTGTTTTTTTTTTTGTGGAACGGAGGTAGGCGAGTGTAAACGGAGTCTGTTTACACCTACTGACCATAGGAGTGAATTGATTGTCCAATCAGGTCCACCTGGAAAGCTAACAGGCGGGCCTGATCGGACCCCATTGTCTGAAACGGGCCTTATGGATGAACCAACAGGCCCATATTTTATAGAAGATGCATTGTTTATCTTGCATACAGGACATGAGTTCCTCCATTAGGCATAAGTTATCAATAGATTGGAGCCATTGTTGAATAGTTGGAGATTTAGCTTGTCGCCAATAGACTGGAATTAATGCCTCAGCAGCATTAAGTAAATGTGGTGTAATGGACTGGTTATATCATCCTGTTAGTTTATCTGTACAATTATTATTTTTATTATTGTTATTATTATACAGGATTTATATAGCACCAACAGTTTGCGCAGCACTTTACAATATAAGGGAGACAGTAGAATTACAATACATTTCAGTACAGAAGAAATATGAGGGCCTTGCTCATACAATGGGACAAAATATACTTTAGTACCTTGAATCTTCTCAATAAGTGAAACTAGTCACCACTTTTCTATTTTAGGTTCTAAAAATGTTAACAGTATTTTGCTCTTAAAGTGGCTGGTGCCTTCTAATTCTTGTTAGTTCACAATGAAGTAACAAATTATATGTGCTGTTATTTTTTAAACAGAACACTATCCTAGGCTCACTTTTCCTTGGTATCTCACAAAAAGTAATTGTAAAATGTGATTTGTATATGCTAACTGGAGCAAGTGATTAGCCTGTCTCACTCATATTTAGTACAGCAGCAAAAAGAAGAGGGCCAAAGAGTGAGAATGTGGGACTTTAAAGGTGTTGCCTTTCAAGGAATAAACAATCTCTCAAAAAGTATTAATTTTTATTTGGCCCCAAACAGTATAAATATTAAAATCACACGTATAAGAAAATAGATTTCAACATCCTCATACAGTATTATCAGCACCGCCTAGTGGCCAACCTATAATTACTATCAAATGAGTAAGGTTTACACATCACAAATTCAAACCTCACAAACTAGGGCTCAGTGTAGACCTATAATAATGGCTATGGATATGGCCAAAACTCAACTCGACTCTACCCTTTTTGCTTCTTCAGGAATGAAGTGCTGTGGGTTAGAACCAAAGATAAAAAGACCACTAACAACAACCAATCATTAAGTGACATTTCATCTTGTATGCATGAAAACTGACAGGGCCTATAATGATATTATTATCAAAGGATGCCATTCAGTGCACTGGCATGGGGAACTCATAAAACCTCATACAAACCAAATCGATCGAATACACAGTACTTCCAATACAAAAATAATTTAGTTGACTTAATCAATTATTCTGAGTTAATTTTAGCCAAGCAAAATTCATTAAAAACATAAACAAGATCAGTGGATACAAATGGAGAAACAGAAAAAGGGCGCACCGACCTAGTGCATTATCGTTTAAAATAATTTATTAAAGAAACAAAAATAGGTATCATACTCACAATGGACATAATAACACAGGCATGTCAAACTGAACAAGAACCCTGGATGACCAACTGGCTAACACGTTTCAAGGACGAGGTTCTGAGGAAGAGGTTGTGTCCTCGAAATGCGTTAGCCAGTTGGTCATCCAGGGTTCCATCATATGGACTCAGATGTTGTTTGGATCATACACCTTGTTCAGTTTGACATGCCTGTGTTATTATGTCCATTGTGAGTATGATACCTATTTTTGTTTCTTTAATAAATTATTTTAAAGGATAATGCACCAGGTCAGTGCACCCTTTTTCTGTTTCTCCATTTGTATCCAGTGTATTCGGACCACCCCAGTCTGTTGAGGGCAGCAAGCAGTGCATATTCCAGAAAATTCCAGAACATTCCTATTGAGTCTACTGAGTCCTTTCCTAGCGCAGGAGTAAAGTGTTTGTTGTGTTGGATAAACAAGATCAGTGTAAGTATTAGCTGCAAATTATCAAAAATAAATTAATATTTATTACAATAAGTCACTTACAAACACACTAAGTGTGATTAATAGACGAACACAGACACTAAAATTTTGCAACGAGGTCTGAAAATTAACTGTTTACCATAAGATATAAGCCACAATAATGATTTTCCCCTTCTGTAGACATGCTGACCGATATTTACTTTATATATATATTACTTTATTATTATACTTTATATTATTACTTTTTTAGGGTAGCAGTATTCACATGTAAACTTCTAACTACAGATATGGCATGATTTCATAAACAAATATTGATGATATACATACTATTTCTACACTATAAACTATTATTTGAATATGGTACAGTTCTAATACAAGCACTCACTTCTTAAATAATGATTACAAATAAACAAGCATAACTATAGGAAGCTTAAAGCTGAGTTCCAGTTGAATTATAAAAAAAAAATAAATAAAAGTCAGCAGCTACAAAAACTGTAGCTGCTGACTTTTAAACCCCAGACACTTACCTGTGCCTCAGCCCAGTGGTTTCCTCACCACGGCTGGTTTCACCAGCCTTCTTCTCTCTTCATGGCACCAGCATCTTCAGTGTGGGCACCCAGCTGTGACAGCTTGCATCTTCACAGCCGGGTGCCCACTGTGCATGCGTGAGTAGTGCTGCACATTATGAATGGCCCCGTAGTCTTTCTGGACCTGTCACAAAAGACTACAGGGAGGGAGGGCATCTCCCGCTTCTGATTGCACCAGAAGTGGAAGCAGGTACCTGTCAAATTCGGGTCCCCTCTTCCCAAAGGTGCTAATCCTTAATCGGGAGCGGAGGACAAAGCCTTAAAGTGGAACTTCCCCTTCTGGGTGGAGCTCCACTTTAATAGATCCTCTTAAGATAATATGCTACTTCATCCTGATTACGTCTTTTCATATATCCTCAAGCTTTATTCCTATAAATATTTATACGCCCTTTGACAGTCCTTTCCTACTTTGTACTTCATATTAAGATTTTGTTTGATACGATATTGAAGTTAAATTGACACTTATTTTGGAAAGAAGGGAAAAGAGAGACATGGTTGAAACCTTTAAATACATCAAGAGGGTGAATAAGGTTCAGGAAGGCAGTATTTTCAACACAAAAGAACTTGTGGACATGACCTTAAACTAACTGGAGGAAAGTTCAAAACTAATCTCAGTATTATTTTACTGGAAGAGTAGTTGATAGTTGGAATTAACTTCCATTAGAGATAGTGAGCCAGTCAACAGTTAATAGTTTCAAACATGCTTGGGAGAAGCATAGATCTATACTCAGACAAACAAGTTAACAAAAAAAAACCCCAACACCCCCCCCCAAAAAAAAAACCACACAAAAAGAACACACACAAAAAACAGGCAGACTCGATGGACCACTCTCTTTTTCTGCCATCACTTTTTTATCTTTATTTATTCTCCTTTTGATTAAACTGCCCTGTAGCCAGCTTCAGAATGTTTGTTTTTAAAACTTCCTTTGTGGGCTCTTCTCTAAAACAACGACAATTAGGAGACTAAATGAACATTTATTATGTGCAAACATGGAAGAGTTGCTTCAATGGGGGGTATGTTGTCCTTCTGGTTAAGTGCTGGGGCTTGCCCATATGTTCTATTCCCCTTATAATCCAGGTAAACATACAATATGTCTTCACGATAAACATTTATGATACCTGGAAGTCCTTGTAAACATTGGTCAGTTTCTCTCTGGTTGGATGTGAATATCAGACACTCCATTGTCTGAGACTTTGTTCTGTACAGAAGAGTGTTTACAGACTAAATTAGTCCAGTTTCTGCCTCTTGGGAATACAAACTAAAATGAAGACATTTATCTCTGATTTGTTTAAAATCTATCTCATAAAGTTCAAAACTAAAAATGATAAAATATACCTAATTTTTTCCATAAAATGTTTTGACAGGTAGTATCACATACCTCTGCATGATACTGCTCACATTAATGGTATAGTAGTGACTATCATATTGAATCAATAGGCCAAACAGCAGAACATTTGTGGTACCCCCTAGAAAATAATAATATGCATTGTACTAAAAAGGCAATGGCATGTGAGTAAGTGTAGCAGTTAAACAGGCTTCATACTGATATAATGGCATATGCGTAAATACAGTAGTTAAGCTGGCTTCATACTGGTATATGCTCCCTTTGTATCATAATATAAAAATAGGGCCTTTATCTCCGATAAAGAGAAGGCCAGCTTAAGAGTGTCCCTCATCCACCCTGACCTGTGTATATACCACTGTGTTCATCTGGTTTAAAAATGGTGCTGATCACACCCTGCCCCTCCCACCATGCCAACCCCCATAAAAATCAACTCTTAATTAGCTTCTTTCCTAATATGGTATTGTGAAAGCAGAGCCCAGACTTCTTTCTGCTTTTACAGAAAAAAAAGGCTATTTTCTGTATTGTGAATGTTTGGGAAGGTCTGCTTTAACCACTTCACTCTTTATGGTGTGGAGGATAATAACATTGGGTCTAGGGATATGAGATGGCACCCAGCCCATCCTAAAGGAAGCCATTCCTCGAATGGGGGCTATTATCCACAATCACCAAACTATAGGGAATATTATCACTCTAATAATGCCCAATATCAGGGTGGACCCAGGAAATTACAGGGGTCCCCCAGATATTCCAACACATACCCTAAGGGACAATCACGCCATCCGCCACAAAAGAGGTCATCTAATTCTAATTCTAATAATCAGAATTATAGATATGATCATCATTGGAATAATGCTAGTAATCAGAACCAATATGCATACAATCAGCAAGATGCACAGCCACACCCCCATTTTTTAGGAGGAGGACAAACGCGAAAGAGAAGTGTAAGAGCAGAGGACGGAGGGGAGGAAAAAGGGTTAATAGACCCCAAAAAAGGAGAACATGATAGGGCAAGGTATATACAATCTAAGCGGGATCCCACTTACTGGAGAGGAGCTTGTTGTTTTGGATAAGGGTCTGAAGTTCGCACCTAAAACCAAACTCAACAAATTCCAAACGTATGTGGATATACACAAATTTGTAAGGAAACTTTCCATTAAGAGACATTTCATGAGCAAAACGACGGGCTCAAACAACTTAACTACTAATTCTCATTACTCTAATCTTCGTAATGCGTCCTTGTTCAACCCTCCACCTCATAAACAATCACATATTAACATCTTTAAAGAACTAGTAATAAGGGATATGGAGTTGGTTAAGGTTAAGCGACCTCATAATCCTAAAGACATAGATATGGGTCTTAAATCTCTATTAAATAATAAAAATCTAGTGATAAGACCGGCTGACAAGGGTGGGGGTGTGGTAGTATTAAAGAAGGGGGACTATATGTCAGAGGCACTAAATATCCTTGGAGACAAGGATACTTACACTTTACTTCCTAAGGATCCTCTGAACATATATAAACGCACTCTAAAAGACCTTATTAAAAACGCATATGAACAACACGTAATAAACACCAGGGAGAAGGAATATTTATGCCCTAAGGCGCCTAGGCTACCGGTATTCTATTATCTCCCCAAGATCCACAAGGATCCTGTACATCCCCCCGGCAGACCTATAATAAGCGGCATTGGGTCCCTTTGCTCTAGAGCTGGGGAATACATAGACCATTTTCTGCAGCCGCTAGTTCAAAATACTCCCTCTTATATCAGAGACACTAAGCAGGTATTGAATGATATCAGTACGCTTAGTTGGGATCCCACACTTACCACATTTTTGGTAACAGCGGATGTGCCATCACTGTACAGTAACATCGATCATAGTGATGGTATGTCAGCGGCTGAGTATTACCTTAATCTTACTAATAATATCTCCAATATGCATAAGACATTCATTCTGAACCTTCTGAATTTTGCCATGAGTAACAAGTACTTCTGGTTTGACAATAAGTTCTACCTACAAACCAGAGACGTTGCAATGGGAGCGAAATTCGCTCCCAGCCTGGCCAATGTGTTTATGGCCAGGTGGGAGGAGGATATCGTCTATTCCAGGGAGTGGCCAGAATTGGTATTCTATAAAAGGTATATAGACGATGTCCTCCTAGTATGGCAGGGGGAAGAAACAGCCCTTATAAATTTTTTTGGCACACTCAACAATAACAGTCAGAACATTAAACATACGAATATAGCTCTGAATGTGTGAATTTTTTGGATATTACCATCATTAACATAGGAGGTAAATGTATTACTGAAGCATATTTCAAGCCGTCAGATAGAAACGGGTACATCCCTATGGACAGCTGTCATCATCCGAAATGGCTAGCTGGTATTCCCAAAAGCCAATTTATGAGGCTAAGACGTAATTGTACTAAAAATAGGACTTATTATGAGAAGGCACAAATTCTCAAACAGAGATTTTTGGATAAAGGCTATTTGGCTGACTCCTTAGATCGAGAAATCAATATAGTAGCTAATTTGGATAGGCATGATATACTCTCTGGACCACCTAAACAGAAAAAGGAAATGTTCTGCCCGTTCATTACCCCCTATTCAATACAGCATAAAACTATACGTCATATTGTGAAGAAGCATTGGGAAATACTTAGAGCGGATCCCATTCTTTCAAAAGTTCTCCCTCAAAAACCAGAAGTTGTTTTCAGGAAAGCCTTAACATTACGGAATACCATTGCCCCAAACATTATGGATCCCCCCGTACGCCCAGTCTTTTTCGGGAATTTTAAGGGTTTCTTCCCTTGTAAGAAATGTCAATTATGTAGACATAGCAAAATGTCGAAGAGGAAAATTGAGTCCTTCTCCTCTACTGTAACCGGTAAAGATTAGGAGATAACTTCTTTTATTTCTTGTAATACACGACACGTGGTGTATCTTCTAGAATGCCCGTGCCAAAAACAGTATATAGGTAGAACAACGAGGAGACTCCGTGACAGGCTTAGAGATCATGTGTACAATATTAAAAGGGGCTTCCGGGAACATTCCTTATCAAAGCACTATAGGGATTTTCATCATAGGGATCCATCTTCTCTTAAATTTACAGGAATTGACGTGGCACAAGATCATTGGCGTGGTTCTAATAATACCAGACAGGTTCCACGTCTGGAAACAAAGTGGATTTTTTAAATGAAATCCCTGACCCCGCGTGGCTTGAATGTGGAAGTGGACCTTAATTGTTTCATTGACAATAGTTGACCACATATATCATTGAAACATTTGTACTACCCATCTGACAGGGACATTACTTTATTTTTAATTTTAATTTTAATTTTGTTTTAATTTTAATTTTAATTTTTATTATTGGATGCTTTGGGATGTGTAATGTAATTTTCTTGTATCTCTGACTGTTATACTAATTTTGTAGCTATAATAGAGTATTTTAAATATACATTACCGCTTTAAATGTGCCAGGTTTTGGAGCAGATTACTTAACTAGAATCTGTACCAAAACCAGTAAGGTATTTCAGTAAATTAGCGACCGCATTTTTTATCTATGCACAGTATTATATTCAGAACGGATATTACTGTCATATCCGTTTAATGGGTTATTATAATTATAATTTTAATTTAAAGTTTGACCTATGACTATTCCCAGATAGAACACTAGGTGGTGCCTCTACATCTTATTAGTCACATAAGAGATGTATGGAGTACAAGAGTTTTTGTTGTATTGATTTTTTGCTTTTTGGCCGGTTTTGCTAGGACACTGGAATGGGTCCTCATATTTTGGGTGTCACCCCCAGTAAGATCGGCGACCGTACGGCCGTGTTTGAGGGTTTAAAGTTCTCTGGCAACTCTGGGGTTAGGATACTGGAGCTTCTAACCAAGAAAATGGCGCCGGCACATGTGCAGTGGGACATACGGCGGTCATTTTTAGCAACCCGGAAATCACCTGCAAAATGGCACCCGCACATGCTCAATATGCCGGTCTACGGCAAAATGGTGCAGGCTGGATTATGCATTTTTCTATCCTATATATAGGGCTAATATGGCGTCCGGTGTGCATGGCATCACCCCTACTGCAGATGTGTGTTTACACGAAACGCGTCTAGGAGGAGCCCCTGCACGCTTTGATGCTACGCCGCCGGATCAGGAGGTCCGGCAGCCCACATTAGATGTATACTGGTCAGTGTTTTTGGGTGCTTTTACTGCTCATAGCAGTTTCATACTATATACAGTCATTCATGTATGTATTTCTGCTCAGATTTTAATGTAATAAATTTATAGTTTTAAATACTACACTATGAGCACCTTTATTCTCCATATCTGGCACTGAGCCTCCATGTCTCAGCCCCAGTGATTTAGGTATTGCTGCAGACTTGATGAAGTAAATACTTGGAGATCAGATCGGTATCCTTTCTTTCACCACTGAGGGTCCATCAGAGGATTTCATTTCCGGGCTGTCTTTATTCAAGATCCTAGGATGCATGTGATACAGATATGCGTTTATTACTGGGTTTCTGGTGAGTAGGCAATCTATTCATATTATCACAACGGGAGACCGGATTGCACCTACAACGTCTGATATTTCACTGTGGACTGAGGAATCCATATATTTATATTACAGTGGACTTATTTTAATATTAGTATTATTTGACTATATTGATATTATTTTACTGTATTTTTTCTTTGCCATTTCATTTGATGTAGCGCTGCACTCCTTGTACTTTTGAATACTGGGCACTGTGGCAAACATGCTCATCCTTGTTGGAGCGGAGTTCTCCTTCAACTCTCTTTTTCGTGTTCTGTCTGTTTACTTGAGGCATTCCTCAGCCTCATTCCTACCCTCCTCCCTTCCTGAGTGGCAAAGTAACTTCTGACAGATGGTGTGGGTTAAGACATCCTGCGTCCAGCAGTCGATAAAGGCTGTAAAGTGTACTTCCTCCCCCATCTTACTCAAGATAAGATAATTGCACATTCCTCAGGTCAACTTTATGGTTCATGTCATGGGATATGAAGCTGGTAGTTTAGTTCAGAGTTCCCCAATGACCACTCCCAAAACGTGTAGTCAAAGCCCCCCCCCCTCCCCTTGAGAGGGACTTTCAAGAGAGTTAGAGTTTGTCACTCACACACACAGAGATCTCCGAGGTAACATCGGAACAGAGGAGATCAAAGAACCTTTCTGTTCTGCACTTGGATCTGCAAACCCAGGCATATGGGCAAGTAACTTAACCCTGTAATCTTCTTCCTAATTATCTCTTTGCTGTGTCTTTATATACATATATATATATATTTTTGTGACATCTCTTTGTAAATATTTTATCGCACCTGTTTTGACCCTGTTAGAAATAAATCTTTCTTTCTGAAATTGTTAAACTGTTTCTAAGCGCTTACTTGCAATTCACGAATCCCTGCCTTTGAAGAGACGCTACTGTTTGTTATATCTCTGTATAGCAGGTCCGCGGGCCGTGCTATATAGATCAATATTTCAATCATTATAGTGTATATTTGATAACGGGAGTTTCCCAGTCTCCAACAAAAGTGGTGGTGGCAGTAGAAGGGTTAGTTGCGTAATTAACCTGACCCAGTAACAAGCGCATTTAATTTCTTGAGGTCCAAGAATGTCAGAAACAGTACAGATATCCCCCAAATGACCCCTTTTTTGCAAAGTAGACAGTCCGATGTACTTCATAAGAGGCATGGTGAGTTTTTTGAAGTTGTAATTTTTTTGTCATAATTTTTTTGACATCATTATTAGCCTAACACAGAAAAAGCTGCAGTTAAAATTAAACAAAATTAAGATGGCAGAAGCTTGCTCAGGTGGCATCTGGTTCTCTTTGCTAAAAATATTAAAGGCTAATATTAAAAATATTAAAGGCTAAGTTCACCTTTTGCACCATGTTACATGTTACACCCCAGCGTGTGAGGGTTCTTTTTCCCTGCAGGACGCTGTTGCTTATAAATTTTGTGTGGCTGTGCAGGGTTCCACCTCCATACCTGCATCATTCATTCACAGAAATGTGAAATGTGAACAAAAGAAATGCAAGTCCCATCTGCCACCAAGGTAGATGGGCTGTTCTCAAAAGAATACATGTGTGGCAATCATGGCACTTGCGGTCCTGAGTTCTGAGGCTGAAAGCCCTTACAGAGGTATCCCAAAAAAATTATTTTTTTTAAAGGTGAAATTAGCCTTTACTTTCAGAAATTCATAAAACACATTATCTATATTTCGTAGACTCTCCTTACCTGAGACAGGTTTAAAAGACTGGCATACAACTTTAAAAAAACTTGATTACTTAAGTTGACAAATAAAAATATGAAAGGCTATCTTACTTGGCCATAAGTAAATACGATTTAAAAAAATCATATGGTTAAAAATTAAAGAAAAATAAGCTCTGTCAAAAATTTACAAAATAATTCTATTTTCTTCTTAAGGTTAAATTTACACTTGCAGTTGGTAAAAACAGGCAGTTGAGCCATATTTTATTGCCCCCTGACTGCCACTTAAGGTGTATGTTACCCCAACATTTCATATTTCTGATATGTGTTTCTGTTACCAAATATGTGTATAAAATTAAACCTGTTCTCTTTGCATTGCTTCCTTTGTGGGAAATATCTGGTGACACTAGCAGATCTCCTATTTTCCTACTTCAAACTGACCATGCACATGCTTCACTGGGAAGATCAGTGTATTGCTGTTTATCTGCCTCCTGATGACATGCACCCCCCCCCCAACCAGCTCTTCCCCAGGAAGATCAGTGTATTGCTGTTTATCTGCCTCCTGATGACATGCCCCCCCCCCCCAACCAGCTCTTCCCCAGGAAGATTAGTGTACTGCTGTTTATCTGCCTCCTGGTGACATTCCCCCTCCCCCCCCCAGCTCTTCCCCAGGAAGATTAGTGTACTGCTGTTTATCTGCCTCCTGGTGACATGCCCCCCCCCCCAACCAGTTCTTCCTCAGGAAGATTAGTGTACTGCTGTTTATCTGCCTCCTGGTGACATGCCCCCCCCCAACCAGCTCTTCCCCAGGAGGATCAGTGTACTGCTGTTTATCTGCCTCCTGGTGACATGCCCCCCCCAACCAGCTCTTCCCCAGGAGGATCAGTGTACTGCTGTTTCTCTGATTCTGCTGACCCTGTGTGTTAACATTGAGTGACTGAGTGAAACATTGTGTGTTGGACAGACCTGGAGCACATAGAGATAGATCACTGAGTGTTTTCAGGGAGAGATAGCTGCTTCTGGTGATCGTGGAAGACTGTTTAACTTACAGTGAGTCACATACACACTTGCTATGTGCTGGCCAGGCCAGAATCAGATTACAGAGTGTTTGTAGGGACAAATAGTTGCTGCTATACTACCACTATACGGTACTGCTGCTAAAAACTATTTTTACATTCAGTCACATACACAGTCAATCAGTGAGTGTTGGAGGCTTGAAGCAGACAGGAAGCTATCATGCAGTCTTTACAGGAACAAATAGTTTCTGCTAAACTACTACTATACAGAATAGCTAAAGAATACTTTCATATTTGCAACTGGTCATATACAACAGTTGGGAAACTTGGCACATATAGGGAGAGATCTCTGGAATGGGCACATCTTTTCTTCCACCATCCTAGAAGACCCCACAAAGGATGCCAGCTTGACAGGCCAAGGATGTGCCCTGGAAACCCTGACAGTGCAAAGAACTTTGCCAAAGGTCTGGTATTGAAGTTGGGGGACACCGTTTAATTTATTTAGTTTTTTTTCTACATTTTCAATTTTTGCATAGGGACGAGGTGGGGTAAAGGCTTAGGGTTTGCAGGTAGCATTTCCATCATTGCCTTGTTTGTTTCACTAGGGCAAGGACTGTCTTACAAATAAAAACAAATTAAAGAATTCTAGGTATAAAAAAAATGTAAATGCTGCATTTGGTAAAAAAAACACTAAAAAGTACAACTTGTGTGTGAAAAAATGTATGCCACTAACATTAGGCCAGCCTTTCTCTTTTTTTAAAATAAATATTATAGGCAGCTATGGCAAAGTGAGGAATTCAATAGGTTATCACGTTTGCACAGAGCAGTGGATACTACTGCCATAAAATATTCTTCCTTGGTGATTTGAGCAAAAATTCCTGGGCCTGGAATGAATCAAGGGAGAAACTCCACACCACACCCTTATCTAGGATACGGGTCTGGTATAGATGCAGGGAAAACCTGGCTGTTTGTTTAAAAACAGATATACGTAAAGCAGCTGAAGCTGTCGATTGTACACTGTACATATATGGCCAGACAGGAGCGACACTGGTACCTGTATGTCCCCCCGCATCGGCAAATCATGTGCGCTCTCTAGAACGTGCAATGGCAGGATCTGTAACCACTGTGTCCTCCGGACTCAGCCAATCACAGATCATTGTACCAGGCCACTGTGAGCAGTCTTGGTGCCATGTGATCTCTGCGACCAATCACAGCTACAATAGTAAACAATGCTGTCATTGTGTACTACTGTGGGAGCTCTGTGATTGTTCATAGTGATCACATGGTGCCAAGGCCAATCACTGCAGCACTTTACCATATGATAGCTGTGACCAAACACAACATTACAGTAACAAGCAAGGTTTCATAAATGAAACCTTTAGACAGGCTTACTGATTGCATATAGCAGTGATCATCACTGGAAGGCTCTATGTAAACTGGGCATTTTAATAACGCCGGTAATGTTAGCTGTGTAAAGTCACATTAAAAAGATCTTTCAGCATTTTTTAGCATTTTTGTATTAGCATTTAGTGGATTTTGCCGCATTTTTTCTCGTTTTTAGCGTTTTTTAAAGGGTTTTTTTCACAAAAAAAAATATTTTTAGTAAGAAAAAAAGGTCCAAAAATGCTGATTTGCCACGATTTACCACCATTTGCCACATTTTTCAGCGTTAGAACATTTTTACAGCTAAAAAATCTAGAAACCCACTAGTCCTGGGGTTTTTTTCCAGCCAAAAATCATTGATTACAGTCTATGTGTGCATGGACACAAAGGATAACATGCCAGGGAGTTTACTGGCTGTAGAAAAAACAGTCAAAAGCCAAAAACAGTGGTTGTAAAAACATCCTGTGTGCATGAGGACTAAGTAATCACAGGGAAAAAAAAAAAGCTGATCACCTACCCAGAGCCATGCTAACACTGCACAATATGTAAAAAAAAATTTGCTATAAAAACATTCTAAAAATATTATTTATTTGCTTATGTATTTATTTATTTTTACATACTGTCACCAGTTAGTGTCACCACTGCCATGTAATTCTAAGCATTCCTATGCTGTGTGTGAGAAATAACTTTTTAAAACGACAACTTTTTTTTTTCATTTTCCAGGTTACAACTTCAAAAACCTCAACATGCCTCTTACTAAATACGTTGAACTGTATACTTTCCAAAAAGGGGTAATTTGGGGGATATTTATACTGACCTGCTATTTTAGGACCGAAGGAAATGAGATTCGCAGTCAGTACATAAGGACTGATCAATTTTCAAATATATATATGATAGTTTGTAGACTAAATAATATACACTGATTTAGGTAATTTTTCCAAAGAACTGTAGTAGGATACAGTACATTTTGGCATAAATTTATGAAAAAAGGATCAGTTATTTGCATAATGTTATAACAGAAACTAAGAGAAGTGTTTTTTTCCATTTTTTTTGTATTTTTTCATTTATACAGCAAAAAAATAAAACAAAACAAGTGGTGGTTAAATACCACCAAAAAACGCTCTATCTCTCTCAAAACAATGATACAAATTTCATTTGAATACAGTGTTCCATGACTGAGTAAGTCTCATTCAAAGTGTGAGAGCCTTGAAAGCTGAAATATGGTCTGGAATGGAAATGTCCAGACTTGAGGTGGTTAAAGGAAGTTTTCATTTGTAATGTTTAACTCTGAAACAGAATTCTCCTACATTTTTTTCTGCTTTGCCGTTCTCAGCCCCCAATGCCATTTGCTTAAAACTCCCTTGCCTAATTTTCTAGATAATATCCAGAACTGATTTTTAACCCCTTGGTGCTGGTGCCTCCTGGTCTTTAAAAGGGTTTGTGATGCCGGGAAGTGGGTTTTTGGGTCATGTGACCGCTTTTGCTGAACGTCACGGTGGTCAAATGATCGGAAATTTCCCGATCACAAGTAATAATCGGGACCTTTCTGTGAGGCATTGGTAAATGTGGCGGGAGCATCAGATTTTAACCCCTTTATTGCCTTCTTAACCTAGTGTTTTTTGAGTTTTTATTTTAATCATTTGTATGTAAACTCTTTACATTTGCATTCAGTTGCATTTGTAGTGCCCAAAAAAAACGTATGTTTTGTACCAAATATAAGATTCTAGTCTCTTTATAACAGGGACATATCAGAGAATAAAAAGTAGTTAACCCTCATTTGTTTTTAATCTTAAATTTTTAAATAAAGCTTTAGTTAACCCTTATTATTTTTACCTTCACTTCCTTTAGTTTCTTTTTTTTACCACTTTATATTCATATTATTTTTTATAGTTTTATATTTTTTGTCAAATTAAAGGACACTCTGGCATCCTCATCTTGAAAGCAAGATGATCTCTATTGACTTGTATACTCACTAGCTACTTTATAATGTACACTTTGCTAGGGCCAAGAAAATATCCCCCATACCAATACACCACCATCAACCTGAACCATTGATACAAGGCAAGATAGATCTATGCTTTCATGTTGTTTACACCAAATTCTGACCCTACCATCTGAATGTCGCTGCAACCAGTTTGCCCATTCTCCTCTAACCTCTGACATCAACAAGGCATTTTTGTCCACAATGCTGCAACTCGTTGGATATTTTCTCTTTTTCTGACCATTTTCTGTAAACCCTACAGATGGTTGTGTGTGAAAAGCAGTTTTTGAAATACTCAGACCAGCCTGTCTGACACCAACAACTATGCCTTGTTCAGTCATTTAACTAGTTGCCGACTGCAGATAGCCGAATGACGGCTGCACTGCGGCCGGCCAGTTCTGATTGGATGTCATATGACGTCCTCCTAGAACGTGCTCTCACAGCTGATCACGTGATGTGGTAAAAGGCCAATCACAGCGGCCTTTAACCACGTGATCAGCGGTGTCCAATGACACGCTGATCAGAGGGAAATGCAAGTGCCGGTTCTCGGCTGCACTTTCCTCACGCTGTCAGATCGTGAGGAAAGTACTGCCGAGAACCGGCAGTTGTCAGAGTGGGGATCGGCACCGATCATCAGGGCACTGATGAGCAGTGCCCTGATGATCGGTGCCCAGCAGTACCACCCGCAAATTCCGCCCACCTGTGCCCAGCAGTGCGCCCACTAGCTCCGCCCACCTGTGCCCAGCAGTGCACCCACCTGTGCCCAGCAGTGCACCCACCTGTGCCACTCTGCAGTGCCAACTACCTGTGCCCAGAAGTGCCACCTACCTGTGCCCAGCAGTGCCACCCACCTGTGCCCACCCACCTGTGCCCACCAGTGCCACCCACCTGTGCCCACCCACCAGTGCTGCCCACCAGTGCAGCCCAGCAGTGCTGCCAGTCAGTGCCACCAGTCAGTGCCCAGGGGTTGTGCCAGTCAGTGCCGCCAGTCAGTGCCCAGCAGTGATGCCAGTCAGTGCCGTCTATCAGTACCCATCATCAGTGTCACCTATCAGTGCTGCATATCAGTGCTGCATATTAGTGCCGCCTATCCGTGACACCTCATTAGTGCTGTCTATCAGTGCCGCCTATCCGTGCCACCTCATTAGTACTGCCTATCAGTGCCCTTTAGTGCTGCCTATCAGTGCCCATCAGTGCCGCCTATCAGTGCCGCCTCATCAACACACATCAGTGAAGGAGAAAAAATACCTGTTTGAAAAATTTTATAATAGAAACAAAGAAACTTTTTTTTTTTTCAAATTTTTTGCACTTTTTTTATTTATAGCGCAAAAAGTAAAGCGCCCAGTGGCGATTAAATACCACCAAAAGAAAGCTCTATTTGTGAGAAAAAAATGATAAAAATTGAATATGGGTACAATGTTGCATGACCACGCAATTGCCAATCAAAGTGCGACAGCGCTGAAAGCTGAAAATTGGCCTGGTAAATAAGGGGGTATAAGTGCCTGGTAGGCAAGTGGTTAAATATGACTATGTGGAAGAGACCTGCAGTGTGTCTGCGCATGCAGCTGTGATGTTGCTATCTACTGTATCATTCTCATGGTGTGAGCCTGGTGGTGAGGTGCAGACCAGTAGAATATAACCCTTTGAGCACAGTTTGATCATTTTATCAGAGTGGTCATTCAGATCTGGTTAGCGCCTTTTTGCACATTTGTGGGAGCACTTGTTTGGTGGTTTCAAAACACTAGAAGTTGAGCACAACATCTTTCTATATGTACATATTTGTGTGAACATTTCTATGGAAATTCATTCTGGTGCTTTTATTGTGTATGGGATATTCACCTGATATTATTTGTATCTTATCATACTATTAAAGATTTGGGATACTTGTTTTATATGTGTTTAGGTTAATTAATGTTAAAGTCTTGCGATCTGGATGTGTCCTTTATGTTGATGTAATTATACAGCGCTATATTTTTCTGTTGGCAAGTGCAAGGGAATTTGGCATCAGACTTTCCTTAAATATAACTATGTTCAGGTAGCAACAAAGGAAAAACTAGAGAATGTCTCCTGCGCTCAAGAATTGTAGAAAGTTGTTGACTGACTCTGAGGAAGAGCCCTGTCCCTCAAAACGCGTCAACCATCTGAGGGTCTTCTCAAGGTTTTAGAGTTGACCTGGTGACCTGGTCGCTTTGAGATTACGATGCTTTTGATACATAATTGTTTGTGCGTATATTTTGGTGTTTTTATTGAAGTTTTATACTTGCCCTGGGGGTCCTGTTTAACAATCTGACATCCTTGGGTGGTTTTGCATCTGATCCACTATCACATTGTGTGTCCTACAGTGTGCCAGTGACCTTTCTATTAATTTAGGAGGTCATGGAACTTTGGTAAGCCTCCATACACTCATTTTAGGTGACGGTTTATTACACTGGTGAAGGATGCACTCATTTACTTGATTTCTCATTGAAGAATGGAATTATCACAGGGATTTGAGTTGACATTTTTTTACCTTTTAAAAGTTTTTTTAATGTTAATTAGTTTCTTCGGTCTTTCACTAATCTTTGCACTATAACTACTTTGTTTAGCGCAGCACAGTATTGTTAGTTATTTGTGACTAAGCTGATACCACTTAGTGTGCCTGCGGCGGTTTTTCACAACTATATTTGTTGACCACTTGTGCGGTCTGCAATCTCCGTTTTTTTTCTTTTTTTTTTTAATCATCAATCATTAAACGGTTGAGTGGACAGTAAATGCTCTAGTATTTGATGGGTGAATGACAAGGAGAATGGTTCAATGCTGGGAGGGAGTGAGACTTAAAGCACAACTAAACATTGAAAATAAAAATTTGCCAACATGAGTTTCTTGATAACAGAAACTATATAGTCGCTTCTGTCAAATTCTCATACCTGTCTGCTGCTATCTGTACACCAACTGTAGCACATGCCTAGCACGGTGTATAGTCCTAGCCCTTTCCCAGAATCTGTAGGATGCTGAAAATAGAAAGGTGTGCAAAAGATAACGTACCGTAACTTTAGTGCAAATAACATCATCAGGTGTGCAATTGGTGAAGCAAGGAGAAACAGAACATGGAGAAAGATAGCAGGTGATCGAATGGAGGTGGAGAGTTTCAGGCCTCATATTCCTGGAGTAGAGCACAATTAGGGGTCAGTGTGCCATCATGTTCAAGTATTCTGTGCACATTTTGGCAGATATTGCCTGCCTACACCCCTATCAAGTTTTGCTTTATTATCCACTGGGTGAAAATTTGAGCAGTTTACCACCTTTATGGTGTTGATTTCACTGTAACACAAAAATAATGGCCATTAAGGAAAATAAATAAAGGTGACACTGGGTATACATGCTTAAAACAACAAACAATATATTATAAGTTTTTTTAATGCCGATGAAAATTAAAAGTCCATCTTCAGGCACCGTAATGTTTATTTTAAAGTGGTTGTAAACCCTTACATATACCCAGTGAATTGACTGATCTCAGGTGATACACAGAGATTAAACAAATCTGTCTTTCTGCAGTTTTCTCTTCTCTACAGCCATTCTAAAATTTATAAAGTTTGTCTGAAAGTTCAGAAATAAGGTGGAGAGCTGAGTGAAGAGAGCTCTAAGAGCTAATTGGAGCTAAGGGACACACTTCTCTTCACACAGCTCACAGGAACAAAGCTGCAGCTGTCAATCTGCTGGACGTCCTTCCCCTGTCACCATTTTTCTCTTGGTGTCAGGAAAACTTGTCAGAAGTGATTCATGCTGATAGCAGAGGAATGAAGCAGCAGACAGAAAAGACACTTGGCGCTCTGGGTAGAGACAAGTACACACTATAGAGGAATATGCTTTTTCGTATTTCATGTCTGAGGATTACAGCCACTTTACGATGGCTTAGTATGTGTTTACCTCTGCTGTGTAATACTGTCATTTCAGCTCTCTTCAAACCGATTTAAAAAAAGCTTTTTGATGTACTTTTGACATCATTGCTCCTGGTTACTAGCTCTTTTGTTATGTCTTTGCCCCGTCCACACTTGACCATTCATAAAATGCTCTTTTGTGCCATCATCACAGATTTCCTATTTGTTTATTGTCAATGGCGGGTTAGAGACATGAGACCAGTCCTGGTGTCTGTCAGACCTGAAGTGCTGATGTTGGCAGAGGGCCAGAAGTAAAGCGGAAGCTGTACTATCCAGTGGAACTAAAAGAACTCTTTTTAATCTGTTTGAGGAGTGCTGACATTACACAGCGGAGGTAAACACACTCTAATCCCTTAACCCTCTTAATCTATGGAATTTATGGTGCCTAGGCTTTAAGCCGAAACCAAATAATAACAAGTATGAAATACAGCTGTAATTAAAAGAAACTAGGAAACATTTGTAAGATACAGAATTGTATTTTAAGCCAGCTTATTATTTGATATCCAGCAAATGGCCTTATCTGTAAGCAATGTGTGTATGAGAAATATAATCATGACTGAGATACTGTGCTGTAAAAAGCAAAGGCAAAAATATAACATAGAGGAAGATGTCAGTTTTTGATTCATTACAAATTGGTTTTCCCTTAGCACACTGGGGGCTACTGAATTTTCAGTTAAATGTTGCCGAATGGTTATTTCAAATCTAACCATACTGTCAGGGGTTCTCATTCTAAAAAGCCATTATTTGAGAGCAGGTTAGTGACCTATACAATATTCCCAGTGTACAGACTTTACAGTGAAAACAACCAACTGGATTAGAAGTCTGGCTATAAGAATGACAAGAATTCCAAGTAGAAAAACCTCTTTTGATTTGGGGAAATCGAATGGAAACTTCATGCACAGGCTGTGAAAATAAAAATCTGTAGCGTTCCGCTAGGCAATTGGGTTTTATTTCTGATCTGTATGCTGCCTATTAAGAGAGTTGCAAATCTCCACAGTTTGAAAAAGTCCTCTGTTATTTTATTAGGCTTGGCTTAATTGCCACTATTTTTAGGAAAAATATCTAATACCTGTTGTTGTGGGTGTGTAGTATTCACATCCCGCAATTGCCTCGGAATTTTCATCCTGTATAATATTTAAAAAAAAAAAATCAGATACCTAAGAACAATTGATCTCCAGTTAAAATATTGCCTGACCCAACAGAATGCATACCAGTATATATTCAATTAATTAAGAGACCATAAACTATTACATAAGTAAATAAATATAATGGCGCCTTTGGAAAGAGAAAAATGTGGGTCACTAACTGATATACCAGCTGCAAAATCCACCATAAATTAATAAAGTGTGAAAAATAACACAAAAATAATTTGCGCTAGTAAATAAATATTACAATATACCTGTGAACAAAGAAAATATAAAGATATTATCCATGTGAGTAATACTTATAAGTACATAATTAAAAAAAATTTTATATAAAAAAGTGTCCAAAAAACAGTCCAAATTTAAGATGTGTAGTACAGATCCGAAGAAAAGTGCACAAAAAAATGTGTGACAATCCACCTCCAAAAGCACTAAATAAACTCACCAGAGCTATAAAAAACTGAAGCATATATTGCTCTGGGGGCGATGGTATTAGCAGAGTAATGAACCACTCATGGATGTGTCTTCAGGGAGTAATATTCTGCAGAATCCAGCTCCAAGCAGACCAATTTCAATGAAGCAATGCTCTATAATCAAATACCACTAAGGAAATCCACTTCTCCAAGAGATCACTTTAATCGTATCCAACAGGGGTAATACCAGACACTCGGAAGAAATAACAAAACTTCATGGTGCAGTATTGTTAAAAAACAGCTTCATTTATTATGCACTCATTGCACTTTTCTCAAAGGGTGTCCCAGCCGACACCAGCATTAACAGCATATAGGAATCACAGTGAAAACGAACCCAGCCACTCGGCACATGCGCAGTAGATCGCTGGGAAACGTAATGACGTCACATCAATCAAGCCCCGCCCTACGCATTTCGTCATCGACGTCTTCCGTTCCTTTTGGATACGATTAAAGTGATCTCTTGGAGAAGTGGATTTCCTTAGTGGTATTTGATTATAGAGCATTGCTTCATTGAAATTGGTCTGCTTGGAGCTGGATTCTGCAGAATATTACTCCCTGAAGACACATCCATAAACTATTACGCCTAAATTAACAGGAGCACATTGCTATTAAAGTGTACTATATGGCAAGCACATTTTTCTTTGGATTAAAACAAACTATAAAATATACATATACAATATAATATAATATATACAGTACTTGATATGTCAACATACCAATACGTCTAAGATGAAAAACTACACTCTTCTAGAATTCATTCTTATTTTTTTTTTAATATTAATAGAGCATGACACGTGAAATACTGAAACTTTGAAATATGTTGAAATTTGAGATGGAATGCTTATTTTCTCTTGTTTACTTTGGACCAGTCATCAGATTTTTAAATAAATTTTGCAATGTTTCATAAAAGAAGAATCTTTGCTTGGCATCCAGTTAATGAGAAGAGAGAATATATCTGATATTAATCTCTTTATCTAGTATTCAGGCAGGGCAGGATGTAGGCCACTGACATATATAATACAGCTGATTCTAAAGAAAGCACTCCAATAACCAGGAAGTACGAACCAGGAGGAGCAAGAACCAAACAGCAGACAGTGACATTAGTGCCAAAGCAGTTATCTGTCATTTTCAGTAAACTCTGTGAACAGATTTAGTTATCATATAGAGAGAAAACAGGTGGCGCACACACCTAGTGCATTATCCAAGGTTTATTGTAGGAGTGAAAGAATAATAAAAACATACTCACAGACGAAGCATGTATCTAAAAAGCATAGAAAAATGACAATGGCCACAACGGCAGGCAAGGTGTTCTTACAGTCAGTGCGGTCAAATGTCTGACGCGTTTCGGGGACGATTCCCTTTCCTCAGAGCTGATGACCAACCTCTGATGCTGATGTAAGATGAATGGAAAGTAAGAGCCTTGCTGTTGATGCCTGAGTGGGATGGTGTGGGAGTGTGCTTTATGCCTGTGGGGAAATGGCTGCTGGAATGCAAACCACGAGACAGGAAGTAAACTCCGGATTTAGTTATCACAACATTTCCTTTGAATTGAAGCTGTAAGGTTAAGGTCTATTTCACACATACTGCATTGTAGATCACCTGTTATCACAAGGACACACAGAGAATGATTGTTTCCTGTGTGTCCCATTCACACCGCAATGCAGCCCACTGTGATAAAGTCTGTATGGATAAAAATAAATAAATAAATGAGCTGTCTGTGATGTGCTGAATTAGGCATCCTTCTGCCCCCTACCGCAGCTGGCAATGGATAGCTTCTGGAGAGCTGTCTGTTTCAGTGCAAACCAGGTGTTGCCCCTGCTGAATTGTTTTCAAAGCGTATAGAAACCCCAAAATAAACCTTTTATATAATGCATCTTATTAATTCTTAGATGTGGTAGCTGCATTAGTTTTCTTTTTTCAGGCCTGTCTGCATCCAGGGCAAATCCTTCACAGTTAATCTCTCTATGAGCGATTACATGAAAGCAGTCACAGCTAGGTGCAGAAGCTGTCAGATTCTTCATGTTTTCAATGGGGCTAACTGTAGAGTACCCCTGCTGGGTCTTCTACACCTAATCACACATGGCCCCATTTGCAAGTGTTATTGGAGCCTTACAGGAATGCTGACTGTCACTTAAAACAAGCTGTTAGCAGGTTACTGCAGACTTTCATCAAGCTTCAAGTAGTGCTGAAGCCAGGGGCGGACTGACAACTCATGGGGCCCCCGGGCAATAGGGGATCATGGGGCCCCTGTGTCCTTGCCCAAACTCAAAAAAGCCCATGAAAAAGGTACCAGGGGCATCTCATGGGGCCCCCTACTGACCCCGGGCCTTCGGGCAGTGCCCGAATTTCCAAATGGTCAGTCCGCCCCTGGCTGAAGCCTGCTAGCAGCTCGATGAAGGATACAGTCAGCACTCATATTAAGATCTGTGTTTAACATTCCCAAACTGAAGCTGAATTTGTCTTTTAAAAGCTTCAACAAAGTTTGCTGAAAGCTCTGTAAATGCTTTGTAAAAGTTTGCCATTCACAATGCTCTTTTACAAGCTGAAGCTAACATGTGAACAAGGCCAAATACAGCTACTGAGATGCTCATTATTGCTGTTAGCCTCAGCGATGTCAGAAAGGGTTATCACACACAGGTCCAAATAGACTCAGGAGCTAATTCATTAATGCCAACAGCTTCCTGCAAAGCATTCTGCTGATACTGACAAAACTGAGGCTGACAACAAGAGATGCTTACACAAAGTTAGCTGCTAAAAAAAAAATGTTTGGGATGATTACAAGACTTTCCATAAATATAACTATGTTCAGGTAGCAACAAAGGGAAAACTAGAGAACGTCTCCTGCGCTCAAGAGTTGTGGAAAGTTGTTGACTGACTCTGAGGAAGAGCCCTGTCCCTCAAAACGCGTCAACCATCTGAGGGTCTTCTCAAGGTTTTAGAGTTGACCTGATGACCTGGTTGCTTTTAGATTACGATGCTTTTGATACATAATTGTTTGTGAGTATATTTTGGTGTTTCTATTGAAGTTTTATACTCTGGTAATGCACTAGGCTGGTGCGCCCTTTCTTCCATTGTTTTTGCAGTTTATGGTCAGGTAGCACCTGCTCTCCGTATCAGCAGGAAGCTTTCCAAATAGGAAAGAGACACATTCATGTAGGGATGGATGAGACAGCAGAAAGTATTGACACTTCCAGGAGTGTCAAATTTCAATAAATTTAGCAAAAGTTGTGCATAAAAAAGTAGTAGAAATAAAAAGAATGGACACGTGGATGTATTATTTTTGCTAAAAGGATTTGAATTAAAAAGTTAGAGCTGGTTCCTGGGTCTCTTTAAGAATAAAAATGCTCTATTATAAGAGATGCTGTGAAAAAGGAAGTGAAGACAAGCCAGTATAAAAAATTGACTTAATATTAAAAATAATTATGTTGTTCTGCTATTTGCTATTTGTAGAAAATTGCAGTTCAATAACAATTTATAAACACAAATCACTAGGCTATTATGATTGTTATCTACAATAATGGCCATTATTGAAGGCTGAAAATAATAACCATTATAGCGAATATTGCATGAGTTATAATGTAATAAATTGAGCCTTATAATTGTAGTAAGAATTACTTTTGAATAAAGAAACAATCACTATAAGAATGAGTAAGACAGAGCATTGGTAAGATGCATATATAGATGTTAGGTGGAAACAATTGGCAAATTGCACTCATCCATAGTGAAGTTTACTAATTGCAGTAGCTGTAACTGACAGGTAATGTCACCTTGCACCGAGATTCAAGTATTTGCGCAATGTTAGATGTTTCTTAAAGCATATCTAAGGTCAAAGTGTAAAATAATTTCTACATTATATTCCAATTATTTCTAGCCTACTCTTATTGATCTGAGTCATCTTGAAGTTTGTAAACTTAGTTTGTGAAGATCCCACACATTACTTCCTTGAATTCTGTGACACGTATTCATTATGCTCTGTGAATAGGCACTGCTGTGTCACACATTTCACAGAGCCTGCTTTTGAACTACAGAGGTGCTCAGAGGAGGAATTTTACCAGGTGCAATCAGTACAAGAATTATTGCAGGCAGCAAGGTACCATGGGATATGCAGTCCTTAGAAATTGAAAGCACACAGCAGAGCAGAAGATGCAAAGCATGTAGGGAATCCAGGAAGCTGTGGAAAGAGATGACCAGCAGGCAGGCAGCAGAGACAACATAAAAGGAGATTTTTTAAGTTAGCTTGTACTGGATTGTTAAAAATAACTATTGTTTGTATTGTTATTAGAATGTTGATGTTATAAATTGAAAACTTATGCTGTGACCATAGATTTCCTTTAATTGCCTAATTATGGGGATGAATGCTTCACCCTTAAATGTTAGTTAGCCATTAATAAAGTATCACAATATTATATGCTGTGACTATAGATATTAAAGACTCCATGCTTTGAAAAGTTTAAATATATTGCACAGGAGTTCAGTAGTTTAAGGAAACTAACCCATCCACTCAAAGGAATTAAAAGAGAAGTATGGCCAAAGCCTTCTACCCCAACCTTCTCCTATCAAAAAGAATGTTATTAGATATATATTTTTTATAGAGCTCTTTATACACTGCTCAAAAATATTAAAGGAACAGTTTGAAAACACATCAGATCTCAATGAAGAAAAATATGATGCTGGATATCTATACTGATATGGACTGGGTAACGTGATAAGAATATAAGGATGCCCCGACATTTGATGGAAATGAAAATTATCAACCTACAGAGGACTGAATTCAAATGATGTAGCAGGCTAGTCCATTTTGCTGAAATTTCATTGCAGCAACTCAAAATGGTACTCAGTAGTTTGTATGACCCCCACATGCTAGTATGCATGCCTGAAAACGTCAGGGCATGCTCCTAATGAGAAGACAGATGGTGTCCTGGGGTATCTCCTCCCAGATCTGGACCAGGGCATCACTCCTGGACAGTCTGAAGTGCAACCTGGTGGCGTCAAATGGACCGAAACATGATATCCCAGAGGTGTTCTATTGGATTTAGGTCAGGCAAGCGTGGGGGCCATTCAACTGTGTCAATTCCTTTATCTCCAGGAACTGCCTGCATACTCTCACCACATGTGGCCAGGCATTGTCGTGCACCAGGTGGAACCCAGGATGCACTGCACCAGTGTAGGGTCATACAATGGGTTCAGGGATTTCATCCCAATACCTAATGGCAGTCAGGCTGCCATTGCCTAGCCTGTAGAGGTCTGTGCATCCCTCCATGGATATGCCTCCTCAGACCATCACTAACCCACCACCAAAATGGTCAATGTTACAGGCAGCATTACATTCTCCACGGCTTCTCCAGACTTTTTCACGTCTGTCACATGTGCTCAGGGTGAACTTGCTCTCATCTTTGAAAAGCACAGGGCACCAGTGGCAGACCTGCCAATTCTGGTGTTCAATGGTAAATGCCAATCGAGCTCTGTGGTGCCCACTAGATGATTTTTGGCTCTCAGGCCACCCTCTTGAAGTCTGTTTCTGATTGTTTGGTCAGACGTTCACACCAGTGGCCTGCTGGAGGTCATTTTGTAGGGCTTTGGCAGTACTCATCCTGTTTCTCCTTGCACAAAGGAGTAGATACCAGTCCTGATGGGTTAAGGACCCTCTACGGCCCTGTCCAGCTCTCCTAGAGTAACTGCCTGTCTCCTGGAATCTCCTCCATGCTCTTGAGACTGTGCTGGGAGACACAGCAAACCTCCTGGCAATGGCACGTATTGATGTGCCATCCTGGAGGAGTTGGACTGCCTGTGCAACCTCTGTACGGTCCAGGTATCACCTCATGCTACCAGTAATGGCACTGACCCTAGCCAAACGTAAAACTAGTGAAAAACAGTCAGAAAAGATGAGTAGGAAAAAAAGTGGCAGTGGCCTCCACCTGTAAAACCATTCCTGTTTTCGGGCTCGTCTCATTGTTACCCATCTAGTGCACCTGTTACATAGTTAGTCTGGCTGAAAAAAGTCCATCCAGTTCAACCATTAAAAAAAAAAAAAGTTGTAATTTCCTTAACACCAAAGCATCTGAAACTGATTAACAACCCCCTCTGCTACTTAACTGACCAGATAAGTATCCCAGGAGTTTAATTGACTTTATTATTTTTTGAGCAGTGTATGTCTAGCTATTGTGTTTTTCGGCATAAAACAGATAACCCTTTCATAGTTGTGAATTAGTATTACATTACAACTAATGATATCACTATAAAAAATAATAAATACTCCTGACTGGAAATATTGCATTGTTTAATACTGACTAATAAGTGATTGTTATATAAGAAGCTCCTTAAAGAAAAGAGCTGTCTGCTGCTGGGTTACTGAACATCAGTTTAATTGGGACCTTTTTAACTTCCTGCAACATGTCTGCAACATGTCATAAATGCTGATTTTTATCTTCAGAACTTCCTCTGCAAAAACTGTTCAGTCCTATACAGTTCATCTAAATTCTCACAAAATCTTTCCTTATAGACTAGAGTCTGTTATGCATGCTGGGTTTGATTTTCTCAGCTCTGTTAGGTATTTAGAAGTGTTCATATCATTTTTCTTCAAATTTCCACCAACTGTGCAAATAAAGCAACAGTATTTCTTGTGCATATAAATAAATATTGTCTCCTTTTAAATACATAAGATATTTGCTAAAGCAACAGCTCCTTAAAATATAATAGTTCACATACACCGAGTTGGCGCAGGTGACTAATCAATAACTCATCTATACCTTGTATTTTTGTCTCTCCAAAAGGGTTCAGCACTCATTGTTGGCACATACTTTTTGATGCACTAGCAAAAGGGATCCCCTCTACATTGTAAATCCTGGGAAAAAGGGTGGGGAAACATTACAACTCAGAGTTGATGAAACATTCTGACAGTTAGTATACAACGCCAACAGGGGTGGACTGACAACTCATGGGGCCTCCGGGCAATAGGGGATCATGGGGCCCCTGTGTCCTTGCCCAAACTCAAAAAAGCCTATTAAAAAGGTACCAGGGGCATCTTATGGGGCCCCCTACTGACCCCAGGCCCTCAGGCGGTGCCCGGGTTTCCAAATGGGCAGTCCGCCCCTGAACGCCAAGAAAGTCTAACATTTGGTACAACACAATAGGTTCAGCCCTCAAAGGTAACGTAGCAGGATACTGATCCTTATTTTAAAAAAAAAGTAACAGTAATTTTTCAACTGAGTTCAATAAGATTTGAAAACTTAGGCCATTAAATCATTATCCTTGTGCTAATGCTTTGTGAACTCTAAGGTCTCTGTAAGTCTACGATCTCTGCATGCTTGGGAAATCCCTAAATCAATATCTCATTATATATGTGTAACCTATTAAAAAATTAATATGATTATTGACTCTATGCCATATTATAAAATTCACTACTTTGAAACCTTTTTCTGTTTTTATTCATGGGTAATAAGCATTGTCCTTCTGTTTTTAATCAGTAATGTTTACTTCAAATAAAGTAAATTATCTGGTGATTTTTAGAAACCGTGTAGAGAGATTTTGAACTTGATACATGAAAGGCTATTTTGACTGCATTGAATTGTTGTGTTTTTCACTTTTCATCTATTGAGCTATTGATTGAGACCTGAATCAGGAAAATCTAAACAAAAGCCACATAGAGCTACAAGGACCTTAAACACAATTGATGTTTTGCCTATACACGGGGCAATTCAGTTTAATCCCAAATGTTCTAATCAGTCATTATAATCACTTTATACTACTGTACAATCACCTCTTGCCTTATTAAATAAAAATATATAAAAGAATAAAAACATGGCAGATTCCTCGTGGTTTTGCATACTTCAAGCACATTTTGTTAGATATTTGAAGATTTGTCATTTCATGCTTTTGGAGCCTACAATACTCAACTTCACAGCCACAAGCCTCTTGGCAGCTAAGGACTTTACATATAAAATTAGAACTTCAAACGTTGGATTTAATTATGCATTAAGTGGATTACTGGATTTTTGAAAGTGAAGATGTCTTCCATTCACTGGTCTAGAATATGAAATTGGACTGTTTATGGTGAGAGTCTGATAACAATACAGCTATAAGACAAGAGCTGGAGTTTACACGTGAGTGGGGAATATGAAAAGATTAGCGAATAAGAAGCTTGAAACTATTCCTGTCCAACATCTGGTCTAGTATATTTTATACAACAACCTAGAACATTTGATATAAATGTATATGCATTACAATATATGAAGCATATCTACATCACAATAACAAATGTAGCCAGTAAAAAAACATTTGGATACTAACCATCTTTGGTCAAAATTAGCATGCACTCTTTTATCACTCTGTCTTTGACTGTGGCTCCATATTGTTGTTTCCGTCTTGTATCAGTTATTTTGCTATTATATAGATCAACAGCTACGGTTTAACCCTTGTGCCACTAGGGATTTGAAATATATTATATGACTCTTCTTGTTTTGGATCTGTTAGATCATGGTAGTTTTGAACCCACTTCATGTAGAAGAACCACCATGGATTTCAGTGAGCAATGATTCTAGTGCCAACATTACTTCCTATTATTTCAGGGTTCTTTTTACCGCCAGTTGTTGCCGACATGTCAAAGTAAACCTAAAGGTAGGCACAAAGCATGTATAATAGCTTAGGAGGATGACGTGCACTTGCCTTAATGTTTTTTTTGTCAATTTAACATTGTTTTTAACATGTTTAACATGTTTTTGAAAGATTTTTCAAAAGAAAAAAGAATTTTTTTCCCTTATTTGGATAAGAGCTCTTAAAAAAACACATTTAGTACAGTTTATGTCCTTGCCACTAAATTTTCAAGCTTTTCTAATCGGAAGGACCAACATCGCCTGCAAGATTGTTGGCTGCCTCAGTAAAAATAATTGGCTAAGCAAAATGTTCCTGACTTGGAAATAAGGTAATTTAACAGCCCTTGCAATCTGATCTTTGCTGCTTATTAGTTGTAGTTCATTGTAAAGCTGTAAAATAAGTTAGAGAAAGCTGATGATCTTTCTTAAAGCTTGCCACCTGCTGGCTTCAATTGGGTAATATGAAATATTCATATGCACTCTTTAACTGAAAATGTGTGTGTGACTGCAGGTGAGTTTTTTTTATACTCTATGTGTATATATAATATATATATATATATATATATATATATATATATATACAGTTCTTTTTCTCTCAGAGAATAGGTGCAGGTACTTGTGAGTCAGTGCTTGTCTCTGCCACCTAACCACCCCCGAGCACTGTCCCTTGGTTTCACTACCTGCCTACCTCCCAGTATGACCCTTTTAGAGAATACAGAGCCAAGTATCATTTTGTGATGCGCTGAGTAATTTGTATGGAATTTGTTATCGATCTCAAGAAAAGCAATACAATAAATCCCCCACAGCCAGCAACAGTAGAACCCCCAGCAATAACAGACCTTCCCCGCAACATAATTTCCCCCGTAACAATAGATCCACTCCAACAATGGGCAGCACAGAGGCCAAATAGTTAGCACTTCCACCTGGCAGTACTAGGGTCATTGGTTCAAATCCCAACCACGGAATTACCTGCCTGAAGTTTGCATGTTCTCCCTGTGCCTGTGTGGGTTTCCTCCGGGTACGCTAGCATGTGTATGTGTGAATGTGAGTTAGGGACCTTAGATTGTACATCCCTTGAGGGTAAGGTTTCATGGACATGTGGCATTTGGAAAACTCTTCTGAATGATGGAAATGGACTGGAGAACGTAGATTAAAAAATGTCAGTTTAGCCGTGTTTGCATACCGTGTTTAGCCGCATTTATGTATGTTTGTTTTTAGAAGCATTTTTAAAAGATAACCTCAGGAGACCTTCCAAAATGCAGAATGCAGAATGTACTGAAAAATAGTGATTGACCTTGGGGACATTCTTTTATCAAAGGACTTGTCAAAGAATGACTCCTGTCATGTCTCCACCAGGAACTCACAGCTGTCCAGACAGGGCTGTGTCTTCAAACAGCTCCAACTCCAAATTTCACCACCTACTGCTCTTAGAAGCCCATCGTTAGAAGGGCTATGGGCACCTGGGCACACACCCTGCTGGTTGTCCACAACACCCAGACACTGGATTGGAGATTCCGTCACACACAAGACTCTTAGGAGTCTTCAAACTACAGAGCCCCATCCATCAATACCAAGATCCAGGAGAAAGCAGTATTCCCCACTTAAAAACTATGCTCTGTAGCCCTGCAGTCAGCAAACAGGCAAACTCTGTATCTTTTCCCTGGCTATTTTCATAGTGACAGAGCCTCACAGTCAGTCATTGCTGTTGTCGGTGGGAGGGATTTACTGTTGAGGGAGAGGACTATTGTTGCTGGCTGCTAGGAGGTTCTGTATTTTATTTTTTATTTATTTTATTACCTGTACTTATATAGCGCCGTCAATTTACGCAGCGCTTTACATATATATTGTACATTCACATCAGTCTCTAAGGCTCCATGTACACTACAGCTGATAAACTCACGTTTAGGAACTGTTCTGCGTTTATTTCAGCAGCCTCTGAACTCTCCCTAATGTTTTCCTATATGTCCATGTACACATAGTCGTTTACAGGCAGTTGAGTTTACAGTTGTTTTTTGAACGCACCAAACTTATGTTCAGGAGTAAATTTTATCAACCTGTGTGAGTGGGATTCTGGGCCCAAGGACTTGGAAAGTCTGGCCAGCTCTAAGAGTCTGGGGGACAAAGAGAGAGTATGGGGAACTGAATAAGCAGCGCAGGCCAGTGAGTCCAGGGGGGACGGGAGAGAATCCGGAAGTCTCTGGTGGCGTTTCCCTGTCAAGAAGCCATGTGGGCCTGAACAGCAAGGTTCTCTCACCCATGTCAAAGTGAAAGTCTGTATAGCAAGTGGTCTGGAAGACCAAAATAAGCAGAGGTACTGTTGACCAAAAAGCTAGGTAGCTTGGTATTTTTAATTTATGTTTGCTGAATGAAGTTGAAACCCCTGCATTGGAATCCTTGATGGACTTTTGACTTGTTTTCTCCCTTTAAATAAAAGTGGGCTACCTGGTCCTTAGCTATAATGCCCGTGTTACGTGAACTCACTGTACTTAAAAATGCATCTACCACTGAACTAAACACCCCCCATATCACTATATATAGCTCACTGTATGTGGGCTAGTGCACAGCAGGATTTGAACTGCAGGTTATTGGCTAGCTTTGCATGGCTGTGAAGGTAGCTATTAAAAATTAATGAAGAAGATATCAGACTATATGGCCCTGGTGCCTGAGCCTCTCAGGGCCACTGAAAATTTTCTATTCCAAATAATGAGTATAATAAAACTTTATAAGGCTAGTTATACATTATACATTTTTCTTATATAATGTATAATAACCAAAATCATATAATATGAAGTCAAACCTAAACACTTTCAATTTGTATGCAATCAGGCAGGCCCCATGCACTACATAGCTGAAGGTAAATCTAAAAGAAATTGAATTAAAAAAATTGTATCATGTATGGTGTTAGTTGAAAATGCATACATTATATATACATAAATACATCTAAGATCCACAGGCACAATCAAATCTGGATTTATTTTATGATCTTATAAGTTTTAAACAATGAAATAAGGAGATTTTGTTTATAATTTAGTGTCATCGACTTGCTTACAGTTGTGTACTTTTGCATTTCAACTTTGGGAAAATGTACTGTATTTCAGCTATGTTTGCTTAGAGTTTATCTAAAAGCATATTTTTTGCTTGAAATATCATTTTGCCAAAAGATTGCATGCTTGTTGATATTTTAGTACTTTTCTAACTTAAGAGACAGCAGTATTGTGGTACTTTGTTAATGGCTAACTAAAACATCTTACAACTAAGTCTGAAGCATTAATCCACATAATAGGCAACTAAAGGAAATCTATGGTCACAGCATACACTTTCAAATTATAACATCAATATTGTAATAACAATACAAACAATAGTTCAACGATCCACTATAAGCTAACTTAAAAATTCTCCTTTCATATTGGGTTTTCTGCCTCTTTGTTGGCCATCTCTTTCCACAGCTTATTGTATTTCCTGCTTTGCAGCTTCTCCTCTGCTGTTTACTTTCAATTTAGAAGAACTATATATCTCATGGTACCTTCGCAGCACCTCTGTAAGTCAGAAGGCAGGCTCTGTGAAATGTATGACACAGCAGTGCCTATTTGCAGGGCATAGTGGATTCAAGAAAGTAAATGTGTGGTATTCTTCACAATGCATGTCTAAAAACTTCAAAATTATTTGAATTAATAGAAGTAGACTAGAAATGGATATATAACTTTCCATATTGACCATAGATATGCTTTAAGTAGTATTAAACTGTTAGCAATTTTTACATAACTCATAATTCAGATCAAGTCCATAAATATTTCTCAGTAAGGTCTTTCTTAATACTTTTGCCAAAACACACAGTTTTTCAAATATACTATATTGACAAAAGTATTGGGACGCCTGCCTTTACACACAGATGAACTTTAATGGCATCCAAGTCTTAGTCCATAGGGTTCAATATTAAGCTGGCCCACCCTTTGCAGCTATAACAGCTTCAACTCTTCTGGGAAGGCTGTCCACAAGGTTTAGGAGTGTGTCTATGAGAAGGTTTGACCATTCTTCCAGAAGCACATTTCTGAGGTCAGGCACTGATGACGGACTAGTCTCTACTCTAATTCATCCTGAAGGTGTTCTATTGGGTTGAGGTCAGAACTCTGTGCAGGCCAGTCAAGTTGCTCCACCCCAAACTCGCTCATCCATGTCTTTATGCACCTTGCTTTATGCACTGGTGCGCAGTCATGGTGGAACAGGAAGGGGCCATCCCCAAACTGTTCCCACAAAGTTCAGAGCATGAAATTGTCCAAAATGTCTTGGTATGCTGACGCCTTAACAGTTCCCTGCACTGGAAATAAGGGGCCAAGCCCAACCCCTGAAAAACAACCCCACACGATAATCCCCCCTCCACCAAACTTTACACTTGGCACAATGCAGTCAGGCAAGTACTGGCAACCGCCAAACCCAGGCATGTCCATCGGATTGCCAGACAGAGAAGCGTGATTGGTCACTCCAGAGAATACGTCTCCACTGCTCTAGAGTCCAGTGGCGGTGTGCTTTACATCACTGTATCCGACACTTTGCATTGCACTTGGTGATGTAAGGCTTGGTTGCAGCTGCTCAGCCATGGAAACCCATTCCATGAAGCTCTCTGAACACTGTTGTTGTGCTAATCTGAAGGCCACATGAAGTTTGGAGGTCTTTAGCTATTGACTCTGCAGACAGTTGGCAACTTTTGCACACTGTGTGCTTCAGCATACGCTGACCCGCTCTGTCATTTTACATGGCCTACCACTTGGTGGCTGAGTTGCTGTTGTTCCTAGTTGCTTTCAATTTGTTATAATACCACTAACAGCTGACCGTGGAATAATTACTAACAAGGAAATTTCATGGATGGACTTTTTGCACAGGTGGCCACCTATCACAGTACCACGCTTGGATTCACTGAGCTCCTGAGAGAGACCCAATTCTTTCACAAATGTTTGTAGAAGCAGACTGCATGCCTAAGTGATGATTTTCTACATCTGTGGCCATGGAGGTGATTGGAACACCTGAATCAAATGATTTGGAGGGGTGTCCCAATACTTTTGGCAATATAGTGTGTTTGTATATATATATATATATATATCCCAGTGAATGGCTGTGCAGGGGGGTGTCAGGACAAGTCTGATAATTGGAGGAAAGCACGCTGAGTTTCCAGCAGAGCTAGAGAACTTACCATGCTGTGCTATCATGTCTAGTGTGGTCAGTTTTTAATAGGAAAGCAAAGGGACTGGCAGGAACACCAGGGATTTCACACAAAGGACATGGTACAGCAGGCACATATCAAGAGAATTAAATGTTGGGTTTACATATTCTTTAATGGTGCCCTTCCTTTCACTTTATTTTCTAAAACACAGTTTTAGGTCTTTAAAACCTTTTAGGCACCACACCAAACTTTTTTGGGGAAAGCTATAATGTTTCAAAGTCATCTGCTATCATAGTCACCTTACAAGCTTATATACTCTGCAATCACATCTATTTACCCTCCTTCCAGTTTTATTAATAATCTAATTATAAGAATCTGAAATAGGTTTGGCTACAGGTTAGATTAAAGTGTAACAAAAGGCAATGTTTTTTTTAGTTTTGGACAGAGTGGAGAGGGATTAGAACACCTGTCAGTTTTTATTTCCGTTTTTGCCCCCCGTTAGGGAGATTCACCCTCTCCATGTGTCCTGTGTACCATTATCATTGAAAGTGAAAGTAAAAGAAAATCCCAATCCCTTAATGTTGCAAAAGTGAAAGTAAAAGAAAATCCCAGATTTTGGGTTGACATCAGGACAGTAATAGTAATCTTCCAATGGGGGCACTGTCAAGGTCCTACCTTTTCACTGAGGTTATGTTACTCCATGTGCTGGCGTCCATCTTGGATTCTGCTGTGCATGGTGGGAATCCTTTTATGCCTTCAGGTCTCTGAGGTCCATCCCCCAGAGGGGCGTGGCTGATGACATATAAGCCTGTGGCCCGCACATGCTCTTTGCACTTGTGTCTTGTGTCTTTGTGTTGCTATTACTCTCTTCTGACTCTCGTGACTCTCCTGGTATCTGATTCGGCTTGTGACTTGACTATTCTTTGTATTCTCCTTTGATCTGACCCTCTGTTGCTGAACCCGGCTCATGACCTGTGATTCTCGTCTGCTGTCCTGTACTGTTTTGTCCTGTTGTTGTTGACCCCGGCCTGTCTGACTACTCTATTGTCTCTTCCACCAGCTACACGCCATTGGCGGCGGCCATTACCGCAGCTGAGGTGTCTCGGGGGCCGCGACCTGGTTCCTGGCTGCGTCAAGTCCATCCCCACCATCAGGGGCCCTGGTGAAGGGCAGCCTGGGACTTAGACTCCGCGCCCTGAGGGACTTCGGTCTGTTGGTGGTGGTTGTCGTCAGCCAGTGCGTTACATTGTTAGGCCTGCCTGTCCGTTCCTCGGCTCCTGCCCTGACAGGCACTCATTCTAGTGACCCTGGTGATGCCCCCCACTTTGAAGGGATTTTCTCTTACTTCCTGTTGTGACTATGGGACAGGAAGTGAAAGGAAATCTTCCCTATGGGGCACAGATGGCACAAAACTGACAGGGATTATCGACCACCCCCCTTACTCTACCCTAAATGAAAAAAAGAATATTAGAGTATTGTGCTAGAATAATAGAGAAAGTTGTGAGAAAAAGCCCCCCTGCCGACTAATAGTAGGTGAACTCTTTGAATGTATGCTCTTGCCAGACACATCAACTAACCAATCTCTTAATGTTGCAAATGCACCACTGAGGACAGTGATTTTTAACCGCTTTCCCGCTGCCCTATAGCAGATATACTGCTTCAGGGCGGCAGGGGTGTGCAAAATTCACGGCCACAGCTGTCAATCACCGGGTCCCAGCTGGTGATTACCCGCCGGCGCCCGGTGAGATGGGGAGATTTGTTTACTAACAGTCCTCCTCCCTGTCAGCCCGGGCACACTGCTTTGGATGGCTGTCACAGCAGAGCCATCCAGAGCAGTGTGATTAGAGTGAAGCACACTGACACTGTCCCCTAGTAAAACACTCCCTGCACACAGTTAACCCTTTGATCACCCCTCATGTTAACCCTGTACTGCCCAGTGCCATTAGTACAGTGCAGTGTTTTTTTGGGGGTTTTTTAGCACTGATCACTGTATTAGTGTCACTGTGGATGTCAGTGACACCAAGTCAGTTCCCCCCAGTGTCAGAATGTCCACTGCAGTCCCGAAGTCCCGCTATAAGTCTCTGATCATCACCATTACTAGTAAGAATAAAATAAAAAATTCCAGAATCTATACCGCCATTTGTAAACGCTATAACTTTCACATAAACCAATTAATTTACACATATTGAGATCTTTTTTATCAAAGACATGTAGCGGAATACATTTTGGCCTAAATTTATTACGAAATGTGTTTTTTTTTTATTTTTTTGCTGGACATGTTTAAAAGCAAAAAGTCAAAAATTAGTTTTTTTTTCTCAAAATAGTCGGGCTTTTTTTTTATAGCGCAAAAAATTAAAAACACACAGGCAATCAAATACCACCATAAGAAAGCTCAATTTGAGGGAAAAAATGCTGTAAATTTAATTTGGGTGCAGCATTGCATGACCATGCAATTGTCAGTTAAAATAGCGCAGTGGCGTAACACAAAAAATGGCCTGGTCAGGAAGGGGGGTAAATCATCTGGAGGGCAAGTGGTTAATACACATTGCTACTTCCCTATGTTGTTATTTCTTATTGCTAGTGTTTTACAGTCATGTTCTTTGACAATCTTTGCGTTAATAAAGAAAGAATAAAAAGTCAAAGCCTAACATAAGCAGGGGTGGACTGACCATTTGGAAACTCGGGCACTGCCCGAGGGCCGGGGGTCAGTAGGTGGCCCCATGAGATGCCCCTGGTACCTATTTCATAGGCTTTTTTGAGTTTGGGCAAGGACACAGGGGCCCCATGATCCCCTATTGCCCGGGGGCCCCATGAGTTGTCAGTCCGCCCCTGAACATAAGTAACTATAAAAAGTAGGTTTGGCTACAATCCTTACCTTCATTTCGGTGCTGTTCCCTGCAGAAGATGCTTTCTATCACCAGATGTCACTCCTGTACTCGGCTGAATGAAACTGGATACCATATAACCTGTAAGAGTAGCAACATTACAATTCCTGTTAGCCCTGACTGTCATGGACATGACACATGTGCCTCCAACACAGCCCAGGTTCACAGTCCTTAATGGCACCCACAGATTTTAGGTGCCATTTTTTTTTTTTACAGGAAATAGGAAGGACATGCTCTGTTTACTACCTTGATGATAAGCCAGGACTAAAAAAAAAATAAAATACAGTAAAGGTAAGGATTGACACCCTGAATCAGACAACAATATGTGTTTCAAAAAGAGATTGGATTGATTTCTTACTTCCCAATCAACTGTACGGTTCAGGGAGAGGCCACACTTTAAGATTAAAACACTCACACGTATTGGGGAACTTCTTTTAACCGTTTAATTGCCACAACCAGGGGCGGACTGACAACTCATGGGGCCCCCGGGCAATAGGGGATCATGGGGCCCCTGTGTCCTTGCCCAAACTCAAAAAAGTCTATGAAAAAGGTACCAGGGGCATCTCATGGGGCCCCCTACTGACCCCGGGCCCTCAGGCAGTGCCCGAGTTTCCAAATGGTCAGTCCGCCCCTGGTCACAACATATTTCATAAGCCATTGGCCAACTAACAGAAGGCCAAAAAACAATTAAACATTTTTTTTTTACATATTTGCAAAAGGTACAATTGCTAAGTCTAGTAGTGACGTAAAATATGTTCTTTAATCTATTCAGTTCACTATATTGTCAGAAATCTGCAAACGTAATAAAGAGCGAAATGCAAAACAAGCCATTGTCTTTCCCGAACACTTTCAATGACATGACTTAGACAAGTACATTATTTCTTTGTATCTTTAATAAGGGTTGCCAGTGTCAAGTCTGGTTAGAAATAAATAAATGAGGCACTCTTCTAGATTAAAAAACACACTAGCCAATTTGTATGAAGATATGAAATATACTGTTTGTGACTTGCTCTTCATTGTTGTGGGATTCAAATCAAATGAAAAAAGTCCCAGCTGCTGTCATATGTTGCAGTTTCTGTTTAGTGCCCTGTAAATATCACCAGGCACAACAAATGAACGTGACATAACATCCAAAAACAACACACTATATATGTCATTTATTGTAGCGCATTTCTACAAGAGAGCCTCAGGGCCGCATAGGATAAAATACTTTATTTTTCACTGCATTCTTTTCATTTAAATCATTTTAACTCCAAGCCACATAAAAATTCTTAATTACAAATGAATACAAAGAATGAATATTTAAACCTTCTTTTTGTTTAAATTATAAACATGTCATACTTACCTGCTCTGAGCAAGGAGTTTGCACGGAGCAGCCCTGAACCTTCTATTCTGGGGTCCTCTGCTGATGCTCCTGGCTCCTCCTTTTCAGCAAGTACCCCCATAGGAAGCCACTTGAGCTTTATCCGGAGGCACAGACAGCATGGCTTGGCACCACCCCTGCTCCCTTGTCACATGATTTGATTGACAACAACAGGAGCCAATAGCTCCCACTGCTGCCTCTCTGTCCTGTGAGGAGAGAGAGCAGAAAGAGCCTCTGCTCTCAGGCAGAGCGCTGGATCAAGATCAGGCTCAGGTAAGTATTTAGAGGGGGCTAAGGGGGATCCTGATCACAGAAAGTTTTTTACCTTAATGCAGGGAATGCATTTAGGTAAAAAACCTTAGAACCACTTTAAGTCATCATTTCAATATTGAACGTCAAATAAAACTCACCCTGCAATGCTGTTCTTTTCCCATAAAAAGGATGATTAAATATAGTTTTAATTTCTGCTAGTACAAATACATGAACATTTAAAGTGGTTGTAAAGGATCAACGTTTTTTACCTTCATGTATTCTATGATCAGTGCTGCTCTGTGCAAAACCACTGCACAGAGCAGGTAATTATGACATGTTTGTTATTTAAAAAAAAAAAAGACTTTAATATCACTTTGTAGCTTTTCATAACTACCTGCATATTAGAATTCAGAGGACAGGACCAGTTTTTTTGAATCACTGAAGTCTTTATCGTATTTCAAAGTAATATTATCCTAAGAATGGGAGTTAGCTAGGTATGTAGAGCAAAGGGAAGGGAAAAGATGGAAAATGTAACAGTGAAATTTTAACTGCACACCCTGTCTCTGCCTGGTTTATGGTTCCTGACAGTCTCTTACCTTTTTCAGGGATATAATTCATGTATTAAGGTTGAGCTTAAGTCTGGTTTTCATGATACTGCTTTCTATTGGCACAGATGCTCTCAATTCAGGACAAGGTGAGTATAGACCCCTGCTGCACAGCAGCTATATTTTGACTCAAATTTTGTATTGCCCCATCTAAACTGGTAGGCAGGGAAGGACATGAATCAATGCTTTAACTCACTCAGATGTGTGTGGGTGTGTGTAAATTTGCCTTTCGGCTTTTGAGCTCTGCAAACAAAATGGTTAAAAAATAAATTTTCATATGCATTATTTCTTATTTACCTGACAAATAAAATAAAAATGTATTTTTAAACATTATTTTCAAAAAATATTTTTTTAGTCCTTACTATAACAGATTAAAAGTGAAGATATAAAACAATTAATAGTTTATATATTGTTTCTTGTGAGCCACTTTGTGTATAGACTAATATGTGATGTGGTTCGCTGACATTACTCACATCCTCACTAAATGTGTATGTATACTTATCCAAAAAAATCTAAAAATGTCACGCTCCAAAATTATTATCAATATTGATATTATATCTTCTGTACTATGTGACAATATATACTCTCATAAATAACTAATATCTTAATATAATGTGCCTATTACCAATTGGTAAATATGTAAACTAATATTCAATCAATATTATTATTATATTATTATTATACAGTATTTACAAAGCGCCAATAGTTCGCTCAGCGCTGTACATTACAAAGGGGGACAGAACATGTGACAGAACAATAACAATACAATGCAAAACATGAGGGGATTGAGGGCCCTGCTCTTTGGAGCTTACAATCTAGGAGGGAGGGGATGGTGGCACAGGAGGAGAAAACTGTGGGGGATGGAGTGGTAGGAAGAGTGGAGGAGGTCGGCAAGTTAGCAGGGGGTAGGGTAGGTTTCCCTGAAGAGGTGGGTTTTCAGGGTGCACCTAAAAGAGAGGAGAGTAGGTGATAATCTGATGGGTTGGGGCAGGGAGTTCCAGAGGATGGGTGACACCCTGGAGAAGTCCTGGAGGCAGGCATGGGAGGAGGAGACCAGGGAACTAGAGAGAAGGAGGTCTTGTGAGGAGCGGAGTGTGCGTGCTGGGCGGTATTTGGATATTAGGTCAGTGATGTAGTTTGGGGCAGTATGGTGGACAGCTTTGTACGTCAGTGTTAGGATTTTGAATTTGATCCGTTGCGCAATTGGAAGCCAGTGGAGGGATTGGCAGAGGGGGGTGGCGGAAACGGAGCGGTTTTAAAGGTGAATGAGTTTGGAAGCCGTATTCAGGATGGACTGAAGCGGGGATAGCCAGCGGCGAGGCAGGCCAGTGAGGAGGGAGTTGCAGTAGTCGAGTCGTGATATGATGAGGGAGTGGATGAGCTGTTTAGTGGTTTCTGGGGTTAGGAACGTGCGTATTTTGGCGATGTTGCGGAGGTGGAGTCTGCACGAGTTTGTTAAAGATTGGACTTTGGGCTGGAAGGATAGGTTGAAGTCCAGAATGACACCAAGTACTCTGGCCTGCGGGCAGACAAATAACAAATAAATTATTTGTGCCATCTATCACCACTATAATTGTTATTGAGTTCAAAAGATACTAATAAAGTATTATAAAACAATGCATAAGTCTCCGGTGATAAATCAATGGTGACAGTCCAAAAAAACAATATTGTGATCCAAAATAATAATTGTGACTTTCTGTGAATCCTTATTGTGATTGTGCTATGTGCTCACCTCCTTGTAAGCCTAATATATAGGCATACTTCACTTTTTGTTCACAATAGGAACCTGGTGTGATCACTTATTGCACCTTATCTAATGGATGGTGGATATCCCTTATGACCTTCTTAATTATCCTCTCCTCCTGTGCCTCTATCCCTGCTGGGATCTCTCCCTCCTTCTACTGCTGTGTCTCTCCTCCTTCTCCCCAATCCTTGGTTTTCCTCCGTATCACGGTGTATAGAAAAAAAGGGGGATATAGTGCCTTATCCTTTTTTATAAATAAACTTTATTATGTGCCCAATATTGCACTCACAATTGTTAAAATCATCAAGTGCTTTATATAAAATGCAATCCTTTACTGTGTGCGCCACACACAATGTATACTCGCTGTCCACTGGTGTGTAGTGATGTCGTAACCCCTCCCCCAAAAAGCAGATACCTAACTCTGTTGATAATGGGTGTTAAAGTTCCCCGATAGTCTCATATCATTGTCCTGAATGAACAATTGTAAAATTTCTTAGGAGCCTTACTTAGTCAATAAAGTTATTTGGGAAGAGCCTTCTGAAGGTCTATCTTTACTTGTTATCAGGGGCGGACTGACCATTTGGAAACTCGGGCACTGCCCGAGGGCCCGGGGTCAGTAGGGTGCCCCATGAGATGCCCCTGGCACCTTTTTCATATGCTTTTTTGAGTTTGGGCAAGGACACAGGGGCCCCATGATCCCCTATTGCCCGGGGGCCCCATGAGTTGTCAGTCCGCCCCTGCTTGTTATATTTCTCAAAGTTCAGGTATCTAGATGCTCTGTTTTCACAATGAACATTTATGACTTTTGGTCAACACTAGCCAGGTTATGTCGGGTCAGGGCTCTGTGACTTCATTGTGTTCCACAGAGTTAAATAGGTCATTTATATTCAGTCAACATTGTGTTTGTTAATATCTTCATCTTAAGTGTATCTGGTCAGTCAACAATTTTGAATGTCTTTTGTTTTAGGTTGTCTATTGTAAAGGAAAGACACTTCTGTTTCTCGAGAATCTGCTGGTGTTTCATAACTGTCTTATTGAGTGGTATTACTTTGGTAATTTATATATCGAAATCATGACAGCATGCATGGAACAATAAGCATTTTATTCCTAGAAAATTACTTAGAACTTCCAAACATAATATATTTTCTAAAAGCAGAGGCCCTGGAGGATAAAAGGTGGTGTTGCAATTTTTTTATGTCGTGATATTTCAGCAAACACAAATTGTTGGGAAAAATACATTTTAATGAATTCTAGTGCATAAAATCACAATATAATGCCCATTTGTTTTGTAAAATATAAAAGATGATGGTACACAAAATAAATAGATAACATGCCACGCTTTAAAATTGCATACGCCCGTGGAACAGTGACAAACTATCATGCATTAAATTATCCATAAGCAACTGTCTAAAAGCCTTCATGCCACAAAGGGGAGCGTACGGCGGTACCTTCCTTTCCTCTGTGTTCAGGCAGCCGCAAAGGATGTAGTGGTGTTGGGCTCCCTGATCTCACTTGAGTGCCCAGTAATGGTGGCAGAAGGGGGGCTCTCTGCCATGCCCTGTAGAAGTGATCAGGTAACTCTAGAGCCACTCAGATCACCTCTACAGGAAAGCAGACCATAATGCACTGTTTGATTGGGCTACAAAATGACAAATTAGTTTTACAGCTAATTTACACTTGTGAGGTGTGTAAGAAATAACAGGACACTGCATGTGTTAAAGAGCAGCACATTTTGACTGTTGATTTGAAACGCGTGCATTTTTGCGAGCATTTTCATCCCTCACAAGTGTGAATACAGGCTTAATATTGATAAATAGTGATGGGCTTGATGCGTGAGTCGAACATAAGTTCAACTCGAACGTTCGTGTGTTTGGCAAACACACGAGCGGTAAGGGCGTTCTGACAGTGCATTGTGATTGGCCAAAGCAATGCGCCTGGTCAGGTCACAGGTCAGGTGCAATGCTTTGGCCAATCACAGCACAATTGGCCGGAGCTAGCAGTGATGTCACTGCTAGCTCTGCCTAGTTGTTTACATCTGACCGGCAAATATCAGATAACGGCTAGCCCCCCACCCAAAGCACCCCCCTATGTTGAGGGTATGTGGCCTGGTACGGTTCAGGAGAGGGGGTGTTATTTCATCCCCTCTTTCCTGGCCTGCCAGGCCTGTGCTCGGAACAAGGGTCTGGTAGGAATTTAAGGGGGACCCCACATTTTTCCACCATTTTTGAGGGGTGGCGTTCCCCTTAAAATTTCTATCAGGCCTAAAGGGGGAACACCGCGCACTTTTTTTTATTTTTCACTGTGGGGTCCCTCCTAACCTTCCTACCAGACCTAAAGGGTGTGGTATGGATTAGGGGTAGGGGGGACCCCACGCTGTTTTGTTTTTTGTTTTTTATAAAAGTGTCATTTAAAAAAAAATGTCAGTCCTGCTGCAGCAGGTTCTATACATTGCACAGATGTGCAACTTTGCAGATAGTTTAAGGGACCCCCCAGGCATTATGTTTTAAGGAATTTTTATTTTTATTATTTTTTTTTACTTTAGGCAATGAAAAATGACTGCCCCTTTAAAAATGGTACTTTTTGAAAAAATTGTCACTGATTCATGTCTCTCTGGGCAGTACCTGAGTCCCCATATCCCTTTTATGGCCAATAACTTACATATAAGCCTTCAAAATGGGTACTTTTGAATTTACAAGTTCAAGCCCTAAAGACTTGCGTTATGT